>NC_088295.1:9825384-10182250 GCF_032854445.1 Liolophura sinensis
TTCAGCAGTTACTATCAATCAATGACAGTACATAATTTTTGACCTGTGTTTAATGTTGTCATTAAGATTTAAGCATCTGAACAGTACCCAATATATTGAGACCTTTAGCAAGTAACTGTGAAATTATCCCAAGACTAACACGTCAGTTGGGATGCGATGCCCCTAATATATGTGCACCCTGCACCTTTTATGATAGGTAAAGTGTTCCTAAATAGGTAGTGGAAAATGCCATTCTGTCACTTTTTGAGGTTGTGGGTATGTTGAAAGTATACCTTTGCTCCCAATCCCTATTGATTTATTTGACACCATTCTCAATAATACTTCACTTATACAACAGCTGCCAGCTAGCTAGCATTATGGCATAAGGACACCAAGCAGAGCCCAGGGGGAAACCCACAGCCACCCGAAGGTTGCTGAGGAACCGTCCCACGTACGACCAGAGCAAGCATGAGCTGGACTTGAACTCACTTTAATTTATAGATGGGGGTTTATTTTGAAAGGCACCTTTGAGCTTTATGTATGACAACCTCAACTGCCTCACAACCGCTGTAATCTGCTTATTGTCACACAGACTTGCCCTGAGAACAGTGGAGGTCTTAGAGTCTTGAGAATTGAACCACACCTTTTGTGTTCTAGGAAATAAAAGACAAACATCTTCACCACTTTGCCACCTGTTACTCACTGTGACTAACTTACATATATGTCACATTTTGATTTAGGTTTGTTCTATGTAGTAATGCTGGAAAGTTTGAACTACTTGCTGTGATTTTCACTAGTGAGCATAGATGTATAAAATGTCAACCTAGCAACTGACACCAGGTACTGATGCACTTTAGGCAGCACTTGAACGTTGACCATTTGCCTCTTGTAAGTCAAGCATGTCCCTTGTCCAACTGAACTGATAAAATAAACTGGTGAGCCACAAATGAGCGAAACATTATCATATGACAAGAAGTTGTGGGAAGTACATGTAAAAGCATGTGCATCTACTTGGGTCCTACACAGAGAAGTGGTCACTCAATCAGCTGCTACTGTAACTATGGAATCCTATAAGCCAGTGAATGGACAGCTATGGTACATGTAGCTGTAGATGTACACACCACTCTGTCACTCAAGCATTCAACCTCAACCTGGATGGTGTGCGACTACTGGGGCACCCTGTATATTTACTGGTATCTCGCTGCACACTTACAGAGAGAACATGTCAACCAACGTATGTCCACCAATACAACCATGAAAGTGTTCTTGATTGTTAATTTATTATTACCTCTGCCTAGGAACTTATGCTTCTGCTGGTCTCTGCACGCATGTGTGTCTGTCAGCAAATGTACTGAAAATGGTGTAGTCAAGCTAAGTTCCATTCAATTCAACCTTGGTGTGATCTCTATTCAGATCCAGGAATTCTTCACCATTGCCGCAAGGGGCCCAAATGCAGAGTGAGCATATAATATACACATATATCACAAAACAGTAAAATGCTGTATGTATATAAGACTTTGTTGGAACATGCCAAATGGAAAGAAGATGAAGTGCATGTTGCTGGGCTCTCATATGATAAACATTTAATCGGTGAACATTAACATAACATTCAAATTATTTAATTGTCAGCCTTCACTTGTTAATGGGTGTCTAAACTATTAAAACCATTCAAAGAAAGTCATCATGTTGTGTAAATTGACACCTGTTTCTAGATTTAGTTTAGAACACAAACATGCAAGGCATAATTGAATATATGAGACATGTTACATATTTCAGCAAAAATATATTGTTCTCCATTTCTCATGATAGCTATTACAGAAAGAATGGTAGTAGTAATATTATATAGCCCCTAGGTTCATTCCTCATTGTAACCTTGCAGCATACATGTACTTCATTATTTCTAAACAATAAGATACATGAAGGCTAGCTCTCCTAAATGTTAAAGTTTCCTCCATTTTGACATTCACTTATTACTATGAAATTCATACAAAAAAGCATGTTATCCTGTTCAGCTTATCTAACCAACTGGTTTTCGAATTTGCAGATTTGAAGACAACCAGTAGGCCTTCTGCAACCTGGAAATTGTTACTCCCCTCTCCTATAGTGTGCATTCAAACTGTGGCATCAACAGTTCAAGAAGACAGATCTTTCTTGCCAATCCATTAGCCAATCTGCACTTTGGGCAAACCAGTATTTCCTCAGCAAAGGACAGTGTCCACATAAGTGATGGAAAAGTCTCTCGCTCTCTTCTTCCAAAACTAGTCACTGGACAATATTTTCATAAGCAAAATGCAATGACACAAGTTTATCAGTAAAAGATAAGAAGTCATCAAGACAACGTGTGGAGATGTGATTTTCAGTTGATATTTTATGATGAACACCTGTCGGAAAACTCCACCTGCTGTGCCATTATAACAGACTATACCTTGGATGTTGTGTGTGCCAGCGAGCTGAGAGGTACATGTAAGAGCCACTGTTGACGCCTGTTTTTGATAGCAAAGATCGTTCAGAAAAGATTAATCAAACTCACTGCGAAACGGTGTATGGTTTACCATAGGTAGCCCCTGTGGTTATGACACTCTGCCAGTCCAGTATAAAGAGAGGAATTAAAATCACCAACTGGTGCTAATCACAAGCCAGAATGAGCTGGACTTGAACTCACATCAACCACATTAGTAAAACGCTGCAATGCACAAATGGATTACCCACTAATTAGGTCAATTTGCAATATGTTGTACTTTCTTGAATATATATCTTAATTAGCACTATGAGATGTGTACATTCATACTGAAACACTGCTCTTGAGAGCTGAGCCTAGCCAATCATGTTACGTTATTCGCCATTATAAGTCCCATTTGCATTTCACATAGCAACCATTTTTTTACAAGAAATGTTGCGAGATCTCGCAGTACACAGGTGCTGGGTACTAATTTTTACTAGACGGCCTATGCTTAACCTAGTGGAGGCATGCTTACTACATTAAATATCTGTTTATTGAAATTCTGCATTGGAAACAGTGCCCTCATTCACAGTGACTTACAGTAAAAAAAAGGAGAAAATGAAAATGCCAAGAAGACAGTTTTACAATTAAATGTCGATGTTTCATTGACCATGAAAAGCAGCTGCAACCTCGAACTTCAAAGGCCACTGTCAGTGACTGGGTGCTTGTTTGACCATGGCTGCCCTGCTGTGGCTTATTGTTACGTGATTGGTTCTCATAAGCTGGAAACACTGGTGTTTCTGCAAGCATAATCGTAAGCTCCCTAGATCGGCTATATTTTCATGCCGTAAGAAAATGAACAACGTATTTAGCCAGTAAAATCTTTAGCTCAATAAAAGTTTAAAGATGAACGCTAAATCACAACCTGGTATAAGAAACTGGCTTCCCACGGTGACCTCCCTTATTAAGCCTGCTCTGGTCAGCTTGAACATCCTCAGATGCGGCAGACGGCTAGCAACAGGCTTCCACTCAGTTTGATATTAGTTTCTGTTTATTTACCACCTCGCTCAAACTGTTAGGGTGGTGGTTTAAACAAGCTATCTATGTTGAGGTTTGCAAAACTGTTTGGGGTAGGCCGTAAACATTGGCTGTCAGATCGGCTGTGAACTTAGCTATTAGATTTAGCCTACACTGGCTGCAGCTAGCAGGAGCCTGCAGCCGTCAGCTTACCTTGTAACATGTGCTCGAGCTTCTTTCGATCCACTCGGAATCTGTCCTCGACAAAATCCGGATCTCGTTGTATACCATCCTCATTATGTCCCTGAGAACCGTTATCACAGCAGTCTATGTTACAATCACTCCTGAACGTTGAATCCTTCATAGTTGTCGAATATGAAACTCGTAACCTACCCGCCATGGCATTCTTGTTGTTGTACTGCCGTCCTCTCATGGGCAAGTAGACAGCTTCCCTCTCCAACCGCGACAAAACTTAGTTCTAGAAGAACTACTTTAGCAAACGCATCGGATTCACTGTATCTTGAATTTGGATAGACCCGATGATCTACATTAGGCGATGGTTCAGTAACAAACATACCGTCGGATCAGCGCTCGAACTAAAAAGTTTTCCTGTCATTTCACTACGCTATGAAGTGGCGGAGTGATACAGGTCTTAACTGACTTGACCTGGGAACTCGGCTGTCACCTAAGGACATCCCCGATGACGTCCTATTGGGAGTTTTCTTTTTTATGGGTAAGCGTCAATACACTGGTGGTACGATCCGCTTGTGACTGTTTCGTTAAACTTAGAATGATACATTCAATAATCCCAAAAACGAGTAAAACAAATATATAAAATGTCGTTTTAAAAGCTACATGCATTCTAGTTTTCAAATCCATCTAGGCCTACATATAGTTCACAAGCCTAATTCTTAAATCGGAGGCCTGTAAACCTATTATGGATATTAGACTTTTATCACAAGGGCATGTCAGATGACATCTCAAAATATGATTTATTTCTTTTATTTTTTTTAAATAATAGGTCATATGTTCTTTGCAGATAATAATATGTAGGACCAAAGGCCTTGAGAAATACGAAGTGTAGGCTAGAAGTTTGTATAGCCTACACTTCGTATTTCTTAAAGGCCCAAGAACTTTATTTTTCAGTCTCTCTTCAATATTCAGTCCATGTACATATACACTGTACATGACAGGACATATACATAACCTACGGTCTTTCGGTCATGGTTAAATTCATGCAATGTATCATGTAGTCTGTAGAAGTTGTTTTGGTGGGAATGGTGACCGGCATGACTAGCTCAGATCAGCTGACTTCCGCGTATAGCTAGGCCTACCTAGCTCTGTTTACCACCAACAAGGACACAAAGTGCTGATGGTATCCTTCAAACATACAGAGTAAAATGAAATAATATCACTGTTTACCGATCGTTTTCACATCATTTACCGTGTACATGTATAGCTTGTTCTTTGTGCTCTTTCCTACCGATTTTATCGCATGTAGTTTAACCACATTTGAGGATAATTTAATTCAGCATTGCTCCAGGCGTGCATCTGAAATGAATATGAGTCACCCTTGGCAAAAAGTCCGCAAATTTCCTTAAGACCTATCGAGTTATACGACAATTTCGTGTAAGACGTAGGCCTAAACGTGCAGTGTTTGCCATAAACATGTGTTATATACAGGTTACGCGCGTGCAACCCGAATTAGGTAGACCTACTCGGATTCCAACGTTGACCAATTCCAAGGACTATAATATACACGCATGCACTCGCAATTTTAACGCGTGTGCGAGCTAAGTAAGCCTACCGCCCACAAGGTTTTCTCAGTATGATGTCGCAAAGATGTAGGCCTGTGCATGTATATGGCCGAAATACTGCCAATGTGCATGGCGCGAAACCATGCACGTGCATTTATGGGTTGATTATATATTAGGTTAAACTGGAAGTTGTCTCATTATTTTTTCTCGGATGCTGCGTGAATTTATTGTCTACTCAAATATATTCAGACACATGAAAATTTCTTCTGGAGTTAACAGAACATACAAGATTAGACCAAATGTATGTATGCATCCATAAAGTATCCAACAGTAAGTTTAAAATGTATACGTTTCATTTTGTGAAGTTGCATAACCGAGATATCGCAATTTATTTATTCTTTTATTTAATTGGTGTTTTACGCCGTGCTTAAGAACATTTCACTTATACGATAGCGGCCAGCATTATGGTGGGAGGAAATGGGCAGAGCCCGGGGAACCCAAGACCATCCGTATCGCAGTTTAAACGCAGCCAAAACTGACTTCAAGGGGAACATTTCTTTGCCTTTAAGTAACATGGGTGTGAGTATGGGGTACGAGAATTTCAGATTAAAAGTTTATTGACAGAATTATATATCGATCACATTGGAAGTCTCTTTTCATCCTCAGGTTATACTGTATCTATAAGGTTATAAGGTTATATACAAATATATATAAGGTTATATCATTTGCTGCATTTGTTTTTATAACTCATCTACAAGGCTTATCTGTCTATATATGACAATTGTGGCATTAACTCAAAAATATATAGGCCTGTCATCATATTAACAATTAAAAAAAAATGAAGAAAAACAAAACTCGCTTAATAAACAGGAAGAAATTTGGACGACACTTAAGTCTTTGCACACAATTTTACTTATTTATCTGATTGGTGTTTCGCCCGGTGCTCAAGAACTGCCCATAATAAATTGTCGACCCTGACGAGAGCAGAATTTGATCTTGCGGCCTCATTAACCAGGGGCCTGATAGTCGCAGCACTATCCCTGCCCACAAAATATGCATGCATATCCTACCCGTAAGATGATACCAAAGGGGGGAAATGAACATCCAATATTCGCTTCCCTTTGCACGATATGAGACCTCCCCCTCCCCCCCCCCCCAAAAAAAAAGAACACACACAGAAAAAGAAAAAAAGTACATAAAATGATAATAAAATCACTAGATGTTATCTCACTACGCTGGTGTATAAATTCATGTGCATGCAGACCTATAGTGGTCAAAATGTGGGTGTATGTCTTTGTTATATGCACTATATATAAATGCGCGTAACAGAAGTCTGGGGGATTCGTGCTGTGTAAGCCAGCGTGTGTATAGGCCCAAATATGCATCACAGGAGGCTACGTGACTGCATGTAGGCGGCAAAACCATTTACAGAATTGCCCCGGGGTATATCTAACATTAATTACTAATAAAAAAAAAAATGTAAAGTTTGATACTAATAGCCGCACGCCGACGAATTAAGGAGTCTTCTACTGGAGACGGAAATGTATAGACAGAAGTACGCGCAATTTAGATCTGTATAGCCTAGTATGTAGATATATATTGACGTTTCTTGATGTCCATATATCCTATCCATGCATGCAAGAGCAGGTAGTGTGTCCATAAAAAGTTCAGCATTTTGTACATCCATACATTTTATAATTCAGGTCATCACAATCATTTAAAAAGAATGTCGATCTCGAAGTTTTCAATTTGTATGTCTATATTAAACAATGCAATTTTAATTGTTATTGTTCGTATGTTGTCTTCAGTCCCATGTATGCATATGTACATGGTTGACGATTGGTTTACGAATGTCTGTTAGGCGAATGCAGATACAGAACATAAAGGTATAAAGCTCGATGGAAATGAGATTTCGGTTTGACGACCACAGTAACAGCAAAGATTGGAAATTCACATTAGTTTAGCTTGTGATATAACAGTTTCTGCTATTGTGTAACAAAAAAAAAACAAAAAAAAAACAACAACAAAGAATACATTCAGTTGTGAAAATATTTCCCCGGTATGTAAATAAATTAACAACAAATCTTATTAAAATGAGTTTAGCAGATCATGTGATGTCATCCATGCAGATGGTTTAGTTGAAATCAAGTTTTATATAGGCTTAGATTTAAATATATATGCAGAATTATAAAAAATTATGCGTGGAGTTTGTTTACTTTGTGTCCCCCCCCCCCCCCCCACACACACATATATAGGCACACCAGTGTTGTTCATTGCATACTTAGAGATTGTCAATTAAGCTCAGGTATAGGTATGGGAAATAGGCTTCCTCTAGTCGTCCAGTTGCATACTTAGAAATTGTCAAGCTTAGGTATAGGTATGGGAAATAGGCGCGGATTATATAGCCTCAAAAGAAATGAAACATTAAAATGTACATTATTTATTTGTTTATTTATTTTATTGGTACTTTTCACCATTTGACTTAGAAAACACCAATGAAGTAAATAAATAATAATATGATTTATTGCAACAAACAGCTAACATGCATTTCGCCTGATAATCTGCGACAATGCATATGTAATTAATCCGATAGAGGAATAAGTAAAACGTTATTACAGACACCATTCCAACGGCATGCATATACCTTCCGCACCACAGTTCACGCGATTCGTGCATGTGTACTCGCGTGTGAACCGTTCTACTGCGTGACACAATCAAACCAAAGATCTGTATAATTCACGGATGTGCACACTAGCGTCAAGCTGCATGTGGCAAATCGTGGCGCTATAATAAATTGTTTATATACCTCACAGTCAGCTAAATCAAATCACAGACGACAACCCATAGATATCACCTCCATAGAAATCGACCGAGTTCAGCAAATTAAACGATTTGTTAAGCATGTGTGGTTTTCCTCCGACAGTTCCAGACAACTAATTACTCCAATGTTTATCATTCATTACAACTATCACATCCACGATATCATGAAACCTCAAAGCCGCGAAACAGCACGTGAAGTCAAACGTACGCCCATTTCCATTTGTATCATTCATCTTTCCTGAGCATCGGAACCGGGGGTCGAGGTGTCAAGTGGTGGGGGCCCAAATATGCTTACCACCCCCCCCCCCCCCCCCATCCCAAACACACACACTTTTTACGTGCTAGGGAGAATTGTATCCCACAGGAAATGCAAAGTATATACTGCAGCGCCTTGTTCTAGAATTTCAGTTTTTCCACATTGACTGTGCTGAAATGAATAACTACGACTAGATAAACATCATTATCTCTCAATCCAAGAGATTAAATGCCTACATCATTGATTCTTATTTATCTGTAACTGCGCCAGAGTAATTACACAACTTAGGCTACAGTGCAGTCTAGTGGCAGATTCACAAATAATATAAAGTAATAAATTATTCAAATTTCGAAATTCTTTACTTTATGTCGATCAGATAAAGCTCTCTTTTATGAAGACTTTTACATAGAAAAAAAAAGTTTGTCAAAAACGCTCATCTGTGAATGTCATATTGAAGTCGAGGTCCCGACTTTTAAACTCGGAGCTCCAATATTTAACTGCGAATCACGATTCAAAAACTCGTCAGACTCACTTCTAATCTTTCACTTTTTAGGCAGTTTTCGGCTCCTTACCCTTTTAGACCCCACATCTCGGGGCATCAAATAACTTGGTTGAAAACTCTATACCAAACTTAACAGGTCGCACAGCTTCCGGGCCCTAGGCAGCCCATGGACCCTGGCCAAATGGGCTCACTTTTATCCTGCACCCCACCCCTCGATTCCATACTTTGTCTTTTAAGAATTTTGAAAGGCTGTGTACTTTTTAAACCAGATGTCTCGGCGCTTCAACAACAAAGCACAGAATACCTCTGTGGCAATCAAATTTCGGGGATCCAAAATAGCCGCTTCCATTCAATGTACTGATTTAAGCTTACAGTTCTCCTCTGTAGGCCTACCTCATTTTCCGCCATGAAATTTGGCCTCCCCACGTGTATCCACCGATCTCCATAGTAAGATAAGTCTGATAATCCTGCTATATCCTTACTATGTGCTAAAGACCATATCCAGTCTAATTTGTCTGAATATTTGCAAATCTATACCGATGCATCTAAATGCCCTGACACTTGTGGAGTGGGAGCGTCATTTTGCGTGACAGAAATTAAGTATAGCAAGTCCTATAGAGTGACAAACTCGTTATCTGTGTTCGCTGCCGACCTCACTGCAGTGACACTGGAGTGTCTGTGTCGTCTGACTCGGTGCCGACTCATATCGCTTAGCCAGTTGGCTAAGCAGGCTCTTCTGTTGCCTGATATGACCCTCACTGTCCCTTCATCGTTGGAAGAGACAATTAGTTCAATAAAGCAAAAGTTCACAGGTATCTGGCAGAACGAATGGGATAATTCTGAGAAAGGGAGGTTTTTCCATGAACGTAACGCATCTGTTAGTCTATACTATGACCTGTCGCTTAATCGTCGTCAGGATGAAATACTATTATTTCGACTTCTATCTGGTCATTTGGTCTCCACGATGGGGCTTTGCGAGGAGTGTTTTGTCGAGGACTCGATCTCCCATCTCATATTTCGTTGCCTACGTCACACGTACCCTCCGACACCCGATGTGTTGGGTTGTGTTGAGCCCTCTGCAAAATCATAGTAAGGTATTTCAGGCTGTTGCCAAATTCCCAACTCGATGCCATAGATTCTAGCTGACCTAAGGAAATGACATAAATGATTATGGCCACTTAATGTATGGAACCACTTTTTGTGTGTGAGTGTGTTTTTTTTTTGTGTGTGTGTAATGTATCTTTAATTGAATCTAGGTTAATGAACTCCAAGCGCTGGCTGGCGTGCATCGCCCCATCGGGGCGGAAAACGCAATTACAAATCAACACCTCCCCCCCACCCCCACCCAATGTCACGGAACCTCCATGGTCTACTAACAGCCCCTGTACCCTTCCATAATCAGCTGGGTAAACTTTTAAAACTCTTTGATTTTCTACATGTCACTTTTAAGGTTATATAGGCTACTCTGCAGACACCATCCCTCGGTGCCCCCAAAAGGCTGAGATCTCATCTACGACAACCTTGTCCCGAGCTTCCGAGGCCTTGGCGGCTCCTGGACCCCCGCAATCGCTTAATGTGCTGTGATAGTTGAACCAATCTCTTGTTAAGGCTTTAGGAGCGCGTCGTAGTCGAGTGGTTGAGTTGCTTAACTATCAATCACTAGGTCACCAGAGATGTGAGTTCAGTAACAGTAATGGATAGGGAAAATCCTAGATTCCTTTTATTCCATTATTGTCGGGGCCTTGGTGGCAATTGGCTGTCGGCGGTGCTTTCATGCATGTTCGCCGAATGCACAAATATGACGTATGTCACAACACGTGCCGAGCGAAACTCACCAGTAACTCGACTAAGGTCGGTGGCGGTCTAACCCGACTCCCCCCGCCCATACAACAGGCCACCATTGTATAAGTGAAAATGTATCTAATATTCGTATGTATCCGCACTTAAAACCAAAGAAAGGCTATAACCATGCATCTGGCATTCGCATACATGTACTCTAAATTTAAAAAAAAAAAGCTACTCAGTCGTCTGCATTCTCCTACCTGCACTCTAAACCGAAGAAAGATCATTCAAGTACCTGCTATTCGCCTACCTGCAATCTAAACCTAGGAAAAGACATGCAAGTGTCTGGCATTCGCCTACCTACACATTAAACCGAGGAGAGGCCATATCATTGTCTCGCATTCGTATTCCTGCAATCTAAAATAAAGAACGGCAAGACTGAAGTTGTCTGAAGTTGGCCTACCTGCACTCTAAACCGAAGAAATGCCATGCAAATGTCTGGTATTCGTATACCTGCACAGGAAACCGAAGAAAGGCCATGCAAGTGTCTGACATTCGCTTACCAGCAACGGAAAACCAAAGAAAGGCCATGCGATTGTCTGGCACTCGCATACAAGCACTCTAAACTGAAGAATGCCTAATTAAACATATGGCATTCGTACAGCTGTACTGGTAAGCAGAAGGAAGACGAGCCAAGTGTTTGGCATTAGTATCTACAGCGGTATAAGGACTAATAAGCGTTTGGCTTTCGTATATTAGAACCTCTAAACGAAGCGTTTCGCACTCGTATCGCTGCACCGAATGAGGCTGCTGGTCACCTCTAAACCAACCGGCTATCCAGCCGTCTGGCATTCCTATGTCACTAGTTTGCACTTTTAACCCAAAGAAACAAACTTCTGGAATTCGCATGTCTGAGCCTCTCAACCAAAGCAGCACCATCCAAGCGTCTACATTTTTCATCTGAAGTCTATCACATGATCTATATACTTCAGACTGGATAATACCTGGGACTAATATAATACAATATAATATAATGTTATATTAATCCTAGATAATACGCTGACACCATGCAAGAGCAAAGGTGGTATCAGTTTTGATTTCAGATAAACCATTTCAGACATAAAACCCCATTCAAATTCAAAAGTGCAAGTCCATAATAACTTTTCATATCAACTACAAGACATATATCTGATTGGTCATTTATTTATATGGTCAAATAATTTTTAACTGTTAATATATCACGTTAGCGCAAATATATGATTATTTTAATTAGATTTACGGTAAAGTACCAATCGTTTTGTCCATATTAACATGAATTTAAAATCTGTGCCGCACACACGTTATGCCATTTATGAAAACCTCCAGGTAGTCAATGCACATTGGAAAATGCCAGTGCCATCGCTGGTCAAAAAGTCGATCTAATGGTTATTTCTGTGAGGATTAGATCTTGGCCAATGAGGTTTTGGGCTTGGATCATTTTCTGACTGGTTTGGCTTCCGGTCCATGTCATGAAGATTGACTCAAACTTGACGAGAAAGATGTCCTCCACTTAAAAACTAATACCCTCCTCCCCCCCCCACCTCTTCGATACTGAGATGTTTTTGGACGTGCTTTTTAAGTGAAGAAAGGTACATAAATTAATCAAAACCAAGCAAAATGTGCACCGTGAAAAATGCTTAGCTTAAGGTGAAATATAGTGGTCTTAATTTTTATATTTCGCTAAGCAGAAGTTTTTCTGTAAATCACCACCATGTACTCAAGTCATAGAAAGACAACCCAACAGTTTTCGCTCGTTGGCAAACAAGGTATATACGCATACATACATCTTGTTGCAGATATTAGTTTTCATCGTGCATGTGTATCTGAACAAACCTGACAATGCAACGGTTCACCTGGCAGTGAAGACTGTGCCGGAAAATCAAAAGCTGAATATAAAGGACACCTGGCATGTCCTACTGACAAATAATATTAATCGGGAAGTCGTAACAAAAAACACTCTAACCCACAATTCCAGTCAGTTACAAAGAGCGATAACGGGGATTGGGCGATGTACCTGATATCTCGAGGCACAGGCTAATGAAAGTCGTAGTCGACTAAGAGGCGACATCATACTGATAGTCGTCTGTATGGGCAGGGTGGCAGGAGACGGGGTGTGCTTATTAGACCGGTGTTGTATAGGTCACCGTTCACGCATTTCCGCTCGGCGGACAGGGGCACAAAACCACCACTGTACATACGCAGGTAAACAAAATAATAGCTGAAAGCACATGTACATCCATTAAAAACAAAGAAAAAACCCTCAAGGAAATATGATAGAAAACGCTCCCTTTAAATAGAAGTTCATACAATTATTCACATGCATTGTAGTACACAACTGTGATATTGATAATCTGGATACGAGAAGAAAACTATTATCATAACGGTCATGTACGCTCTCTATACCACAAATTTTCATAACATTAAAAAATTATATACGTGTACTTTGTGTATACAATTACACAAACGATAAACTTTCATCCGTAACTTGCTATGATTGAAGGGACCTTTTTAACAATCCATGTATATTGATACTAAATAAGACAGTGATCAACAGGCTAATCAACATGTACAGATAGATATTAGAAAAATATTCATATATGTGAAGTTTTTCTTTACTGCTGTACATAGAATTCAATTAAATATTGACACCAAATTGATGAATATAAGTGTAAGAAAAAAAGGTCTACAGTGTATTCAGAGGAAACCGGGCAGAGCGTGGACGAAAACCACGACCATCCGCTGGTTGCTACAACGACTAGAAGCCAGCATCAACTGGAATTGAACACAAAGCGATCGTGTTGGTGAAAAACTGTCGACTCACTCTGCTGTCGTAGCAAGCTAACCACTCGGTCATGAAGTGAGGCAAAACAGTCTGTTCACAAAATACACATGATACTAGTTTCATCCAACTTTTTTTCTTCAACAAATGGATCCTGTTTGGGCTCGACGACAGTTATTGACGGTAGATATATATGTATATATTATTACACCCAACCATGACGGCGAACAAGTAACGACTGGCTGAACAGCTGACTTTCAGGATACAAGAGTTCATAAAATAACTCTTTCTCAGTGGTAATGGTACAGATAAATATTAGCAAACAATGGTACTTCACTTGAATCACCAACAAACGGCTATCCGCTGTATGTTGTGCGACATACTCTATATTTAAGCATAAAACCCGCAAGTCTCAGGTGATACATGCTTTGACCACAACATGCAGCTTAACCTGTCTACACTATAATCAACATGTGCAGCTTAACTTAGATTACGGACATTTCCAGAGTTGATGGCTTGTCATTACCTTGGCCCCCAATGTACTCAAATATTACACCGTTTCTGGCTGACATACATACTATGGAGGATAAAATAAATTAGCATTTTTCTCAAATTTATTCGATTAAGCTCGAACGCTTACTCAAGAAATCCGACATGTAAATGTACCTTGAGTGTCAGTCTTAGGGGTAGAGGAATTCGGAGTCCCCGGAATAAACCACTGGCCTTAGAAAATTTACTGACGATCTTTCCAATAAGTGGGATGCAAGTGATCGTTAAAGAACTTCATGCAACACAACCTAAAGGGCCTTACAAGAGCTGCTGACTGCTCACTGATATTAAAGCCTTGAAGCTGGGAATGAATGAAGATCTCAAATCCCACTTCAAGCATGTATGTTGACAGTCTTTCCAGACACAAGCATTGGAGTGAGTGAGTGAGTGCTTGGGGTTTAACGTGGTACTCAACAATTTTTCAGTCATATGACGACGAAGGAATCATTAGGGTGCATGTATGTGTAATGTGCCTCCTTGTGGCAGGACGGATTTCCACCGCTCTTTTATTTAGTGCTGCTTCACTGAGACGACTTACCGAAGGTAAATAAGCCGCCCCACCCGAGCCATTATACTGATACGGGTCAACCTGTCGTTGCACTATCCCCTTCATGCTGAATGCCAAGCGAGAAAGTTACAACTACCTATTTTAAAGTCTTAGATGTGACTCGATCAAGTATTGATCCTGGATCTACCGGTCCCGAAGCGGACGCTCTACCAACTGTGCTATCCGGGCCGGTCACAAGCATTGGAAGGATTAGACAGTCCAATCCAAATAGCTCGAGTTCATAGTTTTCCGGGATAAAGTACATTAAATTGCCCATCATGCACTATCCTCTAGCTTAAACGCAACTCTGTGTTTCACATCAGAGGTGTGTGGCAAGAAACTTAGCCCTGGATAGGTGCACATGTACTTGGCGATATTCATAATCATCTGAGCTCAATTGTTCAAAACTGTTTTAAGACTTAATACCAGATTTAACTTTAAGACTTTTAAGTCTTTAATTTTGTACTTTGTGGACCAGTACATTAATGTGAACTACAACAGCTGCTGTTATACTTTGACTTTGAGTCAGTAGGCTGTTGAGTTTGTATAAAGTTTTACATTAAAAATTTGACTTAAAACCAGTTTTAGCTAACACGTTTTCAAACAACTGAGTCCTGCTATTGGTTGAGCATGTGGAAGCGATTTCATCTTATCTCATAGGGCAGTGACGATCTTCCTGACATATTCAAAATTTTATAACACATTCTATTTTCAGTTCATATGCCTACATATATATTTTGCTTTGCTAATCATTCCCTGCATTAAGAGAAAAGTCTGGCTTTAAGCCTACCTCTTAAGGTTATATCCATAGCGAAAGCAGTGTTGGTGGGGAGGGGCCGTCTTGTGGTGGTGGGGAGGGGCTGTGTTATGTTGGTGGAGAGGGGCTGTGTTGTGTTGGTGGGGAGGGGCTGTGTTGTGTTGGTGGGGAAGGGCTGTGTTGTGTTGTGGTGGTGGGGAGGGGCTGTGTTGTGTTGGTGGGGAGGGGCTGTGTTGTGGTGGTGGGGAGGGGCTGTGTTGTGGTGGTGGTGTTGGTGGATTGAAAATTTTTTCTCTATTACTCTTATGACACTTTGTTATTGTGTGGTAGGCTGAGTAACTCCACAGGTATGCACATGTAAAGATTTTTCATAAAGACCAAACAGTTGTCATTATTCAGCAATATGTGAGAAATGGTAAATATCTTCTCAGCTTTAAGGATTTTCAGTTCTCAATATCTTCTAACAATGTAAACTGACTATTCCATTGTTTCAGTTCTATCAAAGTTATATAGATACATGTATTTATCCTCCAGGACTGGAGCCTGGGTCTAGCGTGAGATGGCAGTCAAGGTGTTGTTGCCTAAACAGTACCCCCAGGGCACACTTAAATGGTTGAACACATGATCACACTGAGCATTAGACAAATTGGCACACACAAATGTGACAGTAGACAAAGGTCGCCTCAACCTCTATGGAGATTACAATAGCAGCCGATTTGTGATTGGATGAAAATACCTGCTGATCTACTCAGTTTGTGGACCGGTATAGTTGCCAGGCACACTCCAGAGATTTGGCCTTGGCTAATATCACAATTACCTCATTGTCATTTACCTGTGGTAATTCAATCCCGTGAGCCACTGTGAACGTGCTGTCAATCATGTTCAGGGTACAGGTAACAACAGAACAACACTCACAAGATACAATGTAGCAAATACACCAGAAACTTTATAAAATAAGTAACAAGACATTCCAGAAAACTTGATACGCAAAACAATTAATAGCTCAAACCAATTATATTGATGATATTAATTTTGTGTCAAAGGTGTGAAATCAACCTAAATCAATGAGTCTGAAAATCAAAGTATCAGTATTTCATATTTGCTCAAACAAACATTATGTTTGTAGAATTTTGTCTTACTCTACATATGTAAAATTTCATTAAATTTGTGACTAAGAGATACCAATATACAAACTGAAATATTCATGAAACAGACTTTTTGGGTCATTCCCAGGCCACATTTATGGCCAGCTTGTCTCTCATGCAATATACTCTTAACAAATCTCCATAACAATTAACATTTCATTAAAGAAAATAAAAAATATCCCTTAACAAACCTGACTGATAATTCAGTTAGTCAATACCTATTATGATTGTATAACCATCTGAACAGCAGCCATTAATTCTGAGTCGGTCATGTCTGAGTTCTCCCCTTTCCATAAGTTTGTATCTCCCATTTGTTCTTCAGCCAGCAGAACTGACGTGACCAGCTCTTCATCATCACTGAGGCCATCATTCCACAGTCCACAGGCATCAGTCATCTGATCATGGCTATCTTTCTGTTTTGCCAATGTCACATCATCCTTCCTTTCATCTCCGTAATCCCTTCCAACAGTATGATGTTTAGTTCTTTGCTTCAGCACTGCATCATTTGCTTTCAGAACTGCATCACTGTGGTCCAAGATTGCTTCTTTGTGCTTCAGCACTCCTTGCTTGTGATCCTGTATTATCCTTTTATGCTCTACCATTGCTTCACTGTTCTCCAGCATTGCCTCATTTCTCTTGGCCATGTGTTCTTCACCTCTGTTTACAGTCCCAACATTTTCAATGCTTACTTCACCATCATTGATTTCCCTTTGATGCTGCTTGACTGAAGCATCAGCGAGGTTTGCAGACGCATCAATCTGCTCGTCCACAGTATTATTCACTTTACCCCCTTGACGCACCTCTTCCATACCATCCCCAACCTTAGGGGTACCATCACCAGACTCCTGGAATATGCTGTGGTCTTCATCATCCCTAAAGTAATAAGCTGGAAGGACATAATCAGGAAGGGGTCGATCTGTGAAAAAATATAAACAATACACATCACACCAAAATTACAAGCACATGCCCTCAGAATTTTTAAAATCAATATTTACATAAAAATCACACTGAAAATTTTTTTTTGGGATAACCAAGAATCAAATGTTGTCTTTCATGGGTAACAGATGCTCTCTCTAAACATGGTATTGTCAAGTGGGGGCATCCCCTCACAAAGTAACATTCTCCAAGATCTCATTCTTCAGAGATCATACACAAAATGGTATGTCCTCTTAGTGATTTACAGCTGTGCACAAAAATGATTTAAATCCTTTGAAAATGGTGGCATTTATTATGCATGGTGTCATTACCATATCTTTTCTGGAACTTAATAGCAAGGAGATAATAATGTTGTTAATATGCTTATATTTCTGGATGACATGTAACAGCAAACTCCTGAAAAACTGACTAAAATAAATCACCAATGGATGACAGGAGCATTCATTCAGGCATCGATGAAGATTGAAAGGCCTAAGGACATCCACACAACAATCAGGGTTAGACACATAGTAAATACTAAGTCAAGCAGTCAGACTTAAATGGGGCAGCAGGCTCAATCTTTGTGTTATATGTATTTAAGACAAGGCAGATGCTTTGGGAGAAGATATTTACAGCTGTCGTTAACCTCTCCAGCAATCAACAGGTGGTATTTACCTGAGGATCAGTGCCCCAGGGAATACATCTGACCTTGTTTAGGGAGCCTATTAAAGCAGGCTGTCAATGTTGGTAAAGCATGTTTAGTGTGTGTGCAGAGCATGCCAACATGAATGAAACCAAAACTTTGCTCAAAGTTGTCACAAAATTGAGGGCAGCTACCCCTTGTCCCCCACCCCCGCGTCAGAAAGAAAGAGGGTGCCTTACAAAGGTGAAGTGACATTATGTTTGATCTAACCTGGTTATAAGGAATTGTGTTAGATGTCTGTAATCAGGTGACCCTTACCCCAAACAAAATTGGCACAGTTGTCCGCTGCCAAACGCAAGAATTTTCTGATTCATGAAAATATTTGATTTACACCAATTCAAATTGAATCGTGCGTGCTTGTGTATAAAACTCCTTTGCTTTTGGTCTATAGTCCAGAGATATGATCAGGATGGGGCCTACACATAATACCCACTACACACTACACATCAAAGCCAATCCTTTCTTCTGTTTGATCTCTGCAGCTTTTTTTTTACCTGATGATATATTTTTTTTTTGGAAACGTTGAGGACTACTGCACACAGTTGTGCCATACCACAGGCACTGCACGTACATATATAAAGATGAGAGAGATATGACCAGATATATCCAGAGTAAGGAGTGTTGTACAAGTCTCAGGTCTAGTCGAAAGATTACGATCAGCTTTATTAACTATCTGCAAAATCTAATTTGAATTAGATGAAGGAGTGTTCAGTCTGAACCTTGTCTGAACCATAACTTACATATGATGAATTTATCATATAATAATTTAAAATGCAAAATGGAGATACCACCCGTGGAACTGGAAGTGTTCTATCAGATTTATCGGTTGACAAACACACCTGACTACATCTTCGTCACTCAGAGATGTTATGTCTCAATAAGTTTTCTAGCCAGGATAATATAAAAATTTCATCAAGTTTCATGTTTTACCTCTTCAATGTGTCAGTATATATTTTGTTTAAGTAGAATATACTCCACAGAGTTTTTATTTTTGTCTGATCAAGTGCTATATGTGCTGTTACAGTGCAGACATTGTCTGACTAAGTGCTACAAGTGCTATTACAGTACAAACATTGTTTGACTAAGTGCTATTACAGTTCAAACATCATCTGACTAAGTGCTATATGTGCTATTACAGTACAGACATTGTCTGACTAAGTGCCATGTGCTATTCCAGTACAAACATCATCTGACAAAGTCCTTTATGTGCTATTAAAGTACAAACATCATCAGACTAAGTGCTATATGTGCCATTACAGTACAAACATTGTCTGACTAAGTGCTATATGTGCTATTACAGAACAAACATCATCAGACTAAGTGCTATTACAGTACAGACATTGTCTGACTAAGTGCTATTACAGTACAGACATTGTCTGACTAAGTGCTATTAAAGTACAGACACTATCTGACTAAGTGCTATTACAGTTCAAACATCATCTGACTAAGTGCTATTACAGAACAAACATCATCGGACTAAGTGCTATATGTGCCATTACAGTACAAACATTGTCTGACTAAGTGCTATATATGCTATTACAGAACAAACATTGGACTAAGTGCCATATGTGCTATTGTAAGGCAGTGTTGTAGTGCCCCACCATCTATACATTTTTCTTTTTCTTAAATATACACATACGCTGAATATGTTATTACATTTTGTAGTCCGTTTTCGCTAACTCTCTGTTGTGTAAGTTACAAATTTGCAACAATTGTCGGCGCACTCGCCGGGCGTTGAGTTCGGAAGGAACAACGTGGCTTTGCCATCTCTGTTTCTTTACTGGAAATATTGCCGTTGCAGGTATGTTTATCATTGTACTATGTGCCAAATATGAGATTTAATGGTGTCCGAATGAACTGTAACGGTATTTTGGTTGTTTCATTGAATAAACTGTAGTATTTTGACATATTTCAGGCGATTAGCGATTGTTACCATAGTAGCACCATTGTAAAAACTTTGTGTTGTCTAGATTTGATAAACTATCTCTTTTTGTTTGCTTACTATATTGATAGTTGCTTTAAATAATGTTTCTTGATACTGATAAGTAACCACTGTGACATTGAGAGAACTAAATGGATAAGATTTATGTAGTACACAAAATATGAAGTCACAAAGTATGGAGGCCCATTATGTTCTTATTACTTTGATTAAAATGTAAGTTTGAACTGTAAAAAATAATTCGGCACTCGCCGGACCTTGATTTCGGAAGGATCAACGTGGCTTTGCCATCTCTGTTTCTTTACTGGAAATATTGCTGTTGCAGGTATTTCCAGTGGGAGTCCATATATGATGTCCTGTACATCCAGTGGCTTGTGTATGAGCTGCCTCATTCCCTCATATATATATCCGGTGTTACACTATTACAGTACAGAAATTGTCTGACTAAGTGCTTTATGTGCTATTACAGCACAGACATTGTCTGACTAAGTGCAACATGTGCTATTACAGTACAGACATTGTCTGACTAAGTGCTATATGTGCTATTACAGTACAGACATTGTCTGACTAAGTGCTATTACAGTACAGACATTGTCTGACTGCTATATGTGCTATATGTGCTCAATGGCCTGAAGGGCTGAAACAGGACTCAGTGGCTGGAATAAGGACTGATACAGCATTCAACAACGTGAATAAGTGCTGATACAGGTCTTGATGGCTGGAGTAAGGGCTCATACAGCACTCCATTGCGGGAATAAGGCTGACAGAGCATTCAATAGCAAGAATAATGGCTGATAGAGCATTCATTGGTGGAAAGGGCTGATGGAGCACACAATGAGGATTGAAAGGGTCTACATACAAAGGGCTGTCGAGACGCTTTACGTAGGTATAAAAACGTAAGGGACCTGCAAACAAGGAAAAATCGTGAGTGATCTGCTGAGGGTCAAGCTACAGGATCAACAAGTGTCAGTAACTTCCATCATCTGAACATCCCCCCAGAGATTAGAGGTGAATGAACAGATCGGTGCAGAGTGTCAATTTTAGCAGGTACAGACTAAATAAGTGGTCTAATTCTGCAGGAATGCACATATCCTCAAAAGCAGAAATTCGATACTGTAGGTCACAGGGACAAATGCTTTCAGTTCTATATCAAAGCCAGGACTAAGTTTTGTGAAAATTGAAATGTCTTGCACATTGTTGTTTATGTGCATTACTTCTGACAAAGGTGTGCTGTAGTTGAGGTACTAGCTAGGTGAGTGAAGAGGGTGGAATAGAGTTACCTGCCGACTTGTAGTTCTGAGAGCGACACTCCGGGTCATGGCACTTCTGATAGTACACACCCTGCAACAGGTCTGCTATAAACCTGAAAATATCCCAATAAAGGGAATCAGTTTAAAAACATGGTACTGGTACCTATCTAACTGTAAGAGTAAAAAATTCAGTTCTCAGTTATCAAATTTAATACACAACCTTAAATTCACTATAAAAAAAAATGATTGGGTAATTTTTTTTTTTAAATCACAAGGATTTCAAATTCCAATCTGAAGTAGGTAATTTCAGTGATCTATGGATAATTAAAGTTATTTACAACAATACCATGTTCTTATTTTGAACTGGCAAAATGACACCAAAAATATTAATAATTTAAAATTCACTGAATTAGATTTACATACCACTTAATAAAAAAATAAGTGGTAAAAAAAATATGATATAAATTTTAACTTGAAATGAAAAAGAAAAGGAAGAAAACTAATTTATTTATATATGTATTTGTTCACTTATTTGATCATTGTTTTACACCATACTCAAAAATATTTATTCATTTAAACAATGGACATGGACGAGTCCAAGAAACCAACTAAAGCAAACTGCTGAAATGATGGAAACCAGTCTTAGGATAAGACACGAACATGATGTTGTTACTCTTGTGGTGGCGCTGCACGTTGTCACACCACCTGTAGTGGGCGATGTCGTAGACCAACAGCTCCCCCTGGCTGAAGTAGGTCCAGTGTCGGATTGCGCCTCTCACCCCATCCTGACTCAGCTGGCCACTGATGAAGTCATCAATCTCTGGGTAGGGTGATTTCTGGTAACCTTCAAGGAAGCCTGAATCACCAAACAGACAAGAGTCATGAAACATGGCCCGAGCAGGCTGAAAACGTTTTAACATGCTAACACAGCTCCAAAAACTAAGATGGGATCTCTGACCTCTCTGTAACAAGTCATCCATTAATTTAAGAGATGCAGAGAGAAGCTCCTGTCTTTGTATAAGGCAGATGTCAGGAGATGATTTACCAACTCTCCATTTTGCTTTTATTTTAGGCGAAAACATTTAAACTGGACATTTCCTCCACTAAAGAGCAATTTGGTTTTTACAACTATCAGTCACTGTACTTATGACACATTTAAGAATAAGCAATGCTGGGGAAAGTGTTATTGTTAATATAGCATTAGAAAAAAGCACAGTCACCTTAATTGCCCTAAAACTTTGTCCCCAATAAGTGAATTCTTAGAAGCAAATAAAGTTAATACAATATCACTTTTTCAGCTGGAACTTCATTTTTCTGAAAGGATATGCATGGTCCCACATTCCAACTAAACCACAAAATACCGCTCTAAGATCATCAGTCTCAGAATCAGGCAAAAGGAGTAATTCCAGTGGGATTTTAGGTCAAATCAGGCAAAAGGAGTAATTCCAGTGGGATTTTAGGTCAAATCAGGCAAGGGGAGTAATTCCAGTGGGATTTTAGGTCAAATACCATATACACCCTAATTCCTCAACGATTTGCATTTGAAAGAGCAACTTTCACTGCAAGTTATGCACATTTCTAATTTGATCTTGGAGATGAAAGCTACACTGCTTGGATTGACCAGTTTCAGGGCTTCACAGAAAGTACAATTTTAACAGCCTACTAAGAATAATGCCTTGAGAATACATGTGTGCTTGAATAAAAACTTTGCAAACGTGAAAATGTGAAAAAATTACAGTAATGCTATAAATTCCATCACCATTATGTATCCAACATTTGCACATCTTCATTCTACAGGACTCCATCCACCACATCATGCTGGTATTCAACACCAATAAGGTAACCTATTTAACTGGCATAATCACTCTCTCATGGCGTACTGCATGTATATCAGGGGTGATTCAGCCTTTGCACCACTCTGTTCACCATATTTAATGACAAGGTGAGGAATTACCAGTTACCTTTCTGTGATGCCACTGATCTGTCTGTATTCTGACTATAAAATAGCTGCCTGTTTTGTGACCCGTTCTGAGTTTCAAATGTCAGAATCTTCAATTTGCTGCTGTATCTATAACAGAAAGAAAACTTTTACCCACATGTACAATGATTTTTTAATGGAGTCTTGTTTATTGCCATTCTTAAAAATTTACCACACATTTAATGCACAGCACACAGACAGAACACCACAAAGTCTGAACAGATCATTTATTACAATGTTTACAGCTGGTTTGTCACCCATAGCGATTAATGCACTCTATGTGCATTCATAGCACATAGACACACAGCTCTAGGCTGACAATTTATCTGAGAACTTACTGCTGCTTTGTCACATTTAAATGATAAACTTTTATATATTGTCACACAACTCCTACATGACGGTTTATTACAGTATATACGGCTGGTCTGTCATGCCTGGCATTTCCCCTTTTCACTCTCTCTGACAGCTCATTTTTCCAGGTCAGCTTGAATCAGATCCAGCAGGAGAAAATGCAACAATCAAATATTGACCCTGCTTTAATTAATTGTAGACTTTTCACTTGCTCCAGAAGGTTTTGCATGGCACAAGAAAACAGGGGGCAGAGATAAAAGGTCTGGGCTGAGAGATACTGGGCGAGGAATTGACACTATTCTGGTCGATACCCTGACCAGGTACGCAACACCAGGTCATCAAACCTGTGGGGTGAGGTGCTGTCAGGTTAACATTAGTACAGCACCCATGACAACTGAACTGTGCAGATTATGACCAGTGCTATTCAGTTTATCTGGATTAAAAATCGGACCACATTTCAATCCTACGGAGGTGAAGCATGCATGAAGGTTCCTAGTAAAAAATGATACTTCAAAAGATTTGTGCACTGAAAAATAACTGATTATCTGATGAGAATTAAATAAATGGGGATGACTTTGTTGGATTCAGCTGCTGTCATAAAGTTCATGTTAAAGCACAGAACACTGACAAGATGTCAATTGCACTAATCATATCAATGAGAATATGTTACTGGGATACAGTGCATTTCAACTTCCTTGCTCAGATAAAAGAATCGCCCTTTTTTCAGTGGAATGGTGTTTTATTCTGTATTAGTGTCACACTGGAGATAAATTGGCTTACCCAGGAGCCACTGGGGGTGGGGGGGGGGAGCTCCTGGGTAAAAAAATGTCAAAGTTCACCATAAATGTCACCTGGTAAGGTCTGGGTAATGTTAGCTCACATTCTGAACAAGGGACTCTCTTAGCCATTATCCTACAGGGACCAAAGACCCTGGGTAACATCACATAACTGCTGGAATGTTAAGATATCCCCACCCCACTAGCCACCGCTCTTTTATCGCTGTATGGCTATACTGTTCAGGGCACCACTCTGTTAGTCCTCTTAACAACAGGATACATGGCTTTAGTCCAGGCTATTAAACATGACATAGTTTATCACCCGAATCCAACTACTGCCACTACAGTAATGAACAATAAACTCAACTTCAAAACGAACAAAACGAAAATGTTCGAAATGATGGATAGGGGCCTGGGTGACCGTCGTCCAGTGGTCAGCGTGTTACTGTACCACAATGACAAAGGAGCATCTCACCAATGCAATCTCTGTGAGTTCAAGTCTAGCTCTGGCTGGCTTTCTCGCCGGATGAAGATGTGAAGGTTTGCCAGCAATCTGCAGATGGTCGTGGGTTCTCCCATATAGAACATCAATGGTCTCTGCCTGGTTTTTCTCCCACCATAATACTGGCTGCTGTCGTTTAAGTGAAATATCCTTGGGTATAATGTAAAACACCAATGAAATAAATACATCAATAATGGATATACACAATGATGCATTATCTTAAAGGTTTAATGCTTACAGGACAGTATATTCTACATTCTAAAAATACGAGGGCAAATGTTTTACACCATCATATTGTGAGCAAAATGAAACTTAACAGAGGTGGCCCAGAATGGAAAATGCCCTAAATTGTAGACATTCATCACAGGTATATTCTGTCAACTTTGTTGTAGGCATAAATCACAGGCATATTGTCACCCTGTAGCGGGCATAAATCACAGATATATTCTGTCACCTTTGTTGCAGGCATTAATCACAGGTATATTCTGTCACCTTTGTTGTAGGCATAAATCACATATATATTGTCACCTTTATTGCAGGCATTAAATCGCAGGTATATTCAGTCACCTTTGTTGCAGGCATTAATCACAGGTATATTCTGTCACCTTTGTTGTAGGCATAAATCACAGATATATTGCCACCTTTGTTGCAGGCATTAATCACAGGTGTATTGTCACCTTTGTTGCAGGCATTAATCACAGGTATATTCCGTCACCTTTGTTGTAGGCATAAATCACATATATATTGTCACCTTTGTTGCAGGCATTAATGACAGGTATATTCTGTCACCTTTGTTGCAGGCATAAATCACAGGTATACTCCGTCACCTTTGTTGTAGGCATAAATCACATATATATTGTCACCTTTGTTGCAGGCATTAATCACAGGTATATTCTGTCAACTTTGTTGTAGGCATAAATCACAGGTATATTCTGTCACCTTTGTTGCAGGCATTAATCACAGGTATATTCCGTCACCTTTCTTGTAGGCATAAATCACAGGTATATTCTGTCACCTTTGTTGTAGGCATAAATCACAGATATATTGCCACCTTTGTTGCAGGCATTAATCACAGGTATATTGTCACCTTTGTTGCAGGCATTAATCACAGGTATATTCTGTCACCTTTGTTGTAGGCATAAATCACAGGTATACTCCGTCACCTTTGTTGTAGGCATAAATCACATATATATTGTCACCTTTGTTGCAGGCATTAATCACAGGTATATTCCGTCACCTTTGTTGTAGGCATAAATCACAGGTATATTCTGTCACCTTTGTTGCAGGCATTAATCACAGGTATATTCCGTCACCTTTGTTGTAGGCATAAATCACAGATATATTGTCACCTTTGTTGCAGGCATTAATCACAGGTATATTCTGTCACCTTTGTTGTAGGCATAAATCACAGATACATTTTGTCGCCTTTGTTGTAGGCATTAATCACAGGTATATTCTGTCACCTTTGCTGTGGGCATTAATCACAGGTATATTGTCATCTTTGTTGTACGCATTAATCACAGGTGTATTCTGTCACCTTTGTTGCAGGCATTAATCGCAGGCATATTCTTTTACCTTTGATGCAGGCATTAATCACAGGTATACCTGTCACCTTTGCTGTGGGCATTAATCACAGATACATTCTGTCACCTTTGCTGTAGGCATCTTTGTTGTTGGCCATGCTTGAAATTTAGCCCTGTCTTCATAATCAGATCACAACTTGTAAGCGCAATTACAACTAAATATTCATAAATATAAATATTAAAGAATTATGATGATAAAATCTCCTTGACCCATATTATCCAAACTATTAAAGACTGTAGCAGACCAACTTTTGTGCCAGTCAATTTAAACCATGCCTATTTCCTTATCAATTAATTTAGATTCTAAAAATAATGCTGATGGAAATAATGCCTAGGCTGACTAGGCTTGGAAGTGAGCTCATCTCAAAGATACAGTTCAATTAACAGGGGCTATGACTATTCCATGCAGAGACCCTCTTGGCAGATCTACCTCAGTACCCATTACCCACGATATGGGGGGTCCACACGATAAGGACCACTCAGCTAAGGGCCGTTTCTCAAGTCCATGCAACTGCATGTATTATGGCAGCCCTATGCAGCCTAAAACTTGCTTTCATGTTCTTCAACCATAAAAATTGCACCATTAAATGAAGTTAGTTTTCCAGACCAAAATTAACTAGTTTTTTGCTCAGGGTTTATCATTACTTTTTGTTTGGGTTTTTAATTACTTTTTGCTTGGGGTTTAACATTACTTTTTGCTTGGGGTTTAACATTAATTTTTGCTTGGGGTTTAACATTACTTTTTGCTTGGGGTTTAACATTACTTTTTGCTTGGGGTTTAACATTACTTTTTGCTTGGGGTTTAACATTAATTTTTGTTTGGGTTTAACATTATTATTTGCTTGGGGTTTAACATTACTTTTCGCTTGGCGTTTAACATTACTTTTCGCTTGGGTTTAACATTATTATTTGCTTGGGTTTAAAATTACTTTTTGCTTGGGTTTAAAATTACTTTTTGCTTGGGTTTAACATTACTTTCAACCTCATTTAAGTCATAACCATACATGTACTTAGATATTTACAGTGCTGCACAACTGAAATACCATGCATACGGTACTATGCACAACACCCACTCATGAAGTCCACAGTACATTAACACAGAAAACTGAATGATTAGTGCCTGACCTATGGTGTAATACTGATCACCAAGCCATCAGGTGATCCTTCACCGTTTTTATTTTAGCTTTCCCAGTACCCTCTTTGTATTCAAAAAGACAAAGTTGTCATGGGTGCTTACTGTGAAAAAGAAATTTCTTGCCCACCTTCCACGAGTGTTCAGATAGGTTCACATTTATGAAACCAACCATTTTCTTTATAAGGATGACCTCATGGAAGAGCCAAGATGATCAGTTTTCAGGTCCTAGCTATGTGTTGAGATAGGTTCACATTTTTAGACGAACCATTTTTTTAAGGATGGCCTCATGGAAGAGCCAAGATGACCAGTTTTCAGGTCCTAGCTATGTGTTGAGATAGGTTCACATTTTTTGTAAGGATGGTCTCATGGAAGAGCCAAGATGACTAGTTTTCAGGTCCTACCTATGTGTTCAGATAGGTTCACATTTTTAGACGAACCATTGTTTTATGGATGGCCTCATGGAAGAGGCAAGATGAAGATTTTGTGCAACCCTGCTAATTTTATACAAACCTGCAAATAAAAGTTCTCTTTGGTAACATGGAATGCAGATTTCACAGACACTGTTAAATGAATAAAATGTGCATGACCTCCTGTTGCCTTTAGGAAGTGAAAGTAACCTTGATTTCATGAAGCAAACTACACTCTGTAAACTAAATAAGGCCAACAACTATAAACAACATTGGAAAGGTAACAATGCCTTCCTTTCCTTCCTAGATGTTCTACTCGATGTGACTGTCCAAAGACCATTTTTCCGGTAGCTGAAGGCAAACTAAACCAGTGTCACATGACAACTCCCAATTGTTTCCCTGAGATATACAAGTGTAACCCACAGGAGATTTCTTTTAAAAATTCACTATTCATTCATACATGTACTTTCTTTTTTATTTCTTCTGCTGATGATGTACCAGAAAAGCAATGTCACAGTTTCCCGGTAACAAAATTTCCGGACAATGCTCTAGTAATTTATTCCATAAAAATTACACACTATTATGTTGACATTTAATTGGAGAAATAATATTTAATTGGATTATGCTTTGCAAAATAGACTAAATGAAATCTCCCATTTTTTCCCCCATATTGATATGATCTAGTGGTATATGTATACTGTGGGAATCACTAGCTATACCTTCAGCCCTACCTCCATGCAACAGACTTTCGTGATGCATTAGAGGTAAGAATAAATTTTAAGCCTTACGAATCATATGCCTTTAATACACCCTTTCTTTAGGTGCTACTATTTCTCTCCATTCATACAATTTCCTGTCTGCCAGTAAAATGGGCACAACAGTCTGGATGTGGGGAAAACACAACTGAATTCTGAGGTTTGAACCACACATTTACCTCTGCTGTGGGAAACCATCTTAGTCATGTGCCTTACTCAACCCCCTCAATTTAAAAAAAAAAAACATACGTGCAAACAGTAAGTCATGCATGGATGGTGAACTTATAAGAGCACACAAAAAATTGCTTTCCGGTTCAAGAGAAATAAGGTGGGTTAAGAGGCAAACAAATAAGGCTGAAAACAAAGTGATATCATAAGATGGTGAGAACAGGCTCCCTAACAAAGCAAGTTTTTTTACAACAATAGATTTTTCTTGTCAGACAACCCACCCTGCAGGCATCTTCCTATTGATGCACTGAGATTTCACACTCGCCATGTCTTTGTAAGATTTTCTCCATGTTCACAATGCTCCACAGTACAATTCACTGCACTAAATTGCTCCCATTCACCCGGGAATAAAGTTATTTATTTTGTTGTACTTACATGTATATATCACTTTTCACAATAAAAAGGTTTTCTGAACAGGCTTTCTACTGCACTATGCATGTTTTTGTGTCAGTAAAGTTTCACACAGATTTCTAGGCTGTACATTTGTAAATGTAAATTGAATTTTTCCGACTGACTCATTTTTCTTTTAATCTCTTTTTTTTTTCAGTCAAATCACGGCAGACATCTTTATTGTCTGTGAAGATCTATATGACATTGCAGTTCTTCACTTAACTCACACATACTTACACGTAAGACATCTGTGACATGCCATGCCACAAAAACATCTGGGAATCATGTACATCCTACTCTTAACAGCTGTCAAATAACTGATCAACAATACTGAGTTACTAAAAGCTGGTTTGCTGTCTTTAGTTAATCTTTCAAAAATGAAACTTTACTAAATCTTTAAAATTTGGTTACAAGTGAGGTGTCAATATTGAATATCAAAATATTAATCAAAGCTGTTATCCTACAGCACTGCCGGAGGGCCCTCATCACTAGTCTTTTACCACTTCTGGTAGCCTGGTGTCTATACAGTTCATGATAATGGGAAAAAGCATGAAAAAACAAAATGGAAAGTTATGTACTGGATTTGAACACTAGACTGCCAGGCATCATTCACAATTGGCCAAGTACTGAAAACTAGCATAGAGATTAGGTGGCTTTGACCTTCAGCTGCTGGCCGAGGACTAAAGACAGAAAGAATACATTGCAGAGCTGATGCCTGTTCCCATCATAAACTGCATTCACTGGTTTCATGCAGTCTAGCACAAAGCTCCCGTGCTTCTTACATAAGACAGTTTTGTCAATTTTTTGGTCATAACATGAAAACAACACAAGGTACAAAAATAATTCTTGCAGATTTGTAATCACGATTAAATGACATCAGGGGGCACCCCTGACCGTGTTTGTTGAATAAGGGTACAGATATATTCTCACATCCTGCATATGATGTCAAATGTGTCTACTGAGTAGGTTATCTCCTTTTGTTGGGGTCCAACAATGGTTATATCCCTAAAGAGATTCACCTATACATCCGTTTTCTGCACTGAATTGATGGGTCTTTGCAGGATAAATTCATTACATTATGTTACATTTTAAACTTTGTCACATTTTGTTGTATGCTACATTTTATACTTTGTCACATTTTGTTGCATGTGACATTTTACACTTGGTCAACTTTTGTTGAATGTTACATTTACACTTTGTCAACTTTTGTTGTATGTTACATTTTACACTTTGTCACCTTTTGTTTTATGTTGCATTTTACATTTTGTCACCTTTTGTTGTAAGTTACATTTTACACTTTAGCACATTTTGTTGTATGTTACATTTTACACTTTGTCACCTTTTGTTATATGATACATTTTACACTTTGTCACATTTTGTTGTATGTGATATTTGATGTTTTGGCATATTTTTTTTTGTTTCACAGCAGGCCCAGGACCCCAATATTATATAACCCTACAACCTACGTTTCATAGTTAGTTCATATGCCCGTATATGTAGAATTTTGGACAAAAAACTCATTACAATGTTGAGGTTTAATTGGTGATTCAGCAAAATTTATTAGAGTTAAACTGCAATTGTTACAACACTGATCTCAATTCAATCACATTGGTGAGAGTCTCCTAACCACTCAGCCACTGACCCGTCCTCCCTCTCCCCATCCCCACTCCTGAAAAAAGTATGCACCTTCTCCTGGTTATTCAGAACCCCGAGTTTACATGTAGGTCCATAATAGAAAATTTTGAACTTTTTTTTTTGTCAATGAATAGACCAAAGAACTTTCTGACTGCTGAAGTCGATATACTTGCTGCTCCGCGTGCATATGGTGCAGCTATAGACACGTTTACTTACAACTGGCCTGTACTTTCTCAAAACCACACCCTACAAGCAATGGTGCAGATGAGTTTATTTCTCACAATGTAGCACATAGGAAAGTACAAAAAAATATCTCAAAGCATTGTCTTTACTACAATAATAGTCTGTAATCAGAAATAGTAAAAAAGGATATTTAACATTAAATTGAATTATTAAAAGTAAAATTTGAACTGCAAAGCAGTCCAGCTGCCATCTTAATCAATGTTAAAGCAATATCCTGGTAGTGCCATTTAAACTCTTCTAGTGAGAAAACTATTGATTGTAGATCAAATTGGTCTTACCTTACAGTAAGAGCATATCTTGGGCAACAATTTGGTGGACGTTTCAGATTTCTAGCTCTCATAGTTCTTGAGTTACAGGCCATTGAAATTACGTAACTATGTTCAAGTTTTTTGTTTACATTTCAAAAACTTGGACAGACAAAAACAAAAGCAGATTCAGAATCTGTGGCCCAAAATACACCAACATACGTAAACAAAAAACCAGAAAGTTCAAAATTAGTCACAATTTGGACCACTAGCGAGCTTGTGTAATTATTAACACAAGTAATTGATTTTCTCAACCTTATCGTAACTCAGGAATCTCTACCTCCATGTCAAATTTCAGAATAATCTGTTCAGTGGTTCTTGAGGAGATGTTCAAAGGTTTTACACAAAATCAAATATGGCTGCCAAACCCTGTGACCTTGAAAAAAACAAAAAAAACAAATAGCCTTGTATACTACTTCAAGTATTGGGGAATTTTCCTGCAAAATTTCCGGTCACTCGGTCAAACAGTCTGGGCTGTAGCTTTCCCATTAAATCCATGGAATGAAAATACTGATAATCCAAACAAAAACAATAGGTGTCCCGCAGGACTACCTGTGTGGACCCCTAATAATGAACAACTGAGTATAGAGCTATTGACCAATCACCTACTAACCAAGCCCCCATCCTAACAGCAACCACATTTGTGTTCACACAAAATATGACACTAAAATATGACACTAGTCTAGCATACTGGACATTACACATGCTGGTGGGCGCAAAACAGCAAGCTGGCAAAAGTTGTCTCCCCTTACCCATTCACACGATACAGAAATGGGCTAGGAGCTTTAGCACCTTAAAACCTGATGACAGTCTGCTCGCCAACACTGACTAAATATTCTTCTGTACTCAGTATGTAGCTGTGTATGATGGGTGACTTGTGGTGGATAAAGCCATGTAAGTGAGTGAGTGAGTGAGTGCTTGGGGTTTAACGTCGTACTCAACAATTTTTCAGTCATATGACGACGAAGGAATCATTAGGGTGCATGTACGTGTAATGTGCCTCCTTGTTGCAGGACGGATTTCCACCGCTCTTTTATTTAGTGCTGCTTCACTGAGACGACTTACCGAAGGCAAGTAAGCCGCCCCGCCCAAGCCATTATACTGATACGGGTCAACCAGTCGTTGCACTATCCCCTTCATGCTGAACGCCAAGCGAGGAAGTTACAACTTCCTCTTTTAAAGTCTTAGGTGTGACTCGATCTAGGATTGATCCTGGATCTACCGGTCCCGAAGCGGACGTAAAACCATGTGAATACGATTACATAGCTACAGAAAGATTTCATCAATGTAAATGGGAATCCACCTGAATATCACAATCTGAAAAGTAAGAGAGTCTCTGACCAATAAAAGAGAGCGACAACCAGATTGTGGTGGTCAGTATTAGTAGAATTATTTGTTCTTGATCAAGTAGATTCACGTCGAGCACAGTCTTAACTTTAATGAGTTTACTTAGACTTATCTCAAGGAATGTTTTTAGTTGAAAAGTTAGCATTTAACAGCACAAATTACGACCAAGTCTGATTATAGTCTAGGACAGCTTCACAATCATGGGCTTGCTCCATACAAGATTAGTATAGTAACACACATTAAGATTTATTTAATCAGGCCATATCAATTTAAATGTTTCTTTTAATGGCAGAATGAATCCTTTTTTAATGTTGGAGGATGCAACTTCATCAGCCAAGAGCATCTGATCTCCTCAGGCTAACATGCTGTACGACATGGCCAGAAACTGATCTGGGCATAAAGCGGAAGTGGTTTGTGAACAGTCATGGACCGTGCCAACAATCACCGTCATATACACAAATTAATTGTATAGATGAATACAACTGAAATAAAACTCATACATACTGCACATTACTGATCAAGCAATCCATGAATAACTGCTCCTGAGTGAGCTGTTCTGACTTCCCATATGTGTTATCAGGGGAGACAACCAATGGATTGTTCTTCTTCAACTTGCTGGACAAAAATAGCCGAAAATTTCTGTTTTTGGTGTACACTCCTACAAAAGTACAAAATTACATCTTGTTTTTAAGATGAGAATCAAAACTGAGACATGAAAATTGTATCCTTTCTATAGCAGAGAGAGTAGATGTATGGTATATACTGTACCATCAAGTGATTACACCACATTATGATTTGTGCCAGCAACCTGCAGATAATACATTATGATCTGATTTGATCTGACTGGTGTTTTACAGTGTACTCAGTATATCACTTATACAATGGCGGCCAGCATTGTGTCACTACATTGTGAAGTGTTTACACACAAGGGAATTACTCTAACAGCTTTTCAATAATGCAAACTTTGCATGAAATGAAAACAAGAAATATTCGCATATAAAAACAAATGCAAGATAAAAAAATTTCCAGTGGCATAAAACTGACTGCAAATGCAGTTAGCCCTGAATTGCTACAAATGAACTTGACTTTCTGATAAAAGAGGTTTACCTGTATCACAGAACAATATGGTTTCCCCATGTTTGTTTTTCACAAAAAGTGTGTGAAGATCAGTCAGCCCAAAGCTGTCAATGATCTGGGAGAATTTGTCTTCACTGGTGGGAGGAGCTATATCCTTTGGATGTTCCTTCGCTTTTTCTGGAGTCATATTCTTTGTCCCATTCTGTACAGTTATCCTCTTATCAAGGAGACAAACAGTTTTTCTTTCTTCATCTGAGTTTTTGTCATCAATTTCAATGCCAAAGTTCTGTGTTTCTGGCTTTTGCTCTTCCTCAGTGTCATCATCACATTCCAAACCAAAGTAATCATGCCTCAAGTACTTGGACAACTTTCCAAAAATATACGACACAAAATTACCTGCAATACAAGATTTTTTTCAGATCAAATATGAAGACAGAAAACAAAAAGAATTCAATGATCCTGCTTGATGATGATTTGTAATAGTGTGTTATCTTTTCTTGTACATTCAGTTACTTGTGAAATACTTGCACTGACACATTTCAAACACCCATGACCAGATATAGTTTACACATGGAGTACACTTTACTAAAAAATCACTTATACAAAATAAACCCAACTGATGATGAATGAAAACTTCCAACATAAAGTCAATATCTAATTCACTATCCCTAATTCCTCTACTTTTACGAACATTTGTTCAGCTCTTTTCCAACAATACAAATGTAATGATCACAGGAATACACACTTTCTCTTTTCTCCCACTGATGGTTCATCTAAAGAACAACCTATCCATATTTTTACTTCACCGAAAACACTCTGGAAGAGAAATGTAACTGTTTCATTGAGAAATCAATACCTTTCATAAAACAAGAAGAATTACACTAAATTATACTCACCTGCATGTCTGTTGTCTTTAAATGCTGCAGCTGGCAACTGGAAGATCAGGTGTCGGCTGAATTTTGAATCTGTGCTGTCAAAGCATTAGTTACCATAAATCATAATCTTCAAAATGACGGGTTTCAGGCAACCACTCAAATGTCATCTCTACGTAGCACAAAAATGTCATCTTTATTTGCACAAAAATGCAACAAATATCTGCATAAAGTTTTTAAAGGTTTTTACTTAGATCACTGCTGTAACAGTATGAATTCTAATCAACATTGACTTAACCGGTTTAGAGCTATTGTTTCATTTTTCGAACAATGGTTGTACAAATTGTTAGAGAATTAAAAAACATTGCCACAATACCTTGCATCCAGCTCAATCACCTGCTCCTTTGGGCAATCTCTTTTATAGATATGCTTCATCCAACAGCACACATACTACATCAGCATGACCAAAAAAAAAATTCATTTTTAAGTAGATTTTTCTTCTGATATCCTGAAGAAACTCAAACTTAAACCTCCAAACAAAAAAAATTTAAGAAAACGTCTGAACTCAGAGGCTTAGAGGAATGATAAGACTGGAAATTAACACCGGTTTTATGTCTGTGGAATTTTGGTGGGGCCACTAGTTTTAAACAAGCACCGGTCTGACAGGCCAGTGATTAATCAAGATTTTAATAATTTGCTTATCATGACCACATAAACATTTATAAACTATCGTATAGAATATATGGTTCTAATGGATGCTTTTACAGTCTACACTTAGTGCCTTTTGAGGAAGACAAGTAGATCTTAAGGCACACTCGTCACAATGGCCATGATATTTTGTTGCTCATTTCGACCCCTGAATACTTTCTTTTGCGTATTGTATTAAAGGCGCAGGACATTTTCCATTCTTAAGAAGAGCTTCAGACCTAGAATGACATAATCTGAAATATTATCAAAGGTTCCATTACCTGTATAAGTAAGCTGGTCATGGATGATCCGTCACGGTCTGGGTTAAACTTCCAAGTAAATTCCAGGTCAAAATACAACTTACACACTGACCCTGTGCAGAAACCAAAGTAGACAAAATGTCACAGAATGATCGATACATTTTTATACATCAACTATCAAATCTTTAAACTGGCATCTTAACTGCCTACAAAACTGAAACAAACTGGCATCTTAACTGCCTACAAAACTGAAACAAACTGGCATCTTAACTGCCTACAAAACTGAAACAAACTGGCATCTTACCTGCATACAAAACTGAAACAAACTGGCATCATAACTGCCTACAAAACAGACACCATTGAAATTTGATAGCATATACAAGTGTTAAATGTTCTTTTGTCCACAAATACAAATTCATAAATCCTGTTGTATATCTTATTTATTTGGGCATATTAAAGTCTAAATTACGTGAGACCAGTTTTTTAACGTTTTTTTCACAGTGCTTAAAATATAGAGGAAATGACTAATAAATAAATGTAAATGTTTCTTCCATTTCAGTTCAGTTCTAGTACCTTCTGGAATAACTTCATAATGATGCCTTTGATTTGGGGCAAGCTGACTGAAAAGACAACAAGACAAGACATTAGGACAGGTAAACCTTAAATAATTTATAAACCTGTATTTTTTTCTCAATTATATGCAATGTAAGTAACCATACCAAACAGTAAAACACGAGAAAACTATTTTGTAAGCGCACTCAGGGGAGATAAACCTAAATATATAAAACAGAGGTAAATGTCAACAGAAAAATCAGTAATTTGCATGCTGCAGTTTAACTGGAAATGAAAATTAAAATACAGGACAAAGGAACTTTCAGATACTGACTCGCATCATGGTGATACAGTGGATATCAGTCGTTCTGCTAGCTCCTTCCCCCTTCTTAAGGGGTAGAGCAAAACATCAATGGGCCTGCTCTGCATTACCTCCCTTGTTACAAGACAGCGATTATGACGTAACATAGTTTTTGAGGCATGAAACTATGAGGAGTTGGACCTCAACCATTAAAGCAGGCAGTATCCATGCAGGCATTAAAACTGTACATAATGTCTATCCTGGGCTTCCAAACAAGTTCACAACCTAGAAATCCTTCTTAAGGCTAAATCTTCAACTAGCTTATGCTGCTTTAACTTCAACACTTGCCATTACGCATTTTCTAAGGTCCCACCTAACCAGAGCTTACTCCGAAAAACACCCCTATTAAATGGGAAAGTGACTTCTAGGGAGTTAAAACTGTGCAGCAATAATTACCACTGTTCAGTCTCACAGACAGTCAACAGCAAAGATATTCCGAAAAAAAATGATAAGTCACACATCTGACAAAACATTTCCTGAAGATGAAAAATAATATTTTGTTGAAATACTAACTTCTCAGCTTTTTTCAGATTATCTTTGCTGTTGCTGAACAAACACATTAATTATATTATAATTCTAATTTTTGTACAATAAACCTGCACTCATGCTAAAAATATCAGTTTGATAATCCTCTTGGTCCTAGACTTCCACCATCACAATTAAGTGAGGATCTTCCTTAGATGAGAGCGTCCGCTTCAGGAGGGGTAGATCCAGGGTCAGTCCTGGAGCGAGTCACACCTAACATCTTAAAAGAGGATTTTGTAACTTCCTCACCTGCTATTCAGCATGAAGGGGATAACGACTGGTTGACCCATATCAGCATAATGGCTCGGGCGGGGTGGCTTACTTGCGTTCAGTAAGGCATCTCAGTGAAGCAGCACTAGATAAAAGAGTGGTGGAAATATGTGCAACAAAGAGGCACATTACATGCGCTCTAAGGACTCCTTTGTCGCCATATGACTGAAAAATTGTTAAGTAAGATGTTAAACCCCAAGCACTCACTCACTCACTCCTTAGATGAGGACTGGATGTTAGCAGGAGGATCACTGTTCAGATTATGTAATAATGGACATGTGGATGACATAATGCCACAATGCTACAACATTGTATGTCTTCCCACAGGTGGGTTAATGCCACCATTCTTGGAAGGAATATACCTTACCTAATCAGTCTTACCTGTACGCATGCTAGATCAAGCCTGATAGTAATTGACAGTGAGGTATGTGGCCATTCTGGCAACAGCACCCACAGGTATATCACAGGAACAGTGTGTTACATGTATGTAGTAAGCCTTAAAGAGAGCCTTACCTATATGTGTGCCAGAATACGGGGTAACTGACAGCAACATACATCCTCTGCCCTTGACCTTTGTCAAAGAAGTCACTCTCAAAGGCAAACACATGTAGGTCCTGAAACATACAGTACATAAAAGGGTAACAATCCAGGTAGAATGTTTTTAGAATTTCACACACAGTGGGTGTAATGCATTTTTTGCTACCGCCACTACAACAGTGGGCTGTAGCTGTGCCTACCTTCCGCCCGAGCAGGCGTCAGCCATCAGCCTCAACGGCCGTACTCCCCTCAGTGTGAGCTTATACTGTAACGGCAAGTGACGCAGATCAGTTTTCTATTTTAGCATTGCAAAGCTGGTTGGATTTTGTCATTTGTGTTTATTCAACGTAATCTTGTAAAATATTAGTGTAGTTGTGGACGTACATTCATAAAGACATATATAAAATGGGATTATCGAACTGAACATTCACAGAAAATGCCACACCAGCAAAAAGTATTGTAATTTTGGAGGTGACGATATGCAAATTCGTGTACATAACCCCCGCTTCTCTGAATAAACGTATGTGTTTCTAAGTCATCAAACATTGAGGAAATACAGAGAAACCAGTTATTTATCGTGGGTTTGTTGAAGTATTGAATAGAACCGTACTACAGTCAGTCGTTTTCTCACTTCAGCTACGCAAAAATACCAAAACATATTGTCGCCGAAGGCATTCATCGTTCATTGGTCAGTAGCTGCCCTAGATTCTGTCATGTGACACAGCGGGACAGAATCATTGGTCAGTGATATTCAGGTCAGATCTATACACTCCTTTCAGATTAAATGATAAATACAAAACAAAGTAATGTCATGGTCGTCAGATTCACTTTCTGATACACTAATATCTGATTCCGTGTCACATTCCCTGTCAGCAGATGGTCTATCATCGGTTGTGAACCCTAAACAATCCTCTTCTTCACGTGACTCGGCCAACGAAGACATGTTGACACTCAAGTGTGTGCACTGCTGAGCTGACAAAAAACAAAATCTCTCTTGAAACACCAATTAACCTACTGTTAAATGTTTACACTGGCATATGTATACTTACTTTAAATCTAGACCTAGCGTAAGAAAAAGCCTCCTGCTGTCTGAAGAAGGATTCCCAGCCTGTTGAAGGCCCAGTTATTCTGCAACAGATAATCAGCTATAATGTACCATGTACACAATACAACCCTGATGATTTGTTAGCTACAGTCAATGAAACATGCCATTTAATTAAATTGACTTATTTATACAGGTACTATCAGTTATGTGGTTACTCAGTGACAGGATATGCAAACATATGGTGTCAATAATCCTCATATTGGGCAAAGATTACTGACACCATATATTTCCGTATAATATCACTGAGTAACCATGTAATGAATTTATCCTGCAAAGACCCATCAGTTCAGTGTGGAAGATGATGTATAGATGAATCGCTTCAATGATGTGACCAACAAAGGGAGACAACCTACTCAGCAGATACATTTGATGTCATTTGATTGGATAGTGTATCTGTACCCCACCTGACAATCATCCCGACCAAACATGGTAGAATCTATCTGTCCTCTTGGCTCATGATGGCAACGAATTTCTTGGAAACTACAACTGACATGTAACAAGCTCTCTGACATCATCACGTCATTATACCTTGTTTATTCTACTGAACGGTGAACAAGAAGAAGAGAATTTGATGATGTAATTTAACATGATTTACATAAATTAATACACATCTTATTTACCTGTTCTGATATTTTTCTGGTAAAGGATATTTTTTAAACTCCTTCACTCGTTTCTCCACTTTCTCCTCCACAAGCCTCAGATTTTTCCTGACAAATCATTAAAAACAACATGCTCAAATCTTTTATACCATACTGCTACAAAGTGAAATAAATACTGGTCTGATTAGTGTCTGATGTTAAAATATATAATTAGATGAACTCAACATACACTTTTGAAAACCTGCTAATTTATAGTAAACGGGTGCTAGTATTTCTGAAACATATGCTATATTCAAGCATGCAGCAGAAAACGTTGACAGATTTCATTGATCTGTGTATAAATCTGCCACAACAAACCGAACACGCCGAAATATACACGTCACATAATTAAGTATTCTGTGACTGTATATCACAATCCAGCATAAACACTCACAACACAATATGTGACTGTATATCACCGTTCATCGTGAACACTCACAACATGTGACTGTATATCACAATCCAGCATAAACACTCACAACACAATATGTGACTGTATATCACCGTTCATCGTGAACACTCACAACATGTGACTGTATATCACAATCCAGCATAAACACTCACAACACAATATGTGACTGTATATCAGTGATCCAGCATAAACACTCAGAACACAATATGTGACTGTATATCACGATCCAGCATAAACACTCACAACACAATATGTGACTGTATATCAGTGATCCAGCATAAACACTCACAACATGTGACTGTATATCACAATCCAGCATAAACACTCACAACACAATATGTGACTGTATATCAGTGATCCAGCATAATCACTCAGAATACAATATGTGACTGTATTTCACTATCCAGCGTGAACACTCATAACATGTGACTGTATATCAGTGATCCAGCATTAACACTCAGAACACAATATGTGACTGTATATCAGTGATCCAGTGTAAACACTCACAACATAACATGTGACTGTATATTAGTGATCCAGTGTGAACACTCAGAACACAATGTGTGACTGTATATCATGATCCAGCATAAACACTCAGAACACAATATGTGACTGTATTTCACTATCCAGCGTGAGCACTCACAACACAATATGTGACTGTATTTCACTATCCAGCGTGAACACTCACAACATAATATGTGACTGTATATCACGATCTAGCATGAACACTCACACCACAAAGCTCAGGAAAAAGACAGCAACAAAGGATTATAACCGGAATTCAATTGTCCGAAATTCTATCCAAATTCTGTTCTTATTTACCATAGGGGCTCTTTTGGCTTGTTCAAGAAAGCACCACTTTTATTCAAATTGTTGCATCCGACTGCCCTTGGAAAAATATTGTTGCATACTCCAATCCACTTGTTGCTGAGTCGGCAGCAACTGTAAGGTAGGGGGTAGTCAGCTTCGTCTTCACAAGGTACCCACTATTTCCTCCAGTCATTATCCTTATCATCACTGTTCTCAAGCATGGGTTTAAACTCCAATTCTAGACTGCAGGTATCCAGGTTTTGGTCGTTTATTTGCCTACATGCTTGACTCACCCAAGCCTACACGGAGATGAAAATACTGTCCAAGTAACACAGAATTTAACATAAAACTCAAAACGACAGAATTTATGTATGTAGCACAGATTGCCCTGCTGACTGACAAACTGTAATTTTCCGTTATCAGCTATAGTTGTCAAAATATTGTTGTTAGTAAATTTCTCCACACCTTGTCGTATTATCTTTCACCTCATTATCTGCTTGCTACTGTAGTTCAATTAAATTAAATGTTTTGACAAGTTCTATTTTCAACAAATTCTGATAGCAGTATTCACCCAATCAACGTTTTACCACAGTATTCAAAAATCCAGTCAGTCCATTCTACAAAGTTTGCAGAACGAACTGAATCCGTAAATCCATTCTAAAACAGCAGCACATGCCAATTTCTGTTGAAGAGAAAATGAGGTTTTCAAGCACTCATACACGTTAAATGTATGCCACGTTAGGAAATTTTATTCCACTCAACATTCTGTTTATATGGCGTGCAATTCTTAGAGAGAATGTTGGATAGGATAAAATTTTCTAGGCCCATTACCTGGCCCAAAGTTCAAAAAAAAAAATTCCAAACATGGCAAAAGATTTGAGTTGTCTGATTTGAAAATTTAATCGGCTAGATTACTGATGAAAAATGGTTTACCAACGCTGGCTCTGACATATTACATTTCGGGGGTTTTAGGAATTGGGTAGATAGCATAAGTAAGGTAGGGTTCGAGGCGTTTTTTTAAGTGAAACTGTCCACATGAAATTCTATCTTACCGAAGCCGGGCATTACGGCCTTGCTGAATGGATCACAGCATTTATGAATTCAATGATTAAAAGCTGAGACAGGTAAATATCACAAATGGTTGAAAATATTTATTTATTTATTTGATTGGTGTTTTTCGCCATACTCATAATACAGATAGCATTATGGTGGGTGGAAACCGGGCAGAGCCCGGGGGGAAACCCACGACCATCCCAGGTTGCTCCCTCTTACGGCCGGAGAGGAAGCCAGCATGAGCTGGACTTGAACTCACAGCAAAATGGTCGAAAATAGACCTCAACATTTAATTTAATTGAACGAGAATGTGCATGGTCTCCAATCAAAGAAAAACATTTTTTTTTTAGTAAGTTCGAATGATCAGCATAATATTACTACTAAGAACGGCAAATTTTGTGTTAATACAGGCATAATTATTTTTTTCTCCCCATGACAAATAGTATAGCACCGATTTCTTATTTACAGAAATTTAGGCCCATCATTTTCTTGACATCGCGTTTCAATGCGTTGATTATAGGTGTTGAGACAGCATTCTCTTTCTTTGAAGAGTCAGTTCGACAAATACACCTGTGCGCACACAAGCCTGTTCTTGTGAGTTCAGTAACTACCTTTTCAGACTTTCTCCATAAAAGGAAGCCCTAGAGATCGTCCAGTTTTCCATGTTGATGTGTCATTTCCCGCCAACTAGAACATAGTTTTCAACCTCCTTAACAGAAGATCACAACAGGGGAAGTAGCTGTGGCGAAGTGCTCATAGTTTGAAACTGAAAGGAGTAACTCCGTCATTCGGTCAGCAAATTTGTTATTCCTACTTGAGATTAAGGTCGGCGTCTATCTTAATCCCAGCGTCTACAAAATTTTGTCTTCAGATTTTTAGTTGATTTAACTCAAAGTTGTTCCCTCCGGCGAAATCCCCGAGAAAAGCCCTGAGCTACATTTAGGTGCGAGATTGGCTTTCCACGCTCTTCGTCAGGTGTGGTGTCGAAGGTGAAAGTTGAGGCCGACGTAAGACCTGTGACGATGTTTAATGATGAATATGTTGTAAAACCTCTCTAGACTGCTACAAAATTATCTCACGATTCTGGTAGACCTACTAGGACAGGTAAAGTATTGTTTCTGTGGTCTTACGATATAAATACCTGGTAGTTATACTCTCAGGGCTAGTGCCTTAGGTTTGCTATCTCAGACAGGCTGACGAACTTAGGCTGACCTACTCGTATATTGAAATATAAATTCATGAGGAAATCCTCAAGCATCCACAGTTTGCTGGCTGGCCTTCCCACGTACGGACAGAAAGAAAGCCAGCATGAGCTAGACTTGAACTCAGAGTGACCACATTGGTGAGAGGCTCCTGGGTCATTGCTCCATGCTGGTATGCTAACCACCTCGGACACTGTCATGTCTCTTTACTTAATGTGTTACTGAGCAGTATTTTAATTTATTAAAAAAACTGTATTTATCCTACATACATTTGGCATAGGTAGGGGTACTTTAAAATATATAATTTAATCATGACAATAGTTTATTAAGAACAGGGCGCAGACTTAAACAACAAAAGCATGTGGTAGGCTACCAGTAATCTGTGGAATTTATTATTAATCCACATAATCTAGTGTCAGACTGGGAGGGATTAGGTACTATAGTTTTGGATTCAGTACATGGTAAATAGTGGATGCAAGGTGACAAACGTTGTGAGAGGATAATGTTGAGATTGATAGATTGAGTAGGAAGAATAATAACATTGGATGTGTATGTATGTATGTATGCTTGAAGTTTAACCTCATACATGTACTTTAGTATCTTTAGATATGAGTACATATACTGTGGCAGGGCACGTCGAGGTGCCGCCACTGAAGTATCATGCCAAAGACACTAGACATGACACCCCAAGAATATTTCACTTATACGATGGTGGCCAGCATTATGGTGGGAGGAAACTGGGGTGAGCCTGGGGGAAAAAAATGGGGTATGAAGTGACCAATGGTTGTTAACACTGGATATGGAAGGACCAATAGATTGGGTGGGAAGCATGGTAAGACTGGATATGAAGGGACCACTAGATTGGGTGGGAAGCATTGTGACAGTGGATATGAATTGACCAATAGATTGTGTGGGAAGTATGGTAACACTGGGTGTGAAGGGACCACTAGATTGTGTGGGAAGCATGGTAAGACTGGATATGAAGGGACCACTAGATTGTGTGGGAAGCATGGTAAGACTGCATATGAAGGGACCACTAGATTGTGTGGGAAGCATGGTAAGACTGGATATGAAGGGACCACTAGATTGTGTGGAAAGCATGGTAAGACTGGATATGAAGGGACCACTAGATTGTGTGGGAAGCATGGTAAGACTGGATATGAAGGGACCACTAGATTGTGGGAAGCATGGTAAGACTGCATATGAAGGGACCACTAGATTGTGTGGGAAGCATGGTAAGACTGCATATGAAGGGACCACTAGATTGTGTGGGAAGCATGGTAAGACTGGATATGAAGGGACCACTAGATTGTGTGGGAAGCATGGTAAGACTGGATATGAATGGACCACTAGATTGTGTGGGAAGCATGGTAAGACTGGATATGAAGGGACCACTAGATTGTGTGGGAAGCATGGTAACACTGGATATGAAGGGACCACTGGGATTGTGTGGGAAGCATTGTGACTGGATATGAAGGGACCACTGGATTGTGTGAGAAGCATTGTGACAGTGGATATGAATGGACCAATAGATTGTGTGGGAAGCATGGTAACACTGGATATGAAGGGACCACTGGATTGTGTGAGAAGCATTGTGACAGTGGACGTGAATGGATCAATAGATTGGGTGGAAGGCATGGTAACATTGGATATGAAGGGACCAATAGATTGTGTGGGAAGCATTGTGACAGTGGATATGAATTAACCACAAGATTTTGTGGGAAGCATGGTAACACTGGATATGAAGGGACCAGTAGGTTTGGTAGGAAGCATGGTAACATTGGATGTGAAGGGCTCAATAGATTGGGTGGGAAGCATAGTAACACTGGGTGTGAAGGGCTCAATAGATTGGGTGGGAAGCATGGTAACACTGGACATGAATGGACCAATAGATTGGGTGGGAAGCATGGTAACACTGGACATGAATGGACCAATAGATTGGGTGGGAAGCATGGTAACACGGGACATGAATGGACCAATAGATTGGGTGGGAAGCATGGTAACACTGGATATGAAGAACCGATTGGGTGGAAGGCATGGTAACATTGGATATGAAGGGACCAATAGATTGTGTGGGAAGCATGGTAACACTGGATATGAAGGGACCACTAGATTGTGTGGGTAGCATGGTAACACTGGATATGAATTGACCACTAGATTTTGAGGGAAGCATGGTAACATTGGATGTGAAGATTGGGTGGAAAGCATAGTAGCTAGACCAATGAAGTCGATTGAATTGCAGTTATCATCACAGCATTTTTTTGACCAAATTCTGCTTAAAGTGGTGATACTGACCTAGGCAAACTGACGAGGCTGTATTTCGCCGGTTACGTGTGACCATTTGCCAGCTATCACGCTGCAATCGCTGCTCTGCTCTTACTCTCTATGCTTTACATCTTTAATTATATTATGTACTAGAGACCATTTGTCCTAATACCAGTTTTAGTTGACCTGTTATGGTGTGATGTGTGCTTCAGGGCTGATATAGAGATGGACTGTATAGCCCTGGATGGACAGCTCTACGGGTGGGAGGACACTGACATGCGGATATTGTGTAATCTAGGGCATGGGACACATGGAGCTGTAGAGAAGGTTCACCACAGGCCAAGTAATGCTGTCATGGCTCTCAAGGTATATGTTACTAACACAGTGTGCTCCTTGTGGCAACTCTGTTGCAGGACTGTGAACTGTTGACAGTTTTTGTGATGCCATTGTTGAAAGAATAACAACTGTCCAAGAAAATAAATAAAGCTCCATATCCATCCAGCGATAACTTATGTATTTATTTGATTTGTATTTTAAGCTCAAGAATGTTTCACGTATGATAGGCTTTATATCCGTATATATCCAGCAGTATATGGTAGGCTCCATATCCATTGAGCCCTAAATGAAAGGTTCCATATCCATCCAGCCCTAAATGATAGGCTCCATATCCATCCAGCATTAAATGATAGGCTCTGTGTTAATCCCTCATGCTGGCTTCCTTTCCGTCCATAAGCGAGAAGGTCTTCCAGCAACCTGCGGATGGCATTGGGTTTCCCCTGGCTCTGCCCGGTTTCCTCCCAACATAATGCTGGCCACCGTTGACTAAGTGAAATATTCTTGTGTACAGCATAAAACACCAATCAAATAAATAAATGAAAAAATCCATGTTCATCCAGCATTAAATGACAGGCTCCATATCCACCCAACATTAAATGATAGGATCCATATCCATCTGGCCCTTACTGATAGACTCCATGTCCATCCAGAGTGAAATGACAGGCTCCATGTCCATCCAACATTAAATGATAGACTCTGTATTCATCCAGTATTAAATGTGGGCTCCATATCTGTCTAGCAGTCCTAAATGATAGGCTCCATATCCATCCAGCACTAAATGATAGGCTCCATATCCATCCAGAACTAAATGATAGGCTCCATATCCATCTAGCACTAAATTATAGGCTCCATATCCATCCAGCATTAAATGATAGGCTCCATATCCATCCAGCACTAAATGATAGGCTCCATATCCATCTAACTCTAAATGATAGGCTCCATATCCAGCCAGCACTAAATGATAGGATCCATATCCAGCCAGAACTGAATGATAGGCTCCATATCCATCCAGCATTAAATGACAGGCTCCATATCCATCCAACACTAAATGATAGACTCCATAACCATCCAACACTAAATGATAGGCTCCATATCCATCCAGCATTATATGTCAGGCTCCATATCCATCCAGCATTAAATGACAGGCTCCATAACCATCCAGCACTAAATGATAGACTCCATAACCATCCAGCACTAAATGATAGACTCCATAACCATCCAGCATTAAATTAAAGGCTCCATATCCATCCAGCATTAAATGATAGGCTCCATATCTGTCCAGCAGTCCTAAATGATAGGCTCCATATCCAGCCAGAACTGAATGATATGCTCCATATCCATCAAGAACTAAATGATAGGCTCCATATCCATCCAGCACTGAATGATAGGCTCCGTATCCATCCAGAACTAAATGATAGGCTCCATATCCATCCAGAACTAAATGATAGGCTCCAGATCCATCCAGAACTAAATGATAGGCTCCATATCTGTCCAGCACTGAATGATAGGCTCCATATCCATCCAGCACTGATTGATAGGCTCCGTATCCATCCAGAACTAAACGATAGGCTCCATATCCATCCAGCATTAAATGATAAGCTCCATATCTGTCTAGCAATCCTAAATGATAGGCTCCATATCCATCCAGCACTGAATGATAGGCTCTGTATCCATTCAGAACTAAATGATAGGCTCCATATCCATCCAGAACTAAATGATAGGCTCCAGATCCATCCAGAACTAAATGATAGGCTCCAGATCCATCCAGAACTAAATGATAGGCTCCAGATCCTTCCACCATTTAATGATAGGCTCTACATGTTTATGATTCCGTGAATATAAAGCTATCGAATTAAACTATTATTCTTGCAGGTTTCTAATCTTACTTCATCCTTATCTATTTTAGTTACTCTAATAAGATAGTGGGTTATGTGTTGTGTGAGTGTTAGTTTTGTTGATTACAAACATTGCTAATGAATTGTCATATGTTGATGTTTAAGAAATGTGTTCTCCTGGAGCGGCACCTTCTAGCTATCAGATTGTAGTCTTTCCATGTTACTAAATGTTGACAGCGAATTCCATTGACTGTGAACAAGACAGAACAGAAGAAGTTAGTGATTGATCTGGACACAGCGATGAAATCTGGCAAATGTTCTCACATAGTGCAGTATTACGGAGCGGTCATTGGAGAGGTAGACCACAAACTTCAAACTTGTCCAATTTTACTAGATATGATACAGGTTTAATTCTGAACTACATCTAAACACAGAGGAAATGTTAAACTTTATTTTCAAATTTTTACCTGTTGGTTTCTTGGATGTCTTACCTCGGCTGTTCTTCATGTTGTCACACATATAGCTTGCTGTTGGTTGACAAATCTGAACATATATAACATTTCAGTCGTACAATTATATTTTATCATAAACAAGATCAAAATGGGTCTTCTCACTCTAACTATGAACATTACAGGTCATAGTTCAAATCCAGAGTACATCTCCAAACTCACAAAAATTAATAATTAAAATAAAGATTTATCCTTCCTTTTGTAGGGAGTTGTGTGGCTGTGTATGGAAGTGATGGACACTTCATTAGCACACTTGTGTGATATAGTGTACAAGGAAACGAAATCATCCATACCAGAGAATGTCTTAGGCAAAATAGCAATTTCTGTAAGTATAGGACAGGCTTTCATGTTGTGATGTTGAGTTATTACTGAGACGACACACAAATTATCTGTTATTCCTCTTAGCTGATTATCATCGTCACATGACTGAAAAATTTTTAAGTACGATGTTAAACCCAAAGCACTCACTCACTCACTCTTAGTTCAATAGTTTTGTAAAAATTTGCCACATTTTTCAAGTAAAATAAATGTCAAAATATATAACTTTTGGTGTTGAAACTCACTTTGAGTTGGCAGGTTATCATTCGTACCCTTCAAACAAACTTCAAAACACCTTTCTAAGATCACTAGAATCAGACAAAATATGGCAATCAGTCATGGTAGAAGCTTTAGGTCATTTACAGTGCTTTTACTTCAAGGGAGATAATCCTGGTAGCCACAGTGTCCACCGTTGTAAGTTTTATGTATGTATATATCAGGGTTTCTGCCAGGAAATAACTTTTGAGTCTGCTTTTGAGTAGGGGTGTGGGGAGAGTGCGAGAGGGTGGTATTCAAGTTTTTAGACTTTTGTTAACCTGTAATTCATGATGTCTGTAGTAAAATTCCTGTGTCATATCAGTCTTCACACGATCGAGTCGTTGAAGCGAAAATATGTGCCAAAACTTGCGCATCATGGACAAAAGTCAGGTGAATTACATTTGCTCAAGGCTTTGCGACCTTGTGGACAATTTTCGTCTTATCCTATGGCGTATACGAGGGGCAATTCGATGATATCTCGCTTTGACATTTTACACGTGAAGATTGTTTTCACACGCTGTGCATGTGCACCTGTGAATGACCTTTCTGACCTGTCAGGGCACATCATCTCGCTTATCGAATGTTGATTTCTTGTCACTATGAACAATATTTTGCAAAAATGATTGACATATGAAGAGGTCAGTCAAGTAGAACATCCTTGGACTGGATTTGCGGGCGGCTATAGGCCTAGGTATTCTAGCTATTGTGCTGGAGCACTTTGGGCCATTAGTGCTATCCCTGCGTGCACTATCCCTGCGTGCACTATCCTTGTGTGCACTATCCCTGTGTGCATTAGGTCATTGGTCTGGGACACATTCATACTAAAAATGAAAATTTTGACAAGATGCATGAATGAAAATGGTTGGTGATGTAGCAGATACACAAGAGTTTGGCAGGTGTGCAGATTGGTTTGTTTACATATCCTTTAAAAGGATTCAGATATTCCACTGGCGATTGAAAAGTCTTCTTTGTTTTACTTCTTTATCTGAGGGGTAGCTTTTCTGAGGGAATGGGTCTGTTTACCAGATGCTTAGCAGAATCTCTCTATAAGCTTGGGGTTTTACATTGTACTTCACAATTTTTCAGTCATATGATGACGAAGAGTCATTAGGTGTGTATACACACATGCTGCCAAAGTGTTGCTGACACTGAAGTATAGTGCCAAAGACACCAGACTTGACACCCACCCATTGACACTTTACTGAATAACCGGGCCAACAAGTCCTGTTTCCTTACTCTAACCTCTTAATGCTGAGCGCCAAGTGAGGCAGAAAAAGTATCATTTTTACAAGTCTTTTGTATGACCTGACCTGGGTTTGACCCCAGGCCTCCCGACTTTGAAGCGGATGCTCTAACCATCAGGCCATCGAAGTGGTTGTTTTTATGTGTATTGAAAATTGTAATGACCTGCAAGGATGGTTGTTGTGCTCTTTTCACATGAACAGGGAGAATTTACTTTTACACATGTAGCTTCTTCGAGATTTTCCTATCAGTCCACATTTTCAACTTTTAGCCAGTTATATCTGATTTAATGTGGTGTGGCTCAGGTTGGAAGTGCGACCAAGACTCGTGGAGGCCAAGCTTCTAGTTACTCTTGTTGAAAGTCCACTAACCTGTCACTGATAAAGTTTCTGGGTCAAATCCACCTCTCACTTTAGCTTCATGTTGCATCAGAAAATTTGTCAAATACCTGGCAAAGTGGTACCCTCCTGGGCGGAGACCTGTTTTCTTCACATATTTAGTGTTTGATGCCAAACACAGATAAAAATGTTTTTATGGCCGTTTTTCCAGATTTTGTTTAAATTTTATAACAGAGAAGACATAGTTTCCATTACCAGAATGCAAGAAGCTATATAATCATTGAAAAAGTTTGGGGTTAGCTTTATCTGAACTAAACATTTGTAATGTGGGTAATTTTTTCAAGTATATTTCAATATTTTTCATATATATTTATATGATTGTTGATCAGTGCCATAATTAGGAATTGTTCACTTATAAGATGGTGGTCAAATTTTTGGTGGAAAACCGGGGTAAATTAAACCACCACCCTTTGGCAAGCAACTAACAAACTGTCCCACATGTGACGTACAGCTCTATATTATGGTGAAAGACAAATGGACTTTGACCCATATTAGATTGTTCAAATGGTGAACAGTCAAATGGAAGGCTATCTATTGCACATGTCTTGTGTATGCACATACCCTGTATATCCCTCACCTACATTGACATTCACCCAACTCTCATTTCAGGTGGTTAAAGGCCTACATTATCTCAACTCTACCATGAAAATTCCTCACAGAGATGTGAAACCATCCAATATATTGGTGAACAGAAAGGGAGAAGTGAAGATCTGTGATTTTGGAGTCAGTGGCCATTTGGTGGATTCGGTGCAAAAAACGAGGGAATCAGGGTGTAAACCTTACATGGCAGTAAGATTTTGTCACACTGTATATAATAGACTGTATGTGTAGTGTAACTGTATGTAATAGATTGTATGTGTAGTGTAACTGTATGTAATAGATTGTATGTGAAGTGTAATTGATATGTACATGACCACAGGCAGGATATAATTGATGCAGAATTATTGTTCATGGAATTTCTCTGCTATACATGTAGTAAATTTGACTCCTGTTTATAATATGTATACAAGTATTTGCTCTAAGTTTCTGTTGGTTTTTTTCTCTTTATAGCCAGAAAGAATCAACCCTGAATCAGATGTTTTAAATAATGAGTACAGTATATGTTCAGACATTTGGAGTTTTGGTATAACGATGGTAAATATTTCAGAAAATTTCCAGAGAATTACATTTTTTTCTTGTGTTGCTTAGTGGTATATTATGACATTGTTATCCTTTGTACATATATATGTTTTTACCTTTATATTCAGAAATAATGTTTATAAAAAAAGAGGTAACTTCAGTGTGTACTTGATATAATTGTTCCAAAAGAGAAAGAAACATTAAAAATGAAGTATGCATCAATAGAAAGACCAATAAAAACAATATCTGAAAATGCCTTTACTTATGTTTTTTTTTTAACTGCATTAAATGCAGAGAAAAAAAATTTGAGAAATTACTGAAATATATTGAAATTGAATGTTGTCAGCGATGTTACACAACTTGTTCTGTGCTCTTTCTTTTTATTCCATTTTTGTGATAGACAAGATTGTGATGTTTACAAAGCCCTCCTTACAGCCCATGCATTTCACTGTATTTAATTTAATGAAGAAAAAAATATGAAAACAACGGTAATTTCAGATTTAGTTTTAATGGCCTTTCTAGCGATGCTTACTTCAATTTTAATGCTTCATTCTTTTTTAAATAATCCCCTTTCCCTCAGATGGCAAACCCCATAGCTACTTTTGATGTTAAACTTGCTAACTGTACAGTGTAACTGTTTATTTTTCCGATGTTCTTACTGAGTGCAACATTGAACGTAAAGCTAAATATGTAATCATTATGATATAAATGAACACATTTCAGGTAGAGCTGGCGACTGGTACATTTCCCTATGAAAAATGGGTAAGCCCTATTCAGCAGTTACAACAGGTTGTCGACGGAGACCCACCCAGGCTACCACCAGACAAATTCTCAAAAGATATCGAGGATTTTGTTGCCAAAATGTATGTAAACACTCTCTTGATTCTGTGTTAAAAAATTAGAAGAGAATTCCTGACAGCATTATTGTTGAGTGCTCAGCATACAGTAAAATTGAGAAATGATTTTTCATTATTCTGGACTCAAAGCAAAGGCATCTTCTTTGTAAACAGTAACCACAAAACATTTGGACAGTGGTAACATAACCATGGCATGGCATCATCATTTTGGTTATAATGGTGGCCTACAGGTTTGAAAGAGGTAGTAGGCTTGATGCATGGATTTTAATAGTTTTTCTCCTCAAATACATAAAATTATGGACCCCAAGGAATCACTTTTGTAGTAACTCAGAAAATTATGGTAGAATTCTGTGTTGAAGTTCTCCTTTAAGAACTTTTAAGGTTTTGGCCATGGTGAACAATCCAGTATCTTAGCCCTACATAGCAATATTTAAGCACCTTTTTTGTTTAAAGGTGTGCAAAAACTTAAAAACATCCATGAAAAAAAATTGTTTAACTTATGCCCCCTGTAGTCAGGATGTCTACAGTATAAGTCAAACTGCTTATTTCATATTTAGTTTACAGGTTTATATTAGTGTGAACTGGGTTCTTATTGAATCTGGGGCTGTTTTGTGCAAATTTATATAGTTTCCACTTCAACTGACAAGTAAATGTAACAACATCTTGATTATAATAGAAGTTAAACATCATATGATAAGGATTTTACATTTGATCCACAAATTCATATTGGAGTGAACTGTGGCGTTTCAATGGACTTTCAGGTTTCCAAGTCAACGGACTGGTACTATCATTTGATTATCATGATCACAAGAGAAGTTCCATGGCAGTGGACTGAAAAATAGTTGGCTTTCAATGATGTGAACTATAGAAATCCGATGGTTTTACACACGGATTCCATATGGGTTAATATGGGGATAAAGTAAATCCATCTAAAATTATGTAGGACTGGTTTCTGGTTTTGAGGCAACAGACTGAATATAGCAAGTTCCACACAGACAAAGGTGTTAAATCTGCCGTTGGGGTCGTGTGTGCCACACTCACTCCTTGTTTCTTTTTAGGTTAACAAAAAAAGTTGAACAGAGGGCTACCTGTGTTGACTTATTGGAGCATCCATTTGTGAAGAAATATGAAGAAGAGGATGTGGATATGGCTGGTTATTTCTCAACTGTTATGGAGAAGCAGTGTGACTTAAATGAAAATGTGCAAGGTCACTGACATTAGGAGAGGTCAAATATTGTACCATATTATACAGGATATTGTGTAATGCAAAATATCATTCATTGTGTAATGAAAAAATCAATCACTAAAGCCGTTATCGAATTTTACAAAATCTGTTAGGATGTTTGTTTTTTGTTGGCATGATCATCTGTGTCTTCAAAATGACTTTTTCTGTTACCATGGAATATGTGCTATGAGCTTACATGATGGCATTGTGTTTTGTGATAGTCTCATTTTTTCTAGTAGACAGTGTACATGTTTAATGATAAAGTTTTGCGAGAAATCTAGCATTTCATGTTATAAACTTTTCCCATGTTTTTGTAATGTATGCAATGTGTGGGCTCTGTGATATTAAATCTGTTATTTTTGCACTACGGCTTGTGTGCATTTGCCACTGTTAGATGTACATTTAATTTAACATTATGATGTGTGTGTGGGTAGAAGGATATTATATGTCAACTTGTGTATATTTTGTGATGTAATGCGTGCCTGCAGAGGTGAGGTGTCTAACATGGCTGACTCCAGATCTGCAGCTCTTGTACATCCATATATACATGTAACTGAATATCGCTAGGTTTTGTTTTGTTGACATATACATGGGTGTCCCAGATGAACCACTGGAAGGTGTATATACACATGTACCTGGCAACATTATATACCCAGATGAATCAACCATTTTGTCTTTGTATTTTTCGCATAAGAATAAAAATCTCCTTCCCTCTGAGAGGCAATATTTTTAACAGTGTTTTATGCTCAGAAAAATGGTTAATGTGTACATCATGTATGTACATTCATGTGGACTGTTAAATCCACAGACTTGTCTCTCACGCAGAGGATATAAATATGTGAACATGTAAATACTTTGTGTGTCTTGTTGGACCTGAAAACTGCACTGTTTGTCTGTCTGTCAGTGATTGTACATGTATGTATTAGTTTATCATTAGTTTTTTCATGTGCACATGCAAATGTTTATCTGTAATTTTATTTTGTGTGTTTCATGACAAATTCCAGTTCAGCACATGTTAGTAAGCCAATTATTTTGAGGTAGGTTCTTAGAAGCTATCGTAGAGTTCATTGTTTTGGTAAATGGAAATCAGTAGTAGGGCCAGGAAACATGACTGGTTGGCCTGATGTCAGTACAATATGACTGGGTGGGGTGTCATGTCTGGTGTCTTTGGCATGATACTTCAGTGACGGCTACACTTTGGTGGCATGGACTTGCCCTCCCACAAGAAGACACAGCATATGCACACAGACATAATGACTCCTCGTCATCATATGACTGAAAAATTGCTAAGTATGAGGTTTAATTCTGTATGAGAATATTAAAGTCTTTGCATTATTTGTGGGTGTGCTATCAAGGTCAAATGGTTGGAGATTTTACAGACAGAGAGAAGGCAATAAAACTTCCAGTAGCTAGGTGGCTTATGAATATTAATATTATGTGTATGCCAGTGTCGTTAAAAGGAAAATTCAATATTTTTGTATAGTGAAAATTCATATATTTATTTATTTCACTGTTGTTTAATGCAATATTCAAGAAATGTGCACTTTATATACAATGGTGGCCAGTGTGGTGGGCGTAGGAAACTGAATTGCCTGGAGTAAACCACCAACCTTTGGCAAGTTGTTTTAGTAGAAGGCAAGTGACCTCCAGTAAGTATTAAATGCAATGAAGGCTTTTATTAACCATTTCAATCACAGCCTTCACCTTTTATAACATATACAGGAATTAAAGGAAAAGAAAATTTATATATCAGTCAAATAGCATTGAAAAGATTATGCATTTCGTTGCAGGTGCATACCATAAAAAATTCTAATATGTACCTGAAGTTCATAAATTATAAATAAAGTCATCGCCATCATCAGCTGTGGGCAACTGCATTTTGCCTAAGAACTAGTCCTGAAGTCTTCTATACTAGGAGAATTGCCATCTGAACCCGCCGAAGTGCAGTTCGTACATTTCCGGTAGAACTCTTCTACCCAGAAGGTAGTGAACAGTACAGTTCATTTTCCTCTTAACGATTGGAAAACTGGAATGTTGGACGTAGGTTCCGAGTTTACACGAACAAGCAAGCAGTTTTAATGACTCTCATTGGCTGAGAGGCAACACACCCCCAACATAAATTACAGGGTGTTAAAGATGGATGACGCGATGGACTCAGCAATTTATGCCAGCTTTGCCGTTTTCAGGCAAGTATGGTGAGGAAAAATCACAAAATTATTCAGGAGGCACCACCAGATAGAAAAAAATGTGCTCTTTTCAGCCTATAGTGTCATTTTTTAAAGTTTTCTTTCCCTTTAATGTACTGACTGTGAGATTGTAAATTCTTATTTTTTTAAAAATAGTTTTGTAGTGATTGTTGTATATAATATTTTTTTAAGACATGTTCAGATTGTTGTAAATAATATTTTTTCAAAACAAGATGTTCATAGGCCTTCCTCTTATTTATATTATTATATCTTTGCTGAGTACGTGTTTTAAATCAGAACATGCAACCGTGACAAACTGACTTCAGGCAGACGTAGATCAATGGAACTGGGTACAACTGGAGCCTTTTTTGTTCATAACCACAGAATCGCCGAGTTTAAGAGCACATGTTCTTGGAGCAAGTTGCAACGTTTCCCATGACATGGTATTGTGCATCCTAGTCAAATCAAACTTTTTGATATTAAAATTTTTGGAGGTAAACATTACAGTAGTGACTGTTAACTGTTAAATAAAAAAGGGTCATTGATTAAGGCCTTGACCAAAAGGGGAATTTTTAGAAGGGGAAGTTCTGAATCATTTTGCCCAGTGTTAAACAGCCATTTTTCATAATTTTCAAGTAAACAAAGTTTGTCATTAAAACAATTGTATCTTTGTAAGTACTGTGTTTACTGAATACCTTTAATGTTGCAATTGGCCTCATTTTACCAATGAAATTTACCCCAACTTCGGCCAAGCTGCAACATCTTAACATGGTGTACCTGCAGGTAAATTCCACAGAAATGGCTGCGTCTGCAATCTCCCTTTGGCGCATATATGAAAATATCATAATAATATGGTTAATATTAACCCCAGTGTATGGGCCATGAGGCTTCCGTAGTGACTTATGTATGGAGGTTTATTTGAGGTGTTATGCACCATGCCCCAGTCTCCCATACTTGAAGGCTGAATGAAGATCAGTGACAGCTGCTGTCTTCAGCACATATCAGTATTACACGATGCCACAAATTGCTACATAACTCTGATCAAATGATTGCTAGCACTTAGTGAATGTTCAGAATTACTTGCTAGGGTGGATTAGGGTTCAGATGCCAGAGCCTGATCGTAAAATCCCCAACTGGACAATTACAGCACATTTAATACATCAAATAATCAATACCGCAATGAGGTGCGGCACTGTAACAAGTAATTTGTGACCAGGGAAACGGAAATAGATATTTGAGCTGCATTGACAAGGTGGTACAAAGTCATCAGGAGTTAGTTTTAGAATGGGTGGGTGTATGATCAGAGAACCCTGACTGGCTTAGCGGTCTGTTTTTGCTGAAGATTACATCATGACCTGTGTACCAGCATACTTCTCACTGATCAATATCGGTTGATTCTCTTTCTACTCAGATCACATCCACTGATCAATAGCTCTCTCTCTCTCTCTTTTGAGGCCCTGCTGTGGCACTTAACTCCTCAAATGAATATTTTATTTCCCATTTTCTGGTGCTCCTGACTAAGTAGAGATATTATTCATAGAATTCATGTATCCAATGGCATAAAAAAAAGAGAAATAATACATATGCAAAAAAGCAAAAAAAAATTACTTAGGAGAGGGAATAAGACTTCACAATTTTGCCATTACGGCATTGGAAATCATAGCATGACTTGGCAGATATATCTTTTTGCCATGAAAGGTGAGGGTAGAAAGCAATGAAGCCAAATGTAGAAGCATCAGAGGAAATTTGAGCATTGGCCAGACAACCCTTGCTCAGGTCTTTGAAATAGCTTTGTTTTTCTAGGGTCTTCCAATAGAATGAGTTCAGTAACCCTGTGACTGAGGTGATGGAGATGACAGTGTAATAGCCAGGTCCCTGTTCTGTCTGGAATGGCCTATCAAGATATATTGTGCTTGTCAGTCTCTAAGCCACATATCAGGCACAGGAAAATTGGTCTGGCAATCCAGAGTTTTGGAGAACGTGCACAGAACTTTAACAACCGGGAGGAATTGGCATCAGTTAATCATTTATAGATGGAGGTCATTTTACATCACAAGAAAAGAATATGCAGTGTATTTTGCCTGAAAATCTTGATCTGTGAAGGTCATAAGGCACATCATGACAGTAAACAGTTCTCATCTTTACAAAAACAAGTTACTGATAAAAAACAACTTCTTGGTTGCTAGGTTTTGGGAAGAACAATAAAAGGTCAAAGCTGATTGGTGATCTTGCCCAAAGGATTCGAAGACTGAGGACTCTGGGAGTGGAGAATTAACCTAAACTCTCTAGATGTACGTGGTCTACATAGATAGAGGTCTAATTGGAAGGTTTAGAAATATATGTTGATAGAACAGAACACCACGTCAATTGTGCATCAGTTAAACGGAAACTAAATATACTCTGGAGAATATGTTGCCCTCCATGAACTAAAATTTATCAAGATTGCAATCGGAAAGTGAGTAGATTGCAAGCCCATGTATTTTTCCTTAGATCAGAACAATCTAAGCATCCCTGAATCCAGATGTCACCACAATACAGACATACACATAGGTACTGTAAATCTTTCACCTTTTCAATCGCTAAAGCACCTTTTCCAGTGGAATTTATACACACAATTATTATGAAAATTCCCTAAAAATGATATCTTTGTGTCATAAAAGATGCTTCATAAAACTGCAAGTTATTTCTCCACACTCCATAGTTCCCTCGGAATGTTTCAGAGTAGTGGTTGCAGAGGTGGTTAAAAAGGTTTTAGAATTACGGTAAATGCAATGTTATGCCTACTGCCAGAGAGGTCCATTTAAAAGCAACTCAAAAATAAAATAAACAAAAAAAAAAAACACCATAATGTAATAACTTCTATATTTTATTTGCAATATGAAGAAAATATTGTCTTTATGGGCCACTGGTTCGATCCAAACACAACATGCATTTAATTCAATTTTGTTACGCAACGAATATTAACTTTAAATAGCCTTACACAGTAACACATGTATGTGCATGGCATACAGAATAGGAAAATTGTGCAGATAAAGGTCTCAAGAAAATATATATAGATGAATAAATATTATCACCCTTTGGTTCAGTCCAATAAGCAAAGAATAGTACATTAACATAGCAATTAGGGACGGTACGTTATGTAATTCTCACGCTAAACTAAATCAATGTTCTCAATATCAATTTCATATCTCATATTAGCCAGAGTCATGGGATTTATGGTTGTCATTCAGTACAAAGTTATCCTGTTTTAGAGACCAAGAGAGCATGCAAGCCCAAAGTTAACATCAGTAACTGAGTGCATCCAAGTGCCCAGTGCTGCCATACAGCTCAAACCTTTAGGCTACATCTAGCGTGAGGACATTACAAGTATCTCAACTGACATACACAAGCTGACAATTAGCCAGTTCTCAGCCATACAGATGACATGCATTTGGTCTGCGGCCATGGTAGATCATCTGTAATAAGACTTTCATGGTTCAGTGCATACAGTGAAAGGGACACACTTTAGAAAAGACCAGGAATTTCTGATGTTAGAGATCCAAAATGGCTGCATGTGGAAGTCATCTTGACCTGATATGCACTTCTGACTCAAAGAACACTACTTACACACTTCAGTACACAATAAAACATAAATTTGTGTGAGCTGATCAGTTGCTTTTTCTTCGCAATTTAAAAAAAAAAAGTACACTCTCATGGCATAGCATTACATTTGTTGTGAGCCAGAATACAATATTCTATGTAATACAAAATGATGAGGTACACCACAAACCTGTGTAGAGTGCATATCAGCGACAACAACCTAAAGGCCTCTTAATAGCAAAATGTTTGCAATAAATCACAGTCAGGTGTTGGAGTTAATGTAACGATGAAGTTCTCTACACATACCTGCTTTCTTACACGTCTTAGTGCCAACATTGTAAAACTACCACAACCACAAACAAAGCCTGGAAGATCATTAATTGTTAAGCTCAATATATCTAGGCCTATACACCTACATGTATGACAAAGAGTATGGATTTTATAGACCGGCTAATGTGGTTACAAAATTTTACCATATTAGGTGGCAGTGAAACAGGCCTTTTTCATAATATCAGGTACAAGTACACGTATTTCTATCAACAAAAAAGTCAAGCAGATAATGCCCAATACCTACACACATCTTTTTTTCAATTCATCACCAAAACATTTTCAAAAGTGTAGTAGTTCCAACTTTGCCACCTTCCAGCGAAAGTTTTGAGTTTGGCGAAAGTGGTGATGATGTTTAGGCTGTGTGATGACTAACATTGGTACAAGTATGACTACACGTACATGTATAGGTACCAACCTTCAATATGCTTGATTATTGTATGCAATAATGTTTCGATTCCTCAACGAAAGAGGACACCGCAATAACTAACAAATGATGAAAGATAATACATCGTTGACTTAATACTTTAGTATTAATTCATTTAATTCTTCAGTATTAATTGAAATAATTTTCTTGAAAATGGGTTAAATTATATCCAATACATATACTTCATAAAAATTTGAAATAATTGATGTTGAAAATGGCTAAAATTATAAGCAATGTCTATACTGAATCAATATGCACTGTCCTGTATCAGATATCCCTCTATCTTCAAAACAGTAAGCAAAAGCAGAATTTTGGCTGAATAGTACCATGTGACATAGCTTTTGTGTTGAGACAAAGCTACCTGAAACTACCTGAAAGTGCTTGATGTAAAAGTATAACCTACAATACAGTACATCCACATACATATATACATGCGCGTCTGTTAGTACAGGGCCACCACAAACCTCATGCACAACATTACTATACAGTATTACACAATTACCAACAACTAGATTCACTAAAATATTAAAGTATCAGATACATTTAGACAATAAGATTGAACTGGGATACCCACCTATATACACCCCCAGAGCAATGTACAGCAGTGTACAGAAGGTTTTCTATGATGAAATATCTTCATTCAAGGCACTCGGTTACATGTAGGTTAACACTGAAGTTGTTGAGCAACTTTATATATCTGGGGATCTAATTACATACATACTGAATAACATCAGACAAAATCAGTATAGAACATAAGATGAAGTGATTAAGCTGAGACACGTATCAGTCCAGTGAACATCACTTAACCGGCCATCTGGAATAGCTCTGTGCAGATCGTACATAGATGTGGCTTCTTGAGGGAGCTTTATAGTGTGAGTAATACTTATATGTGCAGGTTACACCAGTGTTCCAATATATCGTTACTAAAGTCCCTTGCTTTAATTCCCTTTCATCATCCGGTGTGGTAGAGTATTGATATATACATGTACAGATATAGAATTCACTCATGTGAGGCTGAAGAATAACAATAAGCATCTATTAGTAGAGAGATCAGCAGTCTGGTCACAGAACAGGGCTGAATGGCTCTATGGTACAGTACAAATGTGGTAGAGCAGTGTTGGCACTTAGTTCAATATCTATACTGACTTACAGCAGCCAGATAGCAGACAGCACAACCAAGACGACCAATTTGTCAAGCCAGATTATTACTATTGCTTAAAAAAAAACAAAAAAACACCCAGCCAGTCAGCTATCCAGTGTTTATACCCAATGTGAGATCAACACCCACATGCTTGCGAGAAAAAACTTCCATTAACCCTGTAAACTGTGCAGACTGGCGTACCATTACTGTCAGCCTATACATCATGGTTAAAGTTCACATATCTTCTGTCGGAAGCTTGGGTTTTACAAACATATCAGACTTGTATGCCGACACAGGAATAGCCCATAGAACACACGATAGTTTGTACATGTTGCACAAATACATGCTTGATTGATACCCTCAAATTATATTTGGATAATCCCACTTTGCTGTCCAGTCTTAGTCCTGCCTGAAGGCAGACAGTAGATTAATGGCTTATTTAGCCCTGGATTTGCCAGACTACAGACTGCATTGGTACTGGAAATGCTCTATAGCTTCTGAATTGGTTATCTATATAAAAATCCTGGGTAAATGCCCTTGATAGTATAGCTGTTTAGGACACATATAGACTAGCTGCTGTATACATGCCTGATGTTGAAATTGGGATGTGTCCCTTCAAATGGAAAACGATTCTTTCAACTACCGCTATTTCGTGTCAATACAGCACCAAACTGGTCTGGCAGTATTACTGGGATTGATCAGTGGCCAGAATGGGAATATATCATATACATCACAAACCAGTGAGGAATAACACGAAATTCACAATAACTAACAAATGTGGAAAAGATTACTTTTAAGTTGTTCTACAAAATAAATGGCATATAAATAATGATGTTACCTACCTAATATAAAGATAAATACAGGGTTTTATGTCTTCATATCTTTCACAAACAAAGGATAAGAACTGCTATTGGCTTTTTTAAGGCCAACAACAGCCATCTTTCACATTTCAGAACTACAGTATCAAAATAAAAATTAATGACCATTTAATAATAATTCTAATACAACGACAATTGCTTGAAGCATCATAAATGTGCAATACTACTGTTACAAAAGGGAGAGATTCTACTGAGAGTCAAGCTGGTCACTGGTAATTAGAGCATTAGTGCACTGTAGTACAAATCTGAGAACCACTTCTGGAATGAACAGGGTTTGTAATCTAGGTTTGACCCATTTCATGTTCACAAGCTACACATACAAAGCATCTTGATCAGAATAAAAAAAATTACAGTCTATCTCTCATCCATCATAAAGTCCATCCAGCTAATACACAAGCTCACAGCTTTGCATTTGGAACGTGAATAAAGCCACATGGTGCTGCCTGACCATTCAATAAATGGGGTTTGGTGGCGTTGGCATTGGCCTAGCCAATTATAGCTACATCAGCACACTGAGAGTTTGTTATGTTCCAAACAGTTATCTACTTGTCCATATGATGTAAACTCATGTATGTAGAATTATTCTCAAAATAAGCTATTCCAATAATTTGGGTAATATGCACGGTATTACCTGTACAATATTACCTGTACAATATAAACGTTCCTTGAAGCCTGAGTTGATCTAATTATGGGAAAACATGACCAACTGATGTGATTCTTTGACTTGTACACTTTGGTTGGTGTTAAGAACAAATAAATAAACAAAGGCCAAAAAATACTTGTTGAAGAACACTGGTGAAAAAAATAGAAAAAAGGCGTTTCTTCATGCTTAAGAAAAGAATTCTTAAGCCAGTAACAACGATATGAGCTTATTAAAGAAATTACCATTTTGCATTTACAATTTAGTTCACAAAGGTTGCAACTCTTAAAAAACATTCATAATTACACATATAAATATAACAAAAAAATGGAGAAGTTAAATAGCAACATACATTGATCAATCAAGCACATCCAAACAGATAATAAAGAAAAGAAAAATACCCTAGAAGAGAGACAGTACAGGAGCTTGACTTCACAGTACAGAGACAGACTTTTATAAACAGAATGACAATGTACCCTATATAGAGCAATCTCAGTTGCTACATAATGACGAAGAGAACTGCTATGAGGAAGAGCACCAGCGTTAGAAATCAAAATATGGAGATAAATCTATACGCGAAAGGCACCAACAAAATAAAAGGGAGGCCTGTTTAAATACGCTTGTGCATTTGTGTGCATTCAGTTAAAAAGGTACATTATATATTTTACCTCCTCACCTGTTTCATGGATCAATCTCTAAACATTTCCTTGTAATCACATTGACTCATTTTAACTTGTCATTCATCAAAGGGTGCATCAACAGCTGCATGTTGTTGTAAATGGAGAGTTTTCTAATGAATGTATAAATAGCCAAGACATCTGGGAAATTGGATTTCAACAGACGGTTTACTCTGCACAAATTAAATTAAGCTACATGCAAAAAGAAAAAAATTAAAAATAGAACATGCTAAAAGTATGGAAAGAATCCAAAGCTTTGGTAGTTACCATACACATACATGTAAGGATGTATGTATATCTTATCTACAATATATAGATCACCTACATCTACGGGCACATATAATGGCCGTACTGTAGTACATGTACATTCACTCCGACTGGCTGAAAATAGACGTTTTTCTAGCCATCATGATCGTTCTGGGCCCTCTTCTTCCAGAACGATATTAGCACAAAACTAACTAAAAATGCTAATACATGTACCATATATCAATACGTGTGCCTTAGTAACAGTATCAGTATCTAAGGTGATCTTGGTGCTAAAATGGCCACGTCTTCAGGGTTTGTCTCCATGTTATTCCCTGGGGTACCCAGTACAGAAAGAGTGATCTAGGGTTGTACACATGCTATACTCCTTTCCTGGCAAGAGGCTGGATGGGCAGGTGAAGCTGGAGGGGGTCACGAAGACGGTCCAAGTCCAACTGGGCAACAGCTATCGCATTTTTTAGCTGATTGTAGCGATTTATATCTAACTTCTGTCGGCGAGCAGTTTTATAGAAGAACAGAAGATGTTGACGATCCTTCACATCAGGGAAGTTATATTCCTGAAATCAAATAAATATTAGAGTGTTTAATAATGAGTAGAACATTTTAGAATTAATCCAAAACTTTCCAGTGGGGAAAACAGGCAGCCTGGAGATCACACTGCTTAAACACATGTATCTGACACACCAAGAAGAAAGGAAACTGGATTCATGCTGTACATAACATTTTTCACAAGATGTTGTTCATAATGTCCAACTGCATGTCAGTTTGGACAACTTGTTGCTGATGGTGTCCAATGTATTTCTGGTAATCTGTTTTTCATGATGAGTAATTCACATTTGGGAACTAATTGCTCCTGCTGTCCAAATAGGTGTTGATGCTGTCCAATTTGGTGAAACTTATGAAGATTTGTCATGACACTGTCCAATACAATTCTGGTTACTTGTTCTTCATGCTGTCTAATTAACTTTCCGTTACACAAGAATGCCTCTTGTCCTATAAACTACCTAATGCGCTCTGAACATTGCTGTAAGCTTATTCATTTTTTTCGGTGAATTTAACACTTACAAAAGAATTGAAAGCATTACAGATTGAAAGCCAGTACCTTTAAGCTTTTTAGACAAATTCACTTCCCATTTCATCAGAATAAAATTAGCTAACAGTCAACAAGGTGCCCATAAGTCTAAGTGACACCCATCCCCAAAGACATTGTCAATTATATTGCAAGTTTCACTGTACCTTATTTTTTTTTATTTCTTTCATTACCTTAAATAACTGTACCTGTTTTTGTATTGGTATGTACCATATTAGTACATGTACATCGTAGGTACCTGATAATTTTTCTCATGCAGCCCAGGCTTCATTCATAATTAAGGTACATTTAACGGGAGACACTATTCCGGTATATGTTAACAGGGGGAGCAAATTATTTGCAACATAGAACAGAATTCCCAGGTTATTTCCCAGACATGTTCTGTTCATCAGACAGAAGTAGCATTGGTCTTACCTGCTTTGTGAGCACAAAGTACGCATACATAGCTATCGTTGTGCCGTAGGTAACAAAATAAGTGACAGGTTCCATGATATCCCAGGAGTACTCCCACCATGTGAGCCGGGCCAAAACCCCAAACTGTAAGCCCATTAGACCCAGGCCTAACCATGACAACAGCGCAGTTCTCCTATTGGCAGCCTCCTCCAGGGCAAGCTTTTTCTGCAAATATAACCAGTAACAGCATTTATACGATACATTATTTCTGGAGATATAAGATTAGAGTAACTTAAATGAATAAAAAATCTGAAGGTGTATAGTACAGTAAAATCCAGTTAAAATGCTACACCACTGAAAACCTTTAACTTACATGTACGTGGAATCAATTTAATAGTGTGTATTTCCAGAGGACAGAAGATATTTGAATAGTTTTAGCATTCTCCCTTAATGTAAAGGGCCCCGTTTCACAAAGTGCACGCAGCTCTACGTTGACATAACTACAATGGTGATGTGTTAAATACACACAGTACTGGTCACCACGTCATTCACTTGCTAGATATGAATGTTGTTCCCTTGACAACGTTTTTTTTTACAATTTGAGCTGTGGTATACTACACCCTCATTTTGAAATGGTATCTATCATAAATAAAAAAAAAATAGTTCAAGCTAATTAAGATCACAATGAAGATATGTTTTGAGTCCTTCCCTTTGTAGCACACCAATCCATTCGTTCCTATAATCCTGATTTTATACGCCATTACCAAGCTCTGCAAAGCATGTAACAAAATTATAATCATGAACATCATTTCCACATTCCTGCCAGAATTACTAAAGTAGTACATTTATACAGAAGTGCGCCAAAATACCTAAACCCTTCACGCCAGATATCATTCACCTTAATAATGGATCACAGACCATTTACCCTAATGGATTGGATAAGGAAATCTGATTCAATCCAGTTCATAGATGGCATGTTTTGTGGTTTATAAAATCAGACTAAATGCACATAAGATGAATAGAAAGGCCTGAGACCAGATCATAGCCCAGCCAACAGCAATATTACCTACGTGAACACTGTTCCTTATTACACAGATTGTGCTGCATATATGAACTGCAGCACAATCATCATGTCAACCATAACATCTGGCTGTTAATAATTATTAAACAAATCTTTACTACTCGTGCATAAAATATCAATCTGATGATGTTATCCAGAAAAAAACATCCAGATATTTTTCAGAGTATTACTCAAGTAAGCCATATATGTAATTTTAGTCAGTAGTGCACACAGATAGGAGTGCATGCAGTTTCACATAAATTCAGTCTTGCTCACTCTCATCAATGGTATGATGAACCCTTTTACTTTGCACCATATCATTTCTATCATTCAAGCTTTTTTGAAAATCCCTATCAGTTATGTCATGAAAACCTTCCATCAGAAGATTTCAAGTAATCATGTGGCAAATCTCCTAGCCTCTAGTCTACAAATTCCAGTTGGTTAATGATGAATTTCTTTACTTTACATCAAGGAACTCCAACTTTGGTAGTTTACTTTGCACTACCAAATTGTAATGACAGTGAATCCCATTGCTTCAGCCTAGAATCAAGTCAAGAAATTCCAATGACCACATGCTTACTCCCATAAAACTTGTACATTGTACCTCAACTCAGGGAATTCTACTCTCAGAAAGGAAAGTCCAATTGGTTATGTGATGCATCTCATGTAAAGAATTTCACATCTCTAAAGTAATGACTCCATTTTCCTCAGGTCAGGAAATTCTAATCTGTCTTGACTCAAATCCCATTACCTCAAGTCAATGTAAAAAATCACTACAGCTATAGATTTAACTAAGAAAACAGGGAGAGGTTCACACACATGTACTATGTAGATGGGGAGCATGTGAGATAATCACGTTACCTTCTGATTTAGGCGAATGAAACAATTTTGATAATCAAAGGCTTTCACAAAAATAATTTGGTAAAATATATCCAGACTGTAATGAAGGCTAGTTACATAATATCAGCTGTTAATTCAACTACAATGCATTGGAGGCCTCAATGGGTCAGTTGGTTAGTGCGCTAGTGAAGCGTAATGACCCAGGAGCCTGTCACTAATGCAGTCGCTGTGAGTTTGAGTCCAGGTGAAATATTCTTGAGTACGGCGTAAAACACCAATCAAATAAATAAAACTGTGTCACTACATGTACGTGGAAAACTGTACAATATGCATGTTAAGAAACTACATCTGAACACCATAAATGTAGAGATAAGTTCATCTAGTTCACTAAAATAATGTATTTTTGCTATAAGCCATTTTATCATGTTGATTGAAGCTAACCAAAACATAAAATTGTCAATATCATGGAGCTATTTAGCATTGTTTATGTTTGCTCAATGCAACAGCTTGTCTGACAGTGTGATAAACAAGGCCTATTCATCCGCGGCCAAAGTCGGCAGTGAAGGCCACAGATGTACTGGGGGAATAATGTGGTAAGGTATACACGTCCATGGCCTTCTGTGAATGGCTTAGTCAGCACATCAGTGTGATGGTAGATTACCATGTATGAGGGGTTCCAATCTCATCACAGGCCAATGGGGGTGTCTCCTGGTAGACTGTGACATTCTCTTGTACTGGTGCGATGTACATGCAAACAATCTACGCTAGTGATTGCTGGTACAATCATGATGACGAGGAAAATATCAGCCTATTCAGTGGTCCTAACACAAACCGTCAGTACAAACACTGGCTGCATCATGTAAAACACATGTATATATAGCTCTGCTATTGAATGCCATGCTTAAAGATTTTCAATGACTTTTCCACTGCACAAAATACTTTATGGAAACTGTTTCATGACATGTAAAAAGATACCTGTGCAATATTTCAGAATGAGCATCATGTTCCTTTGACATATAGTCCATACTATCTTTGTTTTAATGATGATGTAAATAGAGAGTGTTCTGTAATCAGGCTAAGGTGACACCAACTTTATTTTGTGTTTTATGTGCGAGGCAGCTCAAAAAAAAAAAAAAAAAATTATCCACAAGTGGAATAAAAATAAAACTGGAAATTCACCTTTTCATTCTGTCCAATCTTGATGTTCTTGCGATTGCCTGTTTTTCAAGGCTTTCTCATCATGTACATGTATATATGTTTTCAACCGGAAAAATTGCTGGGATAATCTAAATTTTCCAAAAATTAGATGATTTTCCAGTTATATTTCTAATTTTATACCCTCTTCCGACATTCAAAAAAGATTTAATCTACCCATAATGCAACAGTTTAACCTTGTGTGGCCTATGGCCTAAAGTGATCAGAAAGTAGACTGGTCTGGAGTGAGATAGACAGTGTTCCTGCTCAATGTACATGCACTATCTCTATGTTTGCCAAGGCCCAGTTTCACACATGTAAATGTACATAATACTCTATACCATATTACCCTGTCAATACACAGATGGGAAATATATAGTGCCGAAGTAATGGTAACTTTGCCTGATCCTTTCCAATAAGCCCAGGTTAATAACCAAATAAATGACAGGTCCCCAGGTGGAATTTACTGTTATATGTGCTCTTGCAATTCTCTGCTGACCACATCATTCTGGTCCAGCTACTTTAATACCCAGAACATGATACACATGCGTCTCGATGAACTCTGTAAAGGTGGGCACTTCAGCAATAACTTGGGTCCAGGAGAATGTGCAGAACTATGCACATGTACTGAATTGGCCAAGTGCTTACTCACACTGCTGCCTAATGATTAATCACCACGTACATGCACAGGCATTGCATACATACCATACATGTAAACGTATATGCACATGTATATATTTGACTGTCCTTAATAATATGTTTGTTTCACTTAACCCTACCTACCCAACCAAAAGATTCTTTTCAAATGTTTTTATTGAGACTTTACAAAGGCATGTTTCTTGAAACAAAAATTTTTTTAAGAATGGCCTTGCATGTATACACGCATATATCACAGAGCACCTGTACATAATAAGTAAATCTTTTTCATAACTACTGCTTGTTTATTTTGTTTAAGCCGATGTAAAAAGTCAGAAATGTACATGTGTGTCACAAATAGTTCACTTCTACTAACACACATGAATTTATTATGCTTGACAGATTATCATATAATTAGCACAATTAACGACTGCATGGCCAGCACTGCACTTTCCCCGATAAAACATTTATATTGAGCAGACTGCGGGGAAAGTCAATGCACGCTCTCACAACCATGGATTTGCGTATGTGTTAATATACAGATTTGTAAACAGGGCATCAGTTATGGGTACAGAGCTATAGTCAACATAATGATAAGCACATAGATACATGTAAGTGGTTAGTGGCAGTTTTCATACTGAGCATTAAATATGGGTGCATACATTTAAGACAAGCTACAATTTGATTGGACCAACATTGAAAAGTTGTTTCTCTGAGGTGCAAACTAACAAGCTCAACTTGTGAATTTTGGGTAAACATGCACATTTACACCATGAAGTCCACTTACATACACTGAAGCACTACCTGAGAATACACGTACTTGTGGGTAACTTCCTTACAATGCGTGACCACATGTATTAGGCTGACCCTGGGAGACATCCCAGAATTCTGTAATGGCTAACACTTATCTCAGTGATTACATGTACCAGGATACATGTACATTTGAGCATCTAATTTTAACAACTGAACATCTCTTGCAAACCAATCTCCTACCATATTAAGGCACATGTCTATACTAGGGCGATGAAAAGAGAGAGATATTCAGTTGATTACTTCACTGAACATCTCACTGAAGATCCCCACTGAACCATACATGTATTCATCCGGGTGGCTCAAATACATTTATCAAGACCGGCAACATGAGTTGAATGTTCTCTTACTCCACTGAACATCACAAAACATGCCTCAAAGCAGTCTGGCTTGATCTCATCAACCAAAAGGTAGATGCCGAGCTAATGTAGGCAGGCTAGCACACACATGTATGTGCAGACAAAAACATTTCATGACAGACACAATATCTACAAATAAAAAAAAGGCAAATGGTTACATCTCATGTACATTAATGACAGGTGCTGAGGTACACCTGTGGTCGAACATATGTCAGAAACTCATACACCGTGCAGAGTTATACAAGATCCTGCAGGTTTTCTACCAATGTTGAGTGCTGACAACTGTATTGTGCGATGGGTGCCCAAATTTGTGCAGGAGATCTAATAAAGAATATTTAAATCATTAATTGTGAACTCTATGCTATATCCCGACTTTGCACTTGAAGCGTGGCCTTGGCCGTCATGCAGGTGTTGAGTATTCCTGCTGATCAAGCCCTGCTTACTGTTGATTACAAGTTTTAATTGTCATATATTATCAGGTATCAGGCAGTCATGTTGTATCAGAAACTGAGGGATACCTTCCAGAACCTCAAATCTAATAGGGATGCACGTGCCACATGAAATGTATGCGATTTGTGTATGATGGATGAGGTACAGTCACATTTTCCCTCTACAGATTTCAAGTGAGCTCTGGTGGGGAATCTAGGAATCAGGAAATGAGGCCTTTTATCTTTTCAGTTAAGTCACACCGCTCAAACTTTCTGGTCAACTGAGCGAACACTGTTTATACTTTCTATCACACTGCCTATAGCCTTTCATCGCATCGAATACCCGCCACCCAACCCAATGAGTGATAAATTCTCCCGACATACATGTAGTCTGATAACAGTAGGCTTTGAAGCCAACATGACAAAAATGAACACTATACAGGAATACAAATACTCCTGTAAATAAATTAGAAACTATCCGTCTTGACTTAATCTGTATGTTTTGTAAAGTAGTTTGTATAGTTAAATAAATCTCGGTGAATTGATGCCTTCTGGATGATCCTCCTTACCCTCCCCATTCTGGAGAATGGGCTACCAGACTGATGTCATTCTCCTGCCAAGGTAGACACCATTCAGGTGCACTACCTGCTTTTAGCATTTCTAGTAATAGTTTGCATCTAAATAGCACTCCCCAGCACCATCCCATTTTACAACACAGTTGCTAATTAGCATTTCAGATCTGCATCACGTAGCTGCAAACTAACATCACCACACTACATGTATATTTATCTTAAATTTCAAAGTATTGTCGAAACAGATGCTAGCCAGGGTAAGTAATCTGTACAACACAATATGTTTGCCAATTAGCAATTAGAAAGCATTGTCTACATAGATGCTAACTATCACTGCCAGGATCATGTTACCCTTACAACACAAAATATTTACTCTTTACCAATTTGAAAGTACTGTCTAAATACATGCTATCTATCACATATTATCTCATATTATCTTTACAACATAATACATTTGCTAATTAGCAATTTAAAACTCGTTCATTTAGATCAGTTTTCAGGCATATTTATTATGTAATACACTGATTCTAAATCATGTGCATTAATATTTTTTTATAGTAAGTGGAGACGTACTTACCAGTACTTAAACAGGCAATGTAGGCCCATCGGACTTGTAACACTTGTCATTTTCCACCTGTATACCTATTCATCTAAATAGCAAATATATTGTCCCACTAAAAAACTGCAGAAATTCACTTTTTGATACTTAACTACCAGATAGCGATATTATCGCAGCTCTAATACTTAGTTTCTACAGAGCGCTATTCTGCAGCGCGAAATAGCGAATATATTGTCCTTTCAATACATCCGCACAGATTACCTGTCTGATAGCTTCTACATGTACCTAGCCCTATCATAGCAACCCTAAATCTGATCAACTGGTCTCTGTAATAGTTAGCTTCCACATAACACTACCACAGCAGTGTTAATTGGAAATATATTGTCCTCTCCACAAATCCGCATAGAGGGTCGCTGTAATAGGTAGCTTCCACATTGCGCTATCACAGCAGTGTTAAATAGCAAATATCTTCTCTCCACATATCCTCACAGAGCGTTTCTGGAATAGTTAGCTTCCACATAGCACTATCACAAGCAGTGTTAAACAACAAACATATTTTCCTCTCCACATATCCGCACAGAGCGTTTCTGGAATAGTTAGCTTCCACATTGCGCTATCACAGCAGTGTTAAATAGCAAATATCTTCTCTCCACATATCCTCACAGAGCGTTTCTGGAATAGTTAGCTTCCACATAGCACTATCACAGCAGTGTTAAATAGCAAATATCTTCTCTCCACATTTCCTCACAGAGCGTTTCTGGAATAGTTAGCTTCCACATTGCGCTATCACAGCAGTGTTAAATAGCAAACATATTGTCCTCTCCACATATCCGCACAGAGCGTTTCTGGAATAGTTAGCTTCCACATTGCGCTATCACAGCAGTGTTAAATAGCAAATATCTTCTCTCCACATATCCTCACAGAGCGTTTCTGGAATACATGTAGTTAGCTTCCACATAGCACTATCACAAGCAGTGTTAAATAGCAAATATCTTCTCTCCACATATCCTCACAGAGCATTTCTGGAATAGTTAGCTTCCACATAGCACTATCACAAGCAGTGTTAAATAGCAAACATATTGTCCTCTCCACATATCCGCACAGAGCGTTTCTGGAATAGTTAGCTTCCACATAGCACTATCACAAGCAGTGTCAAATAGCAAACATATTGTCCTCTCCACATATCCTCACAGAGCGTTTCTGGAATAGTTAGCTTCCACATAGCACTATCACAAGCAGTGTTAAATAGCAAACATATTGTCCTCTCCACATATCCGCACAGAGCGTTTCTGGAATAGTTAGCTTCCACATAGCACTATCACAAGCAGTGTTAAATAGCAAACATATTGTCCTCTCCACATATCCGCACAGAGCGTTTCTGGAATAGTTAGCTTCCACATTGCGCAATCACAGCAGTGTTAAATAGCAAATATCTTCTCTCCACATATCCGCACAGAGCGTTTCTGGAATAGTTAGCTTCCACATAGCACTATCACAAGCAGTGTTAAATAGCAAACATATTGTCCTCTCCACATATCCACACAGAGCGTCTCTGTAATAGCTTCAACATAACGCTTTCACAGCAGTGTTAAATGGCAAATATATTGTCCTCCCAACATATCTGCACAGAGCATCTCTTTGACAGTTAACTTCTACATAGTGCTAGTATAGCAGTGCTAAATAGCAAATATATTGCTCTTCCAGAAAATGTGCACAGCAGGCCTCTGTGATAATTAGCATCTACACAGCGATACTCTAGCAGTCCTATATATCCCATACATTGTTCTGTCAACCAATTTGCTCAACTGGTCTCTCTGATAGTTAGCTTCTACATAGCGATATTATTGCAGGGCTAAACAGCAAATATATTGTCCTTTCTATAAATGGCCTCTCTGAGATTTCGATTCTGCATAGCGATATTCTAGCAGCGCTAAATAGCTCATATATTGTTCTCTCAGTCACTCTGCACAGCTGGCCTATTTGATACAGTAGTTAGCTTCCACATAGCGCTATCACACCAGCGCTAAACAGTAAATATATTGTTCTGTCAACCATTAGCTTCTAAATGTACATAGCACTATCATAGCAGCACTAAATAACAAATATATTCTCATGTAGCCAGTAAAGGGAATTCAATTCCGTGTTCGGGTACAATTGTTTTACCCTTGCAGGTGGTTTTCAAAACCTGTGTTCACATGTGGGGGGCAGCATTATTCATTGATGAAATGGCAATTCTCTGAGTTCCAATCACATGTAGACCCCATACAAGAGAGGCTATGGAGATAAGCTGTCAGTAGATTTGAGACTTGCCTGTAAATCATGCTACATAACAATCAACTCATTGGATACATAACATTTTATTCAACCAAGTAACTAAAAGGTGAGAAAGTTAAATAAAAAAAAAAAAAAATGAAAACTAACTCTTATACTAATTTGGTATTTAATTTACTGCATTCTCAGAATAAGTAGAAAAATAAGTAGAAAATATTTACACAGTTAATACCGCTGGGCGATATCCTGACAGTTCTGATCAGTGAAGTGTGTCGTTGTTGTAGTTGACATTCCCTGCTGTGCTAATGAGACTACGTTCGCCAGGCCTGCTCCCTCTTCGTCTGATTATACAATAACTGGCTCCAAGGAAAAAACGAACAAACTCAACACCCATTGTTTGAGAAATCACTTGTTTCATTCGTTTTCACCAAGCCCGAAGCAAACGATTTATGGGGACGATCCCTTAGTCACTGTCCACAATATTTGTGTATCAAACAGTTGGTGTACCACATCACCAGTGAGTCACCATTCATGCTGTGTGATAGTGTGTATGAAAATGTCCACTATGTGTGCATATCAAACTTTCCCTGGTGTGTGTGTGTAGCAACCAGTCAATGTACCACATCACCAGTGAGTCACCATTCAAGCTATATGTGTATCAAACAGTTGGTGTACCACATCACCAGTGAGTCACCATTCATGCTGTGTGATAGTGTGTATGAAAATGTCCACTGTGTGCATATCAAACTGTCCCTGGTATGTGTGTGTAGCAACCAGTCAATGTACCACATCACCAGTGAGTCACCATTCATGCTATATGTGTATCAAACAGTTGGTGTACCACATCACCAGTGAGTCACCATTCATGCTGTGTGATAGTGTGTATGAAAATGTCCACTGTGTGTGCATATCAAACTGTCCCTGGTGTGTGTGTGTAGCAACCAGTCAATGTACCACATCACCAGTGAGTCACCATTCATGCTATATGTGTATCAAACAGTTGGTGTACCTCATCACCAGTGAGTCACCATTCATGCTGTGTGATAGTGTGTATGAAAATGTCCACTGTGTGTGCATATCAAACTGTCCCTGGTGTGTGTGTGTAGCAACCAGTCAATGTACCACATCACCAGTGAGTCACGATTCATGATATATGTGTATCAAACAGTTGGTGTACCACATCACCAGTGAGTCACCATTCATGCTGTGTGATAGTGTGTATGAAAATGTCCACTGTGTGTGCATATCAAACTGTCCCTGGTGTGTGTGTGTGTATCAACCAGTTGGTGTACCACATCACCAGTTAGTCACCATTCAAGCTGTGTGACAGTGTGTAGCAAACAGTCCATGTACCACATCACCAGTTAGTCACTGTCCATATTGTGTGACAGTGTGTAGCAAACAGTCAATTCCTGCCTGTGCAATAACATTACAAACTTTGACAAAACCAAATATTCAGCCCAGGTCTAATTTGTATGTGTATTTTTGTCTGATTGCGACTTGAAACTATGTTTGGGCAGATATGAAGTCTTTCCTGTCACAATGAGTCTCATAAAATGCACAAAACTTGCAGAAATGTGTGTGACTTCCGAGGGGTTATAATACTTTACGCTAGCCACATGGACTAGTTTGTCCCACAGCGAAGAAATCTCCTTCATGTGCATTGAAAATAGCTATTTAGCTTATGTACATTTCAGTGTTTGTATCCGAGCTATTGCATATCCTGTTATCAAAATGACAAAAACACAGCCTCAGAACTTATAGAGCATGAATATTTGAACATGCACTACCCATCAGATGATGACTAAATATAGTTGCACCATCTTCATTTCATCGTAACCTTGAATGGTAAAAACAAAGTAGCATGATATCAGTGTCAAAGTACATATGGCAAGATGTACCACACATATTTATGCACTGTATTATCTAACAAAGGGGCCTCTGTGGCTCAGTTGGTTAGTGTACCAGCGCAGCATACTGACCTATGAGCCTATCACAAATGCAGTTGCTGTGAGTTCAAATCCAGCTCATACTGGCTTCCTCTTCAGCCGGCCCTATGTGGGAAGGTCTGGTAGCAACCTGTGGATGATCATGGGTTTCCAGAGCCCGGTTTCCTCCCAAAATAATGCTGGCTGCCATCATATAAGTGAAATATTCTTGAGTACGGCGTGAAATATTCTTTAGTGCAGCTTAAAACACCAATCAAATAAATAAATAAATAAATCTAACAAAAACAAAGACTAGCTTAAGAATTAAGTTCTCCTCATATTTAACACTCAAATCACCCCAGAAAAACGATCTCGGCTTTCAGTGATTGTGAAATCATGGCAGATACACTATAAATATGAATGAGTTTGATATGCACCAAGCATGACCCCTTGTAACCAGTAAATGTCATATGAATGAGAGGAGATTGTTCACTGATAAAACAGATTAACATGGAAACAGCAGACTACACTAAACGACATTCTTAGGGTAAAAGTGGCAAAAATTAATGTCAGGTAAAAAAGAAAATCAGGTACAAACAATTGTCATATGCATATCTCAACCAAGCCATGGAGCATGTAATAAAACTTATGACATGTAAGCTATTCAGTGTGGGTGATTTTTATGCCAATAAATAATCTTCCTAATGTTTTTAATCCAATGATGAATAAATTCAGAGTTCTATAGTTCTTAAAATGACGTGAGCTTTATATTTACAGTGATAGTCCATACATATTTTACAACTTTTTAAATGAATTTCATATTTGTAGTTGTTAAGGCAAAATATTAACAGTGCTCAAATAATTAATTATGTGACTGATGACTATGCATTTGTGTTGAGAGTGAAGAGTTGCTTACACAGCTTTAAGATGTCCACGGAAAGGTAAAACAAAAGCAGCACAGTTTAGGGATATTCACTAATCTCCACATTGAAGAACTGCCTAACCTAACTCACCTTTTCTAAAGGCTGTAATTCTACTTTCAAATCCTCTAGTCTTTGGATCAACTCTTGTTCTTTCTTTAGCTGATATTCTTCAATGTTTAAAGTGGAGTAGAGTTGGCTTAATGTGGCTTTGACATCATCAAACCTGTGAACATCTTCATGAGAGGTTAACCCATCTACAAGAAAGATTACACAATAGTCTGAGCAAGAATTCTGTCATATCACTATTAGCAAATATTAACTTCCAATATGTTTTCATTCCCTTTCCAACTGAACAACTGTTATCCTTGTTTTTCAAAATCCAATTACTTTTATAAAAATATTTTCAAAGCTGAAAAACACACAAATCTTAAAATTCTCATTTCAGGATCAGAAGGCCTGTTTCACAAAGCCATTTTGGGCTGAAGTCCAAAGTGCAACACAAAAAAGGGATAAAAAATGTATCCATCTGATGGATATATTCAGTATATTTACAAGTTTAATCTGGATTTCAGGCCATTTTGGGCTAAGTCCAAAATTTTAATATTTTTTACATAACAAAATATTTGAAGCTGGACAATGAAAAATTATGTGTACCATGAATTTGTTTCACCACAACACAGAAGCATCGATCAAAACTGTATTCATTTGACGACTATACATTTAGGAGTGTAATCTGGATTACACTTTTACAGCCTGAAACTGCTTTATGAAACTGGCCCCAGAACTCAGACTTACAAACTGTATAAAGCCCTTAAAAATATGCATATTATTTCATGTATAATTTACAGTGGGAAATTAAGTCAACAAAATTTATTAATCCGTTTGTTCATAATAAGATTTCTCTGTAGAACAATAGTGTGTAATGAAGCTGAATAATTCCACTTCATGAATATAATCAACTGAGCTTTCCCTGGCTATATCAGACACGTCACTCACCTATTTCAGGTGGGCTGATGTTGTAAGAGGTATCATTGACTTTCAATGTGAAGTTAGACCTCAATAATATATCAATGGTTGTAGATTTCGCCACTTTGTTCCCCTCTGTAGATAAAAAAACATAAAATACAATACCTCAATGATACATGTATGTAAATCTATGTACATTTTTCCCTTGTTATAATGCCAAGTTTTGGACAAAATTGTGTTAGCAGTTCAGTAAATTTGGCAGTACAAGGGTTTGCACATGCTCTCTAGAAAGCGGCTTTTTGTACATTTGGATACCTTGGTCAAAGTAATGTCACAAGAAAAAAAAAAAAAAACTGGCTCCAACTAACTATAACTGACAATGTTACATGTATAAAATTTAGCACCTGCAAACCACTTATAATTTGGAAGTAGCTGGTAGAAAGCCAGCGGATAAGAGTTGGATGTTTGCACTCAAATGCAAGTTCCCTTAAGACTAAACTCATCCAAATTACTTCGACCACACATGTTATAGAGATAGGTAACCATGGTGTATAGGGTATGTACATGTAGGTTATGTCACACTAAGGTCGGTTTGTACAAGTATGTATATAGGTTTATTTATTTATTTTTTGATTTGGTGTTTTATGCTGTACTCAAGAATATTTCACTTATACGACGGCGGCCAGCATTATGGTGGGTGGAAACCGGGCACAACCCGGGGAAACCCATGACCTCCTGCAGGTTTTTGACTAAGGTTCCCACATACGGCCGGAGAGGAGGCCAGCATGAGCTGGACTTGGACTCACAGCGACCGCATTTATGATGTATACAGATCATAAGCTCTACAGATCAATTGCGCCAGATACAAATTTGACACACGTTTAATAATGGATAACAGTATAACCTGTCTGCAAAAGTGAAGGCCTATACTGCAGATTATGATAACAGAAATCTAATATAGATGTAGATCAATTCTGCTTATATACCAAATGCTGTCCTTCCTAATTCTGACCAAAAGTGGTCTTTCTTGGGTAAAAAAGAAATGATTAAACTTAGCCCATTCAGCATTCTAAAGTGTTCTTTGGAATTAAAAAGGATATCTTTCCTTCTACACCCACTTGCAGACTGGGGTCTGCAAAAGGTATGCATGTTAATATTATACCAGGGCAACTGAGAAACTCAGTTTACACATCTAAAACTGCACAGCATATTGAACCTACCACTTGAATATACGGCTACCCTGTCAATGCCTCCATCCTCCTCCTGTATATATTTTAAGAGATCCCCAACTGTGTGCGTGATGGGTTTGAGGGTGAAGTCGCAATTTTCCCGACGAGATGGCAATGGCACAGATATCACAGGTAAGCCATCGCGGTACTTTACAGATACATCTGTGTGGAGAGAAAGTAACATTACATCAACACAACACACAATGAATACATGTAAGTACTGGTGGAAGGAAAGCAATTTCTAATGAACTTCATGTAAGGCCATTAATAGGGCCTGTTGAACATTTTCATGCTTACCACCAAGGCTCTGAAAACAGTGTTTGCATGGAAATTTGAGGATTTAATGCCCCAGGTAGAGGTTGAATGAACAGCTAGGGTGTGTCCTGGTGACTGATCCTCCTCCCTTTACCAACCATATGATTTCCTAGGAGTCAACATAATACATCTACATGTACATGTATACTAGTAGTGAAATGTATATGTATAAACAATTTGTGAACATGCTGTGATATCTAAGATCTGAACTAAAGTTCATATAGATTTGTGCACAAGTAACATGTACTTTATATAGTCCCCAGCTCTTACTGCTTATGAGGTTCTTGGTGACAACAAGTGAGCAATGATGCTTGTGTGGCCGTTTCTTCAATGCAACAATTGTTGAAGACTACCTGTCTTCCGCCAATATGGTGTGCATATCTGTAAGTCACAGTCACACATAGGAAACATTGTCAGTAACTTCCCAAATGCTGATGATTTATACTGGGTACTCTGGTTTCCTCCACCCAGAAAACTGACTGCCATCCAGAAAAGTGAAAAATTAAAAGTTTGGCCTTAAGCAACAATGAAATAGGAAATAAATAGTTTACATACATACCATTCACTGATGTACCTGTACAATACAGTCTGCAGGGACAGGTCAAGCTACCAAATCGAACCTCTCCTACTAGCATAGGCACCTGAAACAGAAGATAACAGGTTTGCAAGTCTGACTCATGTTCAACCATTTGGCAGGTACTTGGGAGTATTCATTACATATACTACAAGCACATGTATGTATTGTGGAATCAAAGCTTCAGAAGCTACTATGTCCAAGCAGAAGTAAACACTTACCTTAAAATGTATGATATTTATTGGTTGGTTTGTTACTTTTTTTGATCATACCACAACAATGTTTTCTTGTAGCCTGCCAAAATCCGAGTGACATTAAACAAACCACGTGTGACCATACATGACCTTTGACTTTATATGGAGCAAATAGCAAGGTAAAGATTTGAACTTTTCTGTACCACTGTGACCAGACTCTGGTTTGAGCCCACATCTCTTGTAGACAGATGATCTAAATGCTTTGGTTTGTATGACAAAAGGTTTAATGACGATGCTGGACTACTGTTCATTCAAAAGAATGCAAACATACATGTAAGCTCATGACTTCCTAACTTCCTATAGATGTTGAAAAATGTGGCACAATTATGTTTAGTAATGTAGTTTTACATACAATGTCCTACAAATCCATAGGACATTTATATACTGTAAGGCAACATGCACTATATGCCCATCTATAATCTCATACATGTTCATAGTCAAATATACATGTATTCTTGTGAGAAGTTAAAGGCATGGCTGCTAATAAAGCTTCCACCAAAACGTCTTACATTTCTCAAAAGGTGAATATTAACTTCATGCATGAACATCAAGTGGTTTTTAACACTATTTCAGCATATAAGAAATACGGATCATGTTTAAAAGGACTTACTTTTCAGTTTGTTAGTAGATGTACATGTGTTCTACATGTATGCATGGATAAGCTTAAAGCTAGATTCATATGCTCAGAGTCTGGTATCAAGTTGTAATCATTAAAGCTTTAAATGTGTCAGGAAATGAAACACTTTTTATGAACACACAAGTTATATGGACATGTGTTGGCAAGTGACAATCGCCCGTTAGCTCAAATCTTTTCATTGCAAAAACTTCATCTAGCATTCAGTATAGATAAGCTATTTTTGTGCATTTAAAGACCGAATTTAGTTATCTTTAGACATGAGAATCATTACTATCCAAGCTGCACAAACTATAGTATCCCGCTTCTAGCTGTGGTCCAAATTTTACTTACTAAACTTGCCTTCATCAATCCATGTAGTACAGAACTAGAGCCTAATCTCTTGAAACTGCAAATCCAACCACATTAGTAAATGGCACCTGATAGTTTATTGAGTACAGATCCTACATGGTTACACCTAACTTACATGATGAATGAAAATCTAAGAATTCATCATCGATAATTATCTACATTATGTACACTGTGGCTGACTGATTCCTATTTCGCAACATTATACATGCATGTACAACTTTCAAACGTTCAAAAATTTACTCCTCATACCATACTGTAGTTGTGTTGATCATGATGTTAAAATATCCAATTCATCTTTCAAACAAGTTTACACTTGATAAAACAATGTTCAATTCACCACATGAAAATGTTTAAATTAGAGCATTTTTTTATTATATAACTGTATAAAATGCTTTCAGCACTTCAGATGTGCACCAAATAACCAAATAAGTATAATAAATGTCATCTATGGCATAAGGATATAGTACACCACACAGGTACACGTATGCACTGGTGTGATGCTCTATGCCATGGATGTTGTGTGCCTTAAGCATGGCTAATCAAGCAAAGGGTATATACAAGTACCTGTGACCCATGGAACACCTACACTGTATATGTGTATTAAATTTGTTTGGGTATGCAACTTTCAGAAAGGAAATTAGAAAGCATCAATAAAAATCTGGCATGCTATTAACACTATCAAACTGAACAGTTACATACATTTTTGTGTACACTGCACAACAGATGTGAGTTGCTGACTGACTTTGACAGTTTGCCCATCTATCTGTGGGTATCAAGGAAGCGAGTTTACATGACCCGGCAGCAAGCCCACAGGGCACAGTAACCACACAGTTAACACATCTCAGGGGGAAAATGCATGACTGGACTTTAATATGCTTTATCCTGGCCAGATGAATTATTCAGCTTATCTAAGTGGTGGGAACCTGATGCCAATGTGGAAGTTTGGGTGTTAAGTCACGGCACAAGCCACACCAAACCAAAATTAAACATGTATGTCTCCATTTGTGATTGGGAAAGAGTCAACTGCACTTCTATTCATACTGTTAGATGATACTGACATCTTCTACAACCACAGCTGCACTGTGGGCTGAAAGGGAGCACGACTAAACCACTCATAAACTAAATGCATATTGCAAAGATAACCACAAAGTCATTAATTTAATCTGCATACATATAGGCTAAATGCAATTATTGCACACTTCTGATCATTAGTGATTTTGCTGATGTGTTATTTCCAGCAGAACAGCATGCTATACAGTTGTGTTTGAAACATGCCACCAAAGACGTTGCACAAAATTTGATAAAAATGAAGCCCACTGCTTAATGAAATCTTTAGTAGTCACATTTTTCATTTGATTTGAAACCTTTGAAATTTTACCAAAAAATACTCAACAGGTTTTTTTTAAGGGAGCTGTAAGGCCATAAATCTAAAACAGTTAAGTCAGAACACACTATACATGCAGTGATTTTAATAGGCATATGACCAGACTCAAGCTGGCTCTGGTCATGCCACTAGCTCTTGACCAGTGAGGTAGAGTGAGGATTCAAGCTCTAACCAGCTGAGATTAGACCATTTGCCGTTGAGCAGTGAGGTGGATTGAGAGATCAAGCTCTCACTGGCTCTGGTCAGACCACTTGCTCTTGACCAGTGAGGTGGAGTGAGGAATCAAGCTCTTACTGACTCTGGTCAGACCATGTGCCCTTGACCACTGGAGTGAGGCATCAAGCACTTGCTGGCTCTGGTCAGACGACTAGCTTTTGATATGAGGAGGAGGGATTGACGGATCAAGCTCTAGCTGGCTCTGGTCACAACACTAGTCCTTGACCAATGAGGAGTGAGGGATCAAGTTCTCACTGGCTCTGGTCAGACCATCAGCTCTTGACCAGTGAGGTGGAGTGAGGGATCAAGCACTCGCTGGCTCTGGTAAGACCATATGCCCTTGAGCAGTGAGGTGGAGAGGCATCAAGCTCTCGCTGGCTCTCGTTGGGCCATATGCCCTTGACCAGTGGAAAAGGGATCAAGCTCATTGGCTCTGGTCAGGCCACTTGCTCTTGACCAGTGTACGTGAGTTTTGAGAGATAAAACTCTCACTCGCAGAAGACTTTCATTAGAAAATTGAAAATTAGCCTTCATGTTCAATTTAAGTTTAGTAATAATGCCACAAGATAAGACTAAGTCAGGCTTAAGTATGAGACAGCTCTGTGATCCTGGTGCCAGGTCTGTAAACTGTATATAAACAGTAGTACCTAGACACATACATGTATATAGTATTTGGTTCTGAACCCAATTTATTTATTAAATCCTTAAACCTCAAAAAAGGTAAATTTCTTTAACATGGTATAAACTACACTACAAATGAATAAATCAAATGTAAATAACACATGCACTGTGGGCGTGCCATGGTAAATTGGTAATCAGATTTCTCAATCCGTTACTTTACATCTTTAATTTCAATGACATATGCACATAAATTAAGGAACACATCTATTCATGTATAGACAGTAAATAAATGCAACACGGAATATGTGTACTATTAAATAATACAGACTGACGTCACACATGATAGGCTGATATTTCTATTCAGGAACTTCTTCACAAAACAACTAATTAACATATACAATGATGCATGCAAGCGAAATGTAACAAGTCCTTACTACAAAGCCTGATTAACAGAGCCTCAACACGTGGCCAACAAGCTTTTACTTAATGAAAGGTGTTATGACAAAAGGGACTTGCAATAAATCTTGAATGAGAATCAATCTCTGTGGAAATAAACAACTGAATGTTGTATACGTGTACTTTATTATGGTAGCCCAAGCCAGCCGGCATCTGCTATATAGACCCTAGCACTGATCATCCTATTTAATTCCGCAAGAAAAATGTTCTCCTTTAAAACTCAAATACGTTGTATTAAATACATGCTTTTGGTATACCGAAGTCAGGCTATTCTCATAGATGTCAAAACCAGCATGGCCGAAACCCCACTTCCACCCATAATCCATCAATTGAAACTTTTGGACTGAGATGTGAACTCAACACCTGGCAAATCCACTAAATCCTGTGGCATGGTATGGTACCTGCTGGCTGTTGAAAAATTTCTCACAATGACATTTTGCATTAAGAATTTGTTTTGTATTTGTTTTTTTAGGGTATTTTGGTCAATGGATTTTCATCAAAGGTTCCATTTCAAAACATGTATGCAAACATGTTTGACATAGTGGAAGTCAGCTAACTTCGACTATTTCCATGGTGGGCTCACAGGTCTGTCATATCTTACTTGCCCTTGCATTTTAATGTTTTCACGAATGACATCTAAGCACCCAATAGAGTTCGTATGCATATGTATCAGCTTGTTACCGCAAGCACAGAAATAAGTTTTAAGTTGTCACAACACATAATTATCAAATTTTACGGAGACATACATCATTAAAAAACTTTGTGCTTGTGTTATCACCTCTAGTTTCATAATTTTTCATAATTCGAATTCAGGTTCATAAAAAGGTGACATGATCATCACACGTTTCATGGGGATGTTGATTTGGGTTTACCAGATGAGGTTCATACACATGCAACTTAGGTTCAAAAAGTGTGTTACACAAATTTAATGGGTCTGGGTATAACTGGTGATTGGTGATTGAACTCCTTACAGGCTGTGTGTTAGATACATTTCAAGTTCAGTATTACGTCCCTAGTGTATGAGCATAATCCAGATGTCTCATATTTCACCTACACACAATCAGGTATAATACACAACATAAACCAGGATAGCTGGCCAGAGACAGCAATAATAGCTGGACAATATGGGAACTTTGACAATCCAGTGACAAGCCACCGACAGGTTGGATGGCTAGAGGGTATGGAAGAGTCAGAAGATAAGTGCTCTGTTAGAGTTATCAGCAAATACCAAGGTGCCTCCCTTAATGATGTTAGCAGACATTTTGTTATACAGGTCTTCCGAGGTTTTGTGGTTGTCTTGCTTATTCATGTTTTAGTCTAATACACACCCTCCTCAGTCTAACAAACACATGACACACATGTATATGCATACATGCAGCATTTACAAGAAAATAAAATGCAGTACCTTCAAAAGTTAAAACTGGTATGCATCACAACTCTATGCATGAAAAATAAGGTGAGTTTTTTTCAGCTCAATGAGTATTGATTTGGTGTTCAGATCCTAGAATGTGGTCAGGGCAAACATTACCAAAGCTGATAATAAACAAATCTAACCCACTTTAAGCTGCCTGCCCTTAAGAGCCGTAACCCACTAACTCTATGATGGTTTACTGACATATATGTGCATGTTCATGTATGTGTGGGGGTGAGCTAATCACAATAAACTAGTCATTATACAAAACTTTAAAACAATTTGTCTTCTTTGTCACTACTTATGAGATGCATGTAAAAATGGCAATGAGCAATGTGAGGATAACATGGCCTAAGATGCCAGGTGCACTGGTAACACTCTACACTGGTATACCCTGTATGTACATACGAAGGCTACAGCTATAAGCCATATACATCTACTCTCAAGTGTTGTCCAGTCTATATATAACTGGTCCTCACCCAGCCAACACCAGACCTTCTATAGTAACAGGACGCCCTTCACATTGAGACTAAAGATGTACACATGTATCTAGAGTACTTGTAGCAACAGGCACATAAGCATACCTGTACATTGTACACTACAGTTCACCACTGCTTAATTCCCTCTTATCTGCAAGGTTTGCTGATGAGTACAGTAAATTCAGAGTCACAATTTCACTCCCACCTCTATTGGTTTGGTGTTTGAAGTAACAGATCAGATTAATAGAAATGTGCCCAGGAGGTGTGAACATTTCCTTGTTTGTGTCTAAGGGTGTTACAAATTAATGTGAACATACACACAAAAAAAAAATCCATGCAGTTTACATGTTCTTAGCCCTTCAGGTATGAGGAGACATTCTATGAAGGCTAGACAGTGCAACAATTATAATATTACCGATACAGGATTCTAGCAATGGCAGCTACCTTCAATGCAAAGGCAGTTAAAGAGAAAAGAGCCAATCTACTGTTTCAATAATCATGAGGTTTAATAATATATGATTCCACATTTAAGTTTGTCTGTTATAACTTTAAACTGTAATATCCATAAAGGAAAAAATGTACTTCCTGCTGTAAGTGAATACTTCACTCAGGTTATACTGAAAAAATAGTTTAAAATAGTGTGGAATATATGTACTAATTCTTACTGAGAAGGTACTTTACTGACAAGAAAGAAAAGGCGACTGTAACCGGATGATCAATTGTTATTTCTGACAGATCCAATTTGATTTTAAGCAAAACTTAAACAAAATTTATACACAAACAGTAAATGTAAATTTACACTCTGCAAACTTAAACATTCAATAGTTCCAAATGGGTACATACATCCAACACTGAACTTCAGGATTGAGTGGAGAATTAGATACGTACCCCTTTCTAGACGTAAACTGGTAGACTCATTCAACAAAACATAAACATGTATGACAATTCAACTACCCAAGTCTGAGAATTCTCTTGATCTTGAAAAGGTTTTCTGAAGCTCATTTGGAAGGTAGGATGATATCTATTCTCTCCATGACAGACCATTTGAATCTATCAACCTCAAGCTCTGTCAAAAGACACCTGGTTTTTCAATATGAGTGACACACAAGAAAAATACTTTCGCAAACAGGTACAAATTGATGTTGGTAGATGTGTCTTCATTAATATTCACATAACTTACACAGATGTACGTTGTCCACTACCGAGGATGGCATTTCCAACGAAATAAAAACTACTTCAGCAATATCTGGGGCCAATGATCACTCACAAGTGAACCATAAATATTCTCCATGCTGAAAACCTGATCTCTATCAACAAATTTGGTAATTTCGTAATATTTGTCCTGTATGGACTCTTCCACATTGTTCACTCACGGTAACTTTACAACGACAACATGTTATGGTTTGTAATGTTATCATCATTCCATTGGTCCTTCTTGGCTGTGTAAATGTATCAGATTTGTGAGCTCTTTCAGCAGAGGTACATATTGTAGACAGAAGGCTACAAGCACCTGCAGGAGGAGAGTGGATGATATCCTTCTGGAGAAATCTATGTTTCAGATCTAAAAGTAATATTTTATAGCATTTATTTACCACTAAAAATGCACTTTTGGAGGTGAAATTTTAGGTCAATTATAGTTATGTGTTTGTGTGCCTAGTTGCCATTTAAAATAATGTGAAACAAACACTTGTGATGTGTATTTGCATCTCTTATTCATTGATCCCCCCATAAATCATACCCACAGAAAATATAATAACATTTGCGAGATTTACAAGATCCCCAGTAGGCACTTTTAAGAATTGAATTTATTGACAACAAGCTGAATAAGCATTCTGGGAGTCTTGACAGTTCACACATGTTTAAGCAAGGGAAGGTGGGGGCTCTTGCAAACACAAACTAATCCATCTAAAGGGTGTCAGGCTGCCTTCCTGAAACATGGCAGACATCAGTTGGAGTAATCAATTTGAAATTCTCAACTGGTGGGTTGTAGCTAAAAAGAGTGTGCACGTTTTTAAACGTCGATAACTTGGGGATTCAAATTTTACCAAACATCAGGATGGACTCAAGTTATGAAGGTTTGTGAAATTTTCCTACTGAACAAGATATGGCCACAAAAAGGGCTATACAAAGCATTAAAAGTTAGCATAGCATGGTTCAAAGGTATAACCTTTTGTAACAACATAATCAATAATAATAATCAAATTTCGATGCAGGAGCCGAATGATGTGTAGGCAGTGACAGGAATCTAGTGTGACTGGCCTCATCAGGAATTATCTGTTCCTCTCCTATGGATATGAAGTCTTCAATATTCATGTAGGCAATAGCTGCACTTTATCAGTTTCTGACAAAGGTCAAGTACTCTGTCCAGTTTAGTCCACCTAAAAACTTGACTGCTGCTGTACCAGTAAATTATACAGCAATGAATTAAATAAATCAATAGGCCACACCTGTCATATAGAATGTGCTGTTGTCTGTCCTAACAGCTATTCATGTTCCACCAACAGCGAACACATACTTAATTATTTACTTCAATTCATGAATATAACTGTCCATGACTTGCTGTTAAACTTTGCGTTCAGATACACTATAAATCTGAGAGCATTTAAAACAAATGCAATTTCAAGACTGCTGCTGTAAAATTATATCCGAGAACTTTGAAGGCTAGCTCTTACTGCATATTACTTGCTCGCTACACCGTACATCCGAAGCAGACGAAAAGGTAAACTAGGCGTAATGATTTTACGTTACTCAAATAACAACATGCACAATACACAAATTGCAAAACAAAAGATTTCTCAATGTGTGCATGACAGGCACGCAGATCTAAGCACTGATTCGTATCCAAACTATATCAGTACACTGCCAACACATAGTCTTGCCACCATATAAATGCCGCAGCGCACCTGTTTGCCAGTGTGTTGTGTCCCGTGTGCACTGCCCCAATATGCGGATCAACTTTAGGTTTGACAAAAAAATAGGTGGGAATTGCAATATGCTTTCACCACCAGACGTCACAGTTCCGACGATGTTAGCACTTACCTTGAAATGTCCCGCGATCAGAGATGGCCTAAGAGATAATCTCTGCGAGAAACTCGCTACTTGTCGGATCAACGCCACCGCCTTAGCCGCCATTTTCATCAGTTGTTATCACAACAAACTCTCGTTTGTTGGAACGAGAGTACAGGTGTAGAGGCTATCTGTCGTGCGCGGATCAGTGAATCGGTAGTGACGGTGATCTGTGGTTTTCTGGTAAATTTAAGCTCCTGTAGGTCCGCATAAATGTCGGAATTGCGACACAGGGCCCCAGAAGACAAGCAGGCTCCACAGGATGAGGTGAGACTCACGGGCGTGGTTGCATGGGTTCAGAAACCAACTGACGAGTTTGTTGTTGTTGTTGCAGCGTATTCATAATTTATCCACCTATTTACTTGCTGCAAATCTCGCCGTGCGATTTGGTAACATTCGGTCAGGTTTATGAGTGAATAGCTTACAGGCAAGTGGGAAGCTTTCGGAAGCACATTTTCTCTGTCATTCAGGTAATTGCTGGGCTGTTGTAAAGACTAGGGTTATATTTACGTGTGACTTTCTACGTCACTACTTACGTCAATTTGATGGATTCCTCTCCGGCCGTACGTGGGAAGGTCTGGCAGCAACTTGCAGATGGTCGTGTGTTTCCCCTGGTTTCTGCTCAGTTTCCTCCCAACATAATGCTGGCCGCCGTCGTATAAATGAAATATTCTTGAGTACTGCTTTAACTGTGAAATAAATGTTTACTCTTTCATTGATTGTAGACATTCAGTAATTAGACGTACCTTAAAAGCTCATGTTCAGGTTTCATGTCTAGCCTTAGTCAGAATTTTCTAATTAGAACCTTCAGCAAATATTGTAATAGGCCTGGTGGCATGCCATTGCGAAATGTAACTGTGAAATCGAGCAACACAAAGTGTTAGGATACTTTCAGGGGAAAAACTGCTTCTCATATGTCGGATCGACGGTAAGCCACATTTACCACATCTTGACACACGCATTAAAACTTTCCTGTGTAAATCCATGTCAACCAAGTGTTACCCATAATCAATTAACTGGGTCAGAATTCGCAGAACCAAAAAATAATAAATATATTTTCAGACATTACACCCACTGTGACTGTAAGCCCTCTGTCACTGTTTTGATCACTTGCGAGAACGAAGGAGATTAAAGATATTATCTCCCTTGATCAACCTTATTATTTTTCTTCGCTCACATCAATCACGTGACTTGTATGTACGACTATCACAACGAGATGGCGGCTAAAGTGGGTGTAGTGTCTGAAAATGTTTTTATTTTGTGAATTTGTGAGGTTGTCATGGATCAGTTTTGGTTCTGCAAAACTAATCATCCCACATTAAACGAGATGAACTTGTAATGGCAATAGTGTCCCGTATTTAAGCAGTCACACCTGACTTTCGTACTTGCATAATATTTGGCCCGGTTTAAAATTTTGCAAACTATCTAGTGATTTTTTAGCAAAGAGGTGGAGAAATTATTTGGCTAGTCATTCACGTCTGTGTAGGAGAAATATTGCAGCATTTGTAGGCTACAGAATGAACTATATTGAGGTGGCAGAGTGTAGCTTTGGTAGGAACTCTCCACACACAGAAGGCAACATTGTTTACAGTCACCAAGTCTGACCAGATTGACCAGATTGACAAGTTTCTTTTTAAAATGGGGTGACGATAATCAAGGCTGGCAGGCTGCTAAGGAATAAATGAGAAGTTGTAGTGCACATATTTATGGAGGCCTGTAATTTCGCATGTGACACACAGTATTAAAGTGTCTTATGTGCAAGTTGGCAGAGCTTGCTGGAAGCCTGTATAAATCCACTGTAGTGACATAAAAGTATCACATGATAATATGTGGTGTCAGTTAGGACTAGTTACTTATTACACTTAGTTCAAAACAGCTGTAGTGTATATCATCCCAAATTTTAGCGTGAAAAAGCAGGCAACAAAATTCTGATGTCAGTTAAGTGGTGAGCAGCTGAAAGATGTAATTATATTCTTCTGTCTAATATAATTTGATCTTGTAAATGAAAAGACAACACTAAATGAGATGCACACATGCATCGATAAAGTGTCCCACACAAAGTTTACAAAGCATTTTTAACCTTTTTGTCTTTGGGATGTGGCATAACCTAGGTTTCGAACTTCAAAGTCAGAAAAATTGTACACACTGAGAAAAATGCAATACTAATGGAAGGGTTCAAATTCAAATTCTGACACTGACATTATTAAAAATAAAGAGAATAAGTTTCTCTGTCCTGAAATTCTGAAATACCTTTAGTGGGGGGATAACATTAAAGATACCTGTGTTGTAATAATTTGTTATCTGTATTAAGTCAGCTGTATTTGTCTACCAAAGAAACATTTGTGTGTGCTTTCCTTCTAATGGGAAATAGGTAAGGCATGTACATGTATGTCTTCATGACCCGAGCATTGATTTGCCATGTGATCAATAGGGATTGATCAGATCTGGTGGTAATGAAGGGAGGTAATTATTTCTCTTTCTATTTTTATCCTACTGGTGCTGCATCAGGCAGTTACCCTGCAGCTGCACCATGCGCACACGTTTTTGTGATTTAGGAATCAGAATTAGGCTCATCAGTCTTTGTCATTAGGAGTCTGATCAGTGCTGATTGGGATGAGATTATTAGAACCATACTCACCTGTCTGTGTGAGCTTCAGTAAGAAGTGGTACAATGCTTTATAACTGTTTTTGTGAGTTCTGTATCAGAACCAGTCTTTGATTGTGGGAATTAGAACCAAGCTCACCTGTCTATGATTCTGTCTGGTACAAGTCAGAATTAACCTGCGAATGGTTGTGGGTTCCCTGTGGGCTCTGCCCGGTTTCCTTTCACCATTATGCTGATGGCTGTTGTGTAAGTGAAATATTCTTGAGTTTGGCATAAAACACCAATCAATTAATAAATAAGAAGTGAGATCTGGATGTGCACATGTATATGATGGTCACCATGTACTGTATGTCGTAGGGGCCTGAATCAGCCAGGTGTTTGGGAGAGGAGGATACTGATGACGGAGCTCTACCTACCACATCTGACATCTCATCCTTACCCCAGGCCTCGGACAGAACCACCGATGTCTTGGACGCAGCCCTCAAAGACCTTACCCCAAGGTGAGTTTTGACACAGTGTTGTCTTTGTTCAGATAAACAGACGAAAAGCATGTTGCATTCTTCAAACACAGAAGTACTTTCTTTGGCCAGATTTGATCTCTTTCAAAACATTGCTCATGATTTCAAAACGTCTAGTGCTTAAGTAGGTGTCAAATTTTTGTGACCACTAAGCTTTATGAAGTTAACAAGTTAAAGCCTAAAGATGTGAATTCCAAGCAGACATCTAAAGAATAAGTTTTGGTATGGTGCTTGAATAAGATACAATATTTTGAATAAGCTGTTATGAAAGTTACATGATCCATAATGAGATTATGAGTTGATTATCAATGAGTGGGTCAGTTACTTGCCAAAGGAAAGCAATTTACCCCAGGAACCTCTAGTTTCTATTCATCCATAAAACGGACCGCCGCCATATATTTGAAAAATTCTTGAATCTGGCATTGAACAACAAGGAATCAATCATTTAATCAGTCAGTCAAATTCCTGAGAACATGATATGTAAAATATTAAAATTTCTCATTGTCTTAACTTGTGATGTTAATACTTGTACTGCTATGTGCAGATGGCGGAACTGGATCATCCGTGGCATCTTCACCTGGGTGATGATCCTGTCCTTCTGTTTTATTATCTACTTGGGGCCTCTTGCCCTAGTCTTGCTGGTAAGTCTTGAATATGTATACCCCGTTCACATGGCCGAAATTTAAACTGGATCAAATCTGAACTGGTTTAAATTTAAACCAGTTGTAAAAGTGTGTGGGTAAACACGACCATGTGACCAAGCTGGTTTTACACCAGTTCAGGGATTTGCTCGTTCACCCAGTATCATTTAAGCCGGTTCAGTAGTTACGATGTCATCCTGACCTCCACGTATCCAGGGCATTTAATCCAGTTGCCGTTCACACGACACAGATAAACCGGCTCAAGACCTGAAACCGGCTTAAAGCCACATCGCTAGCTGGGACAAATAACCGGAATCAAATGCCCCCGGTTTGTGTTCACACGTGCGACGTCAAACTGGCTCAAAGCCACTTTCGCAAGTTAAACCAGATTAACTTTGCCCAGGTGAATGGGGTATTACGCAGTACTATAACATGTTTCTGAACACATTGTCATTTTGACTATGGAAATTGGAGCTTGTACATTATAAATATCCTTTTTAAAACTAATGTCTGAAGTCCAGCTCATGCTGGCTTCCTTTCCGGCCGTACATGTGAAGACCTGTCAGCAACCTGCAGATGGTTGTGGGTTTCTGTCGGGCACTGCCCAGTTTTCTCCCAGCATAATGCTGACTGACGTTGTATTAGTGAAATATTCTTGAATACGGCGTAAAACACCAATCAAATAAATACATAAATAAACCTAATGTGCATATACTGGTTCTTTATATGCATATATAAAGGACCATGTCAGCCGTATTGGAATGGACAAATTGATTATGCATAGAAATGATCATACTTTTTGGAATGCTGTGACCTGTATAAATGATATACTGTTCAAAAAATGTGAAGCACATTCCAGTTCGTGAAAATAATAATATAAAGATAAATGAATTAAGAGTACAGGTGGGCTGTTCAGTGTGTGATAATAATGGTCCAAACACTCCAATACCCTACTGGGGTTTGGCATGATATTGATGTGAATCTAGTTGAGTTACATGTATACATTTTGAAATTTGCACTCATACTTTTTTTTGAGATTGTACGTTTAATGTTAACATGGGTGTACTTGCTCACTTCTGTCTGTTGCCACATATTTGTGAGGAACACATGTCTAATGTGATATCGGAAGATAAATTTATTTAATACAAGTAGCCTACATTTGATGTCAAACTTTAATGAACATATACTGTTAAATTACATATTGGTGAAATTAATGCCCCATCTGCTGGCTGTCTGTGTGTTTCAGATCTTCGCTCTTCAGATCAAATGTTTTCACGAGATCATCACAATCGGGTACATTGTTTATCGTTCTCACAACCTACCCTGGTTCCGAACACTCAGCTGGTACTTCCTGTTTGCCTCGAACTACTTCTTCTATGGAGAGAGTATGATCCATTACTTTGGAGTCCTCTTGGCCAGACAGGTGAGTTCAGCTGCTCAGATAATCTGATCACCTGTTAATACATGTAGGTGTTTCCATCTAGGTATGTTTTACTCCAGTGTGTCTAGTTGGATACTTTAGGATCAAGAAATTCTACCACACTGTTTCTTTGAATTCACATGAATGCTGATAACTGGACATTTTCATTGTAAAATATGATATTGATTTCTGTTTGTCTTGTATTGTGAACCACCCTCAGTCCTCCACAGATTTGACGGCAGACTTGTATTGTGAACCACCCTCAGTCCTCAACAGATTTGATGGCAGACTTGTATTGTGAACCACCTTCAGTCCTCAACAGATTTGTCGGCAGACTTATGTTGTGAACCACCCTCAGTTCTCAACAGATTTGACTGCAGGCTTATATTGTGAACCACCCTCAGTCCTCAACAGATTTGACGGCAGACTTGTAATGTGAACCACCCTCAGTCCGCAACAGATTTGACTTCTGGTGTTGATCTCTGTTTGTCTTGTATTGTGAACCACTTTCAGTCCTCAACAGATTTGACTGCAGACTTGTTTTGTGAACCACCCTCAGTCCTCAACAGATTTGACGGCAGACTTGTATTGTGAACCACCCTCAGTCCTCAACAGATTTGACTGCAGACGTGTATTGTGAACCACCCTCAGTCCTCAACAGATTTGTCGGCAGACTTGTATTGTAATCCACCCTCAGTCCTCAACAGATTTGTCGGCAGACTTGTATTGTGAACCACCCTCAGTCCTCAACAGATTTGGCTGCAGACTTGTATTGTGATCCACCCTCAATCCTCAACAGATTTGACTGCAGACTTGTATTGTGAACCACCCTCAGTCCTCAACAGATTTGACGGCAGACTTGTATTGTGATCCACCTTCAGTCCTCAACAGATTTGACGGCAGACTTGTATTGTGAACCACCCTCAGTCCTCAACAGATTTGTCGGCAGACTTGTATTGTGATCCACCTTCAGTCCTCAACAGATTTGACGGCAGACTTGTATTGTGAACCACCCTCAGTCCTCAACAGATTTGATGGCAGACTTGTATTGTGAACCACCTTCAGTCCTCAGCAGATTTGACGGCAGACTTGTATTGTGATCCACCTTCAGTCCTCAACAGATTTGACTGCAGACTTGTTTTGTGAACCACCTTCAGTCCTCAACAGATTTGACGGCAGACTTGTATTGTGATCCACCTTCAGTCCTCAACAGATTTGACGGCAGACTTGTATTGTGAACCACCTTCAGTCCTCAACAGATTTGACGGCAGACTTGTATTGTGAACCACCCTCAGTCCTCAACAGATTTGTCGGCAGACTTGTATTGTGATCCACCTTCAGTCCTCAACAGATTTGACGGCAGACTTGTATTGTGAACCACCCTCAGTCCTCAACAGATTTGATGGCAGACTTGTATTGTGATCCACCTTCAGTCCTCAACAGATTTGACGGCAGACTTGTATTGTGAACCACCCTCAGTCCTCAACAGATTTGTCGGCAGACTTGTATTGTGATCCACCTTCAGTCCTCAACAGATTTGACTGCAGACTTGTATTGTGAACCACCCTCAGTCCTCAACAGATTTGACGGCAGACTTGTATTGTGAACCACCCTCAGTCCTCAACAGATTTGACGGCAGACTTGTATTGTGAATCACCCTCAGTCCTCAACAGATTTGTCGGCAGACTTGTATTGTGATCCACCTTCAGTCCTCAACAGATTTGTCGGCAGACTTGTATTGTGATCCACCTTCAGTCCTCAACAGATTTGACGGCAGACTTGTATTGTGAACCACCCTCAGTCCTCAACAGATTTGACGGCAGACTTGTATTGTGAACCACCCTCAGTCCTCAACAGATTTGTCGGCAGACTTGTATTGTGATCCACCTTCAGTCCTCAACAGATTTGACTGCAGACTTGTATTGTGAACCACCCTCAGTCCTCAACAGATTTGACGGCAGACTTGTATTGTGAACCACCCTCAGTCCTCAACAGATTTGACGGCAGACTTGTATTGTGAACCACCTTCAGTCCTCAACAGATTTGACGGCAGACTTGTATTGTGAACCACCCTCAGTCCTCAACAGATTTGTCGGCAGACTTGTATTGTGATCCACCTTCAGTCCTCAACAGATTTGACGGCAGACTTGTATTGTGAACCACCCTCAGTCCTCAACAGATTTGATGGCAGACTTGTATTGTGATCCACCTTCAGTCCTCAACAGATTTGACGGCAGACTTGTATTGTGAACCACCCTCAGTCCTCAACAGATTTGTCGGCAGACTTGTATTGTGATCCACCTTCAGTCCTCAACAGATTTGACTGCAGACTTGTATTGTGAACCACCCTCAGTCCTCAACAGATTTGACGGCAGACTTGTATTGTGAACCACCCTCAGTCCTCAACAGATTTGACGGCAGACTTGTATTGTGAATCACCCTCAGTCCTCAACAGATTTGTCGGCAGACTTGTATTGTGATCCACCTTCAGTCCTCAACAGATTTGACGGCAGACTTGTATTGTGAACCACCCTCAGTCCTCAACAGATTTGATGGCAGACTTGTATTGTGAACCACCTTCAGTCCTCAACAGATTTGACGGCAGACTTATGTTGTGAACCACCCTCAGTTCTCAACAGATTTGACTGCAGGCTTATATTGTGAACCACCCTCAGTCCTCAACAGATTTGACGGCAGACTTGTAATGTGAACCACCCTCAGTCCGCAACAGATTTGACTTCTGGTGTTGATCTCTGTTTGTCTTGTATTGTGAACCACTTTCAGTCCTCAACAGATTTGACTGCAGACTTGTTTTGTGAACCACCCTCAGTCCTCAACAGATTTGACGGCAGACTTGTATTGTGAACCACCCTCAGTCCTCAACAGATTTGACGGCAGACTTATATTGTGAACCACCCTTAGTCCTCAACAGATTTGACTGCTGGTGTTGATCTCTGTTTGTCTTGTATTGTGAATCACCCTCAGTCCTCAACAGATTTGACGGCAGACTTGTTTTGTGAACCACCCTCAGTCCTCAACAGATTTGACGGCAGACTTGTATTGTGAACCACCCTCAGTCCTCAACAGATTTGACGGCTGACTTGTATTGTGAACCACCTTCAGTCCTCAACAGATTTGACGGCAGACTTATATTGTGAACCACCCTCAGTCCTCAACAGATTTGTCGGCAAACTTGTATTGTGAACCACCCTCAGTCCTCAACAGATTTGACGGCAGACTTGTATTGTGTACAACCCTCAGTCCTCAACAGATTTGACTGCTGGTGTTGATCTCTGCTTGTCTTGTATTGTGAACCACCCTCAGTCCTCAACAGATTTGACTGCAGACTTGCATTGTGAACCACCCTCAGTCCTCAACAGATTTGACGGCAGACTTGTATTGTGAACCACCCTTAGTCCTCAACAGATTTGACTGCTGGTGTTGATCTCTGCTTGTCTTGTATTGTGAACCACCCTCAGTCCTCAACAGATTTGACTGCAGACTTGCATTGCGAACCACCCTCAGTCCTCAACAGATTTGACGGCAGACTTGTATTGTGTACAACCCTCAGTCCTCAACAGATTTGACTGCTGGTGTTGATCTCTGCTTGTCTTGTATTGTGAACCACCCTCAGTCCTCAACAGATTTGACTGCAGACTTGCATTGTGAACCACCCTCAGTCCTCAACAGATTTGAAGGCAGACTTGTATTGTGAACCACCCTTAGTCCTCAACAGATTTGACTGCTGGTGTTGATCTCTGTTTGTCTTGTATTGTGAACCACCCTCAGTCCTCAACAGATTTGACGGCAGACTTGTATTGTGAACCACCCTTAGTCCTCAACAGATTTGACTGTTGGTATTGATCTCTGTTTGTTTTATATTGTGAACCACCCTCAGTTCTCAAAAGATTTGACTGCAGACATATTGGAGGAACCTTATCTGATCTGGACAGATTATTTTGGTATTTGTGTGAAGCTCATCTGTGTGTATATACCTCAACAATTCATTCTTAATATTCAAAATATTATGAACTATGTTTTGAAATTGCATCCAAAGTTATGGTTTCCAGGTGAAACTTTGGTTCACACACGATTTACAACATCAGGAGTTAGTGTGATGTCATTTTGAAATGTTCTTTCTGAAAATAGTCCTGATTCAGTGAGTGTGCTGTGGTGTTAGAAAGAAGAAGAATTTTTTAGTCTGTTTTTATACAGGGTTATATTAGTATTGTGTCACGTGCTAATGATTTCCTTGTACTGTACAGGAGCATGATAAAAGGCTGTAAGTATAGTTCTTCTCTTTCACCATTTAATGTGTCACTAATGCACTTTTGACTGCCATTTCAGGAGTTCATGCATCCTTTTGTGGTCTACCATCGTTTTATCTCTTTCTCACTGTACGTGGCTGGCTTGGTGGGATTCGTTATGAGCCTGGTCAAGAAACATTACCTTAAGCAGTTCACATTGGTGAGTACATATAAAAGTCGCTGAAAGTGTTGTAGTGTCAATCTACTTCAATCATTTTACTAGAAAAACTTATTGTCCACACTGTCCATTCTTGCTGCCAAAAGGCAATCCTCATTTGTTACTTCTAATGGTTTATTAGTCGTCTGCTGGTACCCAGGGGCTGGGAGAGTTGGGGGGTGGGGGGTATAGGTTTGTGTCAGTCTGTCACACTGGTTTTCTGGATATATTGAATGGAAACTTTTGGTACATAACTTCATAATGAGTTACAGGCCAAATTCAGATTTTGGACCCTTCGTCCAGTTTGAACAAAGTCATTTTTGTACAAATTTGGACTTTAAATGACTGTTTTCCTTGAATTGAAAATGGTCCATTGCAATGAATTAAAAGTTGGTGCATGGCTTCACCATAACAAGTTCCAAATGAAGTTTGAGTTTCGGACCTCCAAGTTCAATTTGAACAAACTTATGGACATTTTTGAAGGACAGTTTTTCCAGATGTTGTTTTCAACATGGTTCAGCAAATGATCTTGTATTGTAATGCTTGATCTCTCCACAGTTTGGTTGGACACATGTAACCCTGCTGATTGTCGTGGCACAGTCACACCTTATCATGCAGAACATCTTTGAAGGCCTCATATGGTTTGTGCATATGTCTACTGCGTTGTTTGAAAAAAAAGGGACAAACTCTCTGTAGTTTTGTAACTTAAATATTGAAATTTCAGTATAAATTTTACATAAAAGTCTGTGGTGTTAAAGATTGGTGGCCCTTGTAGCTAATATTTTAAGAATGGAAGTTTAGTTTTCTTTTGTCAGATTTTTAACGATCAAATAATGTTACTATTGTCAAGGTTTCTCTGCATTATTCTTGGGAACTATGTGAAAAGGTGTTTCTGATTTTTTCTTACATGACTGAATTTCACTCAGATGTTTAACTTGTTTATGAGTTTTCTTCCTGATGCCATGACTCACTGGAGCTCTGTGTGTGTTTGCAGGCTGCTGGTTCCAGTGTCCATGATCATCTGTAATGACATCATGGCTTACATGTTTGGCTTCTTCTTCGGGAAAACTCCGCTGATAAAACTCTCCCCAAAGAAGACATGGGAGGGTTTCATAGGAGGCGCTATATCTACCATAGTCTTTGGTATTGTAGTAAGTACCATTTACCCCCATGTAAATGACATAAATGTAACTTTATAGTCAAATCTTCCACAAAGTGTACCAAATTTCAATGAACAAGTTTATGCAGGCTTCATTGTTAATCTACATGTATGCATATTTACATATCTTGTTGCAGAAGTGAAATAATCATTAACATAGTTACCATATGAACACCATTGAGATAAAAAAATAAAATGTATGCTTTAAAAATGTATTTAAGTTTAGTCTTATCACTTCCTGTTTCCATAACGGTTATGCATTATGGGAGCCTTGTGAACTGTAGATGAACTGTTATTGCCAACTTTTCCTGTTCCTGAGAGATCTATTAATCTTACAAGGTTTCAGCACCAAAAGTCATTTTATGACTTGAAATTTGCATTTTTTTGACGAAGTTTTAGCTCATTTAAACATTGTGTGGCTGTGCAGTTTTAAGGTGTGGTGATGCTTTTGTTGTTGTTGTTACAGCTCTCCCTGGTCCTGGTACAGTTTGATTACCTGGTGTGTCCCATCAGCTATGACGATGTCAATGAGCAATTATCTATGGAGTGTGAAAGACACCCTGTGTTCAGAGTGACAGAATACCAGCTACCTTCTACAATACAGTCCTTCTTTTCTCTTGTAAGTTATAACAGCTATGGTGCTGTATTTTGTTACTGTGGAGAATGCACGGGTATATGTGCACCATCATCAACTGGTGCTGGCGGTGGCTCATCAGTGCGGTGCTCGACTCCCAATTACTGGCACCTAAACTGTAATTCAATCCTGAACTTGGACAGGAAACTTCTGACTTACTTTGCTCTTATTAACCATGGGCCCTGGATGACAATAGGCAGTCAGTGATGTTCATGGGACCATTTGCATAGTGTTTTTCTCTACATCAGTATGGAATGCAAGTCTGAAATTGTTGTGCCTTTAACAGTGTGTAAACCATGTAGGGATGTCTGACTGGTCTGTCTTGTTTCATATTACAGGCCTAGAAGGTTTTGTTTGAATTCTGCACCCAGCAAAGCCTTACGTCTTCGAGGTTTGAGTGCTTGCTTCCATGCGGACTTCCACTCATTAATCAGATTGTCAGTTGTATTAAGGTTATATATTCTTCAGAATACATATACATATAATATATAGCTGATAGTACTGATTATATAAGTAAATCCCTTGCCTCTTTGTTCACCAGTTCTTTATTCCTTGGAGGACCATCCACCTGTACCCATTCCTGCTGCACTCCATCTCCTTGTCCAGCTTTGCCTCCGTTATTGGACCATTTGGAGGATTCTTTGCCAGTGGCTTTAAACGGGCGTTTAAAATTAAGGTACGTGTCCTTTGTGTCCGATGTTTCAAAGTCCATTGCCTCCAGTCCTGTGTTAGTGCATCTTAAGTCAAAAATCCTGGTCACAGTAATTTTTTTTTTGGTAGTGGAAGTTAAAATTTGACACATTTGCCTTGAGATAATATTTATGAGGTTGTCAAAGTTTTAATTTTTATATCCCCAAAAATCAAGTTTAGAAATAAACTTCTTTTTGGCTGCAGTTTTAAGTCAAGGTTTTCTAACATGTTCCAAACATGAAAGTAGATTATGTTGGCCCTAGTTCCTTTAAACACGAACTAAAGGAGTAAATCTAAGTTCAACTTCCTGGGCAACCTACCATGGAATTCCATATAGCATTATCGGCTTGTGTGCTGTATTCCACATTGCTTAGTTTGTATGTTGTAGATTGGTGGATGTTGGTTGTTACATATTCTGATTCATGCTTTGTGTTTTACAAGACTTTGTAGAATGTTTGTATTTCACAGGACTTACTGGGTTATCCACTACTGTGTTGTATTTCACAGGACTTACTGGGTTGTCCACTACTGTGTTGTATTTCACAGAACTTACTGGGTTATCCACTTCTGTGTTGTATTTCACAGGATTTACTGGGTTGTCCACTACTGTGTTGTATTTCACAGAACTTACTGGGTTATCCACTACTGTGTTGTATTTCACAGGACTTACTGGGTTATCCACTTCTGTGTTGTTTCACAGGACTTACTTGGGTATCCACTTCTGTGTTGTATTTCACAGAACTTGCCGGGTTATCCACTTCTGTGTTGTATTTCACAGAACTTGCCGGGTTATCCACTTCTTAGTTGTTTCACAGAACTTACCAGGTTATCCACTTCTGTGTTGTTTCACAGAACTTACCAGGTTATCCACTTCTGTTTGTATTTCACAGGATTTACCAGCTTATCCACTACTGTGTTGTATTTCACAGGACATGCCGGGTTATCCACTACTGTGTTGTGTTTCACAAAACTTTGTGGGTTACATGGGCATATTTTGTATTTTACAGGACTTCGTTGGTTACATAGGCATGCTTTGCATTTTACAGGACTTCGTTGGTTACATAGGCTTATTTTGTATTTCACAGGACTTCGTTGGTTACATAGGCATATTTTGTATTTCACAGGACTTTGGGGACACAATTCCAGGACATGGTGGGATAATGGACAGATTTGACTGCCAGTTTCTTATGGCTACATTTGTACATGTATACCACTCCAGTTTTATACGGTAAGCTGTGTATAGGAGCCGACAAAACAGCCCACCACAGTATGGCTGAAATATTGCTGAATGGATACTGAACCAGTCAGTGATTCATTCACAAATATAACAAAATGATTCAAATGGAAGGAAAATAGAATTTGTGAACATCAGTTATTTCAAACCTCAACTTCCTTTCAAATACATCCTTCCTCGTCATGACTGTAAAATTGTTCAGTATGACGTTAAAACCTAAGCAACCACTCTCTCACTCCTTTCAAATATAGAAATTGAAACATATTGCATTTTATCTACTTGCACACAATTGTCACAGGTTGTTTCATATGGAAACTGTTAAATGTTCATTACATGTATATCCTTTTAGTGATTTGATTTCAGTTGAAAATCAACAGTCAGTAGAACATTGTGTGTATTTTATTGTATATATCCCAAAACTTTGCAGTTTGGGAGACATCGCTCTCATGTGCTCATGTAATAATGTAGATTAGAATATTTATTCCTCTGGTTAGATTCCTAGTAACCCATTCTATTTTCATATTACTTTTTTTTTTTTGCAGAGCCCCGAACGCCCAGCGTGTGATTCAGCATTTGCTGACGCTGAAGCCAGAGGAGCAGTTGGAAGTCTTTAATGTGTTACAGGAGCGTCTCCTCTCCCGAGGGATCCTCAACATCACTGCACATTAGCCATCTGTCTATGAAGCACAGGTGTTTTATTTATTGTTGGTAGCTCTCTAGTACCTCAAGCATATGGGTAAAGGTAAAGGCAAAGAAAACACTAGAATTAGTATATTTCAGATGAAAGACTGTCCAGGAAAATAGTTTGCTTCATGTTTTTTTTTTTTTTTTTTGTTTAAATTTTTCCATCCAAGTAAAATGCTTCTAAAACATTGGATTTTATGTTGGTTTTTTTATCCTAGTGGGTATCATTGAGAACCCATCTATATATTTTTTTTTTGTTTGAAATTGTGTAACTAGTCAATTTATATGTGAAGAAGTTTGGCAGTCTGTGTACACGTACCAAGTACACAAAACTCTCTGTGACGTCACTGCCCACATTATGGTCAGAAAAGGGTGCCATAGAAGCCAGTATTTTAAATATTTTACTTGGTTAAAAAATTTGAAAAAAGAAAAAAAAAAATCATAAATAAATAAAATTACTTTCCTGGACAATCTTTGATGGTTTATCTGACATATACTTCATGGTAATGTTGTTTGTTTGTTAGCCTTTAATTACAGTAAAATGTGGTTTGAGCTGTAGAACACGCTTATAACACATGGATTGAGCCAGGCAATTGTTGTGCGAAAGGTAACATATTCACCTGGTTTATTTAATGGATCGAGGTATAAGTCTATAATATTCTGGGCTCGTCTGAACAATCGTGTGTATATGTATATATGTGAGTGTGTGTATGTATGTATGTACTGTTGGTTGTAAAAATTTATTCAAGGTGGCAGCTGGGCTGTTCTCATCTATATTTAATTAGCGTGGTAGTGTTGCACATAAATTAGTCAAATTTTTAGAGTCTTTTAGCTGGTGCCGTGTTCTAACTGAAATGGGAGTTGCAGTGGAGTGTGATGTGTGTGAGCAGAAATAAAGTTTTAGTTGTTTTTAAAGTTCATGTAGGAACCTTGCTGATTGGCATTTTCATGTGAGTTCAGGTGATGTTCAATACTTTGACGCACATGGGCATGGAAAAAGCAAGATGAGGTACTTAACAGAGATCAGTTGCTCTAGTAAATGTTGCTGAAGAAAGAAAATTGATAATAGTTGCTAAGCGTTCTAGAAACACTGTTTATAACACTAAGTATATCTTTGTCACACCTGTGTAAAATGTAATGCTGTCACACTTGTGACATGTCATTTGGTCAAGCTTATGTTTTCACATTTGTGACTCGTTACACATGTACAGGTGTATTTTCCTATGTGATATGTATATTTTATCTGGTCACATTTCTGTGAATGCAATGTACTTTAAGTAGTTGATAAAATCATTATTTTCTCGAGTAAAGGGTTTCAGTTTAAATGAAAGCTTCAGTATGCCATTGTACATTGTACAGTTTACCATACCTGCTTCACAAAATATGCCAGACAATGAAATGAGCTTAGCAGCTTCTAACATGCCCTTGATGGATGCACAAGCCGGTTTCTTTGGCACTGTTGACTGCTAAGCTTTGGTTGTTTTGATTGATTATTTATGTTCTTTTGACTCCAGGTAAGATTTACAGGATTGCTTTTTTGGCATTTTGGTTTAGTTACCTAATTTGTAATTGTGAAATATGTGTTTTGTTTCTCATCACCTCAATGCATATGTAAATATCATTTATTTGCTCTGCTCACTGGATTTTTTGTATTTTTTTTAAAATAATATTGTACAGATTTTATTTGTTACAAAAATACATGTACTTACATAGGGAAGCTGTGTAGTTCTTTATGGGCATGCAGTACATGTATCCATCAGTTCAACAAGCACAGTTCACAGCTTGCGGTTGTCTAATAAAGTAGGCCATAAGCTTTAATATTTTAGTTGAAAACTGCCTTAATTAGTTAAAAAATACATAAACTGATATTTTAAGCAATAAGTGTTACCAAATTTCTGAAGTTTTTTTTAATTTGACGGGTGTTTTTTGCCGTACTTAAGAATATTTACTTTATTTGATGACCAGCATTATGATGGGAGAAAACCAACAATCATCCTAATTTGACAACAAAACTGTCCATGTGCATATGTATCACTGGGCTGGACTTGAATTTGCAATGACCAAATTAGTGAGAGGCTTCAAGGTCATTGTGCTGCACTAGCGTGATAACCACTTGGCCACGTAGGCCCTACATTATTTGAAATGAATTTTTGTTCACATGTATAATTCATTCATGGTCTGCATTTAGCATAATTGTAGCAGGTGTGAATGTGAAGAAAAATGTGAAGTGTAACAGTACATTTGTAAGCAAATGTGTGCCATTCACATACATGTATATGTGTGTGTACTTAACTGAATTACCTTTGACATAGCTTAACCAAGATGTGACAGTGGTGTGGTCGTCAGGTATAGGGTAGCCGAAGGGTCAACCTCGTGCCAAATGGAGAGATGCCAAATCAAAGTCATGGATGCATGGTCCCATGTCGGGCTGTTGGCAACTAGCTTTTTAAGTTAGTCATAAAGTCAGGTGTGTGTTTGATCTGTCATTATCCTCATGTTTTTCAAACAAAATGATTTTAACTGAAGATTCCAGATCAAGTAAAAAAAAAATTGTTAGATTTGTTGAATTCGGCAAGATCAAAGAACACTTAAATTTGTGAAAGTAACAGCTGTTTAATCTCCATTTTATAACGGGGCCCCATTTTATTCCTGGCATGTCACCGCACACTGAAGTATGTTCTTACCAAATGATGACCAGTATACCTTTATTGACCAATTAAAACTGCCTTCATCCAACTGATTGACCAATCATGCATTGTTGTTTTCATCTTCATCAGTACTTAAGCTTAGTTTTGATTAATGTCATAGAAAAATACATTTGTAGCCTTCTTTTACTCCCTTGAAGTGGGAATTTAAATGTTCCATGTAACAGCAGGACAACTGAATGGCCAAAATTGTGATTTTGGGCTTAAGAAGAAGTATACAAAACATTGTTGTACCCTGATTGTGTGCATGTGTTTCTGCAGTTTAAGAATGCATTAGTTAACCTATAAATGTATACAATGCTCTGTACTAGCAAATAAGAAGTGAGGTGTTTAGGACGTGAACACATGCCTCAGTTCATATGTTATTGGAACAACAAGAGGATGTTAGAAGTTCATGACCGTAATCACAAACAATGAAGTGTTTCAGTCAAATTTATTAAGTTAAAAAATGTTATTTTCTCTATTTCTCCTCCAGTGTTGAAGAAGTTGGTTTGTGTCAGCTCTTGACAATATTATTTACAAATTTTTTTAGAATTTGTTGTATTTCAGCAGGTCAATCTATGATATAGCTGAAATGTTTTAGTCCTTAGAAATGTCATGGTTATTGATGTTAAAATAAATAAATCTTCACTTGTCAGTCATTTTGTTTATCTCAGCTCCTTATAAACCACTTGCTGTGCAGTCCTGGTTAGAATCATTACCTGTTGTCTGTATCAATGACAACAATACCTGTACACACAGGTTCGCTTGATTCCTTTAACACCACAAACACTTCATTAAATTGGTCAGATTTATGGCCAGAAGATAGGCACAGTACAGTGGAAACGTCTCCACTCATCTCTTGCTTGCTCTCACAGCCTTTTTATGCAATCATAAAGGAATTCATAATTTCGAGCATTTGAGTTGACAAGAAGGAAGACGTGATAAATAACATGGAGTTAAATGGACAAAATGTCGATTTTTATCGATTTCTAAAGCTCAAAGTACTACATGCCACTGAAACTATCATATCTGAAGGCTAGATACACTGCAATTACTTTTCCAGGAAGAGTTTCTTACCTAAAAGCTAAATTTTTCATTTTTTATTCTAAAAGCCCCTTCAATCCCTATGCCACCCGTGTTAAATTTGATTTGTTTTCACTTCCAGAACTGCAGTCATGTGACGTATGTGCTGATGGTTGGATAGCAGCTATGACATCACTGCAAAACTATGAATGTGAAAACATTCGATTTACAGTTGCAGCAATGTCAGTGTATCCAGGAGCGATTCTGGAGCCTAAGATTTTAACAATTTGAAATATTTGCTCTCCCTTTCTTTGTACTCATACAGTGATTGGCCAAGTTGGCTACTGGTCAGTGATTGGCTAAGTAGGCTACTTATCAGTGATTGACCAATCAGTGCTGGCTGAGGGGTCATGTGTGGTGTATTCTGCAAGTGTAAAGCAGTACTAGCACAATGTTGGCATGGATGACTTCATATTGCATACTGCTGTGATGCAGCAGTGATGAGAACAGAACATTATTGATCAGCCCCAAAACAGTTTCTTGTCCATTTACTTACTATAAATAAACGCTTCATGTGATATCACTTGTCCAAAAGATTTCGTGAATAGGGGAGTTTACAGATTAGCTTTACAAACAAATCTGTGTAGACATTCAAGTAAGTATTAAAGGTAACAATAATTCTTAATAACTTCTGCATACTTTACTTGAGAATAGTTTCTGTGTGATGTGTGTAAGAAAAGATGATCAGGGGAATTTGGAGATCAAACTCATTTGTGGTTAGAGGCATAAGAAGTCCTACTGTATTGTGCGACTTGTGAAAAAACTTGTGACACTCGCATGTCTACATTGATTTGTTTGTATAGTTAATCTGTTGCCAGCCTTTGTGGTCTGTTTTTCAACAGAATAAGACGAGAGAAGACAAACTAGTACAATTCTATTATTTACACAAAAGCTATATTTCATAAATAAGACAGCTCAATTTCTGACAGCTTACTCACAAAGCATGCACAACTGCTTGAATTCAGCAGTTCTGTTTGCATCTCTTGCTTGTACATTCGCAAAGCATGCACAACCAGTGGTACTATCACAGACTGAGTTCAGCTGTCTGTTTGCCTCTGCCAGCAGTTTCATTCCAGAAGAGATAGGATATGGTATCTCCAGCCGCAGCCAAATGCCACTCCTGTCAGAGTACATACAAAAAGGATGACATTAATTCTGCTTTGCCTCAACCATCTTACAGCTGCACATGTAACTAGTTATATGCACTATTAAATAAAAGGGGCTTTAGCTCAACACAGGTACAAAAGAAATAAAAATTACAATGCTCATTTTATGAACGATAGAAATGTATAAATGGGTTGATTGTCATATACATTATATATCTACAAAGATCCACAGAGTTACTTACAGGTGGATAAGATGTTGGGTGTGAATTTGTGTGTTTCCAGTCGAGCAATTCATCCATCGTCAGATTTTGCTTTTTCTACAGAGACAAAAATAATCAACATTACTAATACAAAAGGCTTATGATTTATAATCAGTCCTAAAACAATAAACAGGGAGTAAACAGTGTTAAACATTGTACCTTCTTAGAGCTGATTGCTTGTCCCAGCTGACATGCCCTCTGATTCGCAGGCTGGGTTATCTGTTCTTGTTTGTCTTTACCTGGCTCGGAACTGTCACATGTACAGCTCAGCAGGTCATGAGTGTCACATTTGGTGTTCTCGTTGAGAGAAAATAGGTCCTGCAAAAGCCATCATATGTTAGCACTCCTGCAAACAGTATTATAATAAAAAGAATACTTTTGCAAAGTGCAGGTCAAGACTACTTGTATAAATTCATGTTTCTTCTGTCTGGTGTGTGTACTCAAAACACACTCAAGCAACCTTCTAAATCAAGGCTTACTCATTTTCTCCTACCGGCTACAATAAATTTTGTGATCTACAATAACACAAGCCGATAATTATTTAAATTCACTCATTAGGGAGCTGTCCATTGTACATTTAACGATGCCGTTGATATGAGTGTAAATCTATATTGCTGATAGTATTCTGGCCCTGGTATTTACCCTGAGATCCTCCTGAGCAAACTGCACATCACCACGCTCCTTGACGTCTACCACTGCTCCACTCAGGCCCTGCTTGCTGATCTGCCTCTGGTAGATCTTCTCCTCTAGGCTGCCCTAAGGGGAGACAACCAGGGATAAGTCACTCGGTCAGGTTGCACAAATTTTATTATTGCGGGCTGAGGCAAGTCCTTACACTTAAGTCTGGCATGTCCACATCAATTTGGCAGAAATTATAAAAGAGGACTTATGGAATCCTGTCTAGGTACTCACAAAACATTTGGAATATCACCATGTATTGATGTACATGGCAGAAATTATAGAAGTAGATCTATGGAATCCTGTCCAGGTACTCACAAAAACATTTGGAATATCACCATGTATTGATGTACATGGCAGAAATTATAGAAGTAGATCTATGGAATCCTGTCTAGGTACTCACAAAACATTTGGAATATCACCATGTATTGATGTACATGGCAGAAATTATAGAAGTAGATCTATGGAATCCTGACTAGGTACACAAAAAATATGACTGTGGAATAAACAGTAGTGGACTGCAATCTTTGTATTTATGAATTCTGCACCTGATCAAAACTCTGTCTGTCAGATTCTTCCACTGCCAATGTCAGTATTTTAGAAACATCCTCCTGTCAACATCAGTCTTATGTAAGATTGTAACTTACTTTGAGCAGTAATGAGGCATACACTCTTACTTACTGTATTAATAAGTCTGTAAATAAACACTCTCTTCTTTTGCCCATACCCGCCACACTCGGGCCATAGCTTGAAGATCATTGGCTGGATTCCAGTCTATGTCATAGAGGATGAGTCGAGATGCACCATATCAGATTCAAACCCACTCCACCAGCTTTGGGCTCAAAAGGAACACACTGTCAATCAAAATTCAAATGTTCACAGTAAACCATTTCTAATTCAAATAATTTTATTTACTTCATTGGTCCTTTCCACTGTCCTCAAGAATGCATGTATCTGACCTACATGACGACGGCCTGTATCAAGCTACCAAGACGACAGTGAACCCTATACATGACCAGTACATGTATCTCAACGTTATCAATTTATTTATTTGATTGGTGTTTACGCCGTACTCAACAATATTTCACTTATACGACGCGGCCAGCATTAAGCCCGGGGGAAAACGCAAGAACATCCGCAGGTTGCTGGCAGACCTTCCCACATATGGCCGGAGAAGAAGCCAGCATGAGCTGGACTTGATCTCACAGCAACCGCATTGGTAAGAGACTCCTGGGTTATTACGCTGTGCTAGTGCGCTAACCAACTGAGCCACAGAGGCCCCGAACGTTATCAAGGGTTGTGTTGGTATGCAAATGGTGGGTAAACTATGAACCCTCAACAAGCGGAATAACCTAGTATATTATGACCAACTTTTTAATATGTTTGAAGATAAATACTTTCACCTTTCGGTCTCACACATTAAGAAGCCTGAGCTACATTACTACACTGTCTGCCATGTGCAAGGTACTTACACTCCTGTGCATATTGGTTGTTGAATCGCTGCACAATAGCCTGTCTCTGCGCTGTAGGGGTTTGACCGTCTAGCCTGAGGAATTTGTATCCCTGCTCTGTACAGAACCCCTGTAGTATGTCCAACGTCTGGAACACACAAGGCAAGGGGAGGGGTAATTAGCACAAGCTTTCACACCATCAACCTATCAGGACTGTAATACAGGGGGAGGTGTAATTAGCATGAGCTTTCACACCATCAACCTATCAGGGCTGTATTACAAAGAGAGGGGTAATTAGCATGGGGTTTCACACCATCAACCTATCAGGACTGTAATACAGGGGGAGGGCAATTAGCATGAGCTTTCACACAATTGTAAAACAGGACACTGACAATGGATTCAAATATCTTCAACATTTACCAAGTCTAATTTAACACTGGCTAATATGTCCAAGTCAACAACAGAACAAAACCTAATTTTATGAAAAATTAACTTGTATTTGATTTGTAACTCTTGTTCGTGGTAAAGTCACGTACCAAATTCCAATTCAATATGATGAAATTAAAAAAAGTCTGGAAGTAAAAAAGTACAAACCAGTACAAAAACAAAATAATTTTGGAAAAACAAGCTTTAATTTAATATGATTAACTGTTACAAAAAAGTGTTTCCTGACACTGTGTAGACCATAAGTCCCCATCGCTTCCCCTCAACAGTAGGGGTAAGTCAAGAGTAACGCCACACTAACTTGAATTGTTGTTTTCCAAGCAGGACAACTATTTTGTCAATGTCAGAGGAAGGTTAAAAAATAAAGTCATTCTTCCTGTTAAAGACATAAAAACATGATTGGAAAGCCTGGGGAAAAAAAGAAAAATCATGAAAACATCAAGGTTGGACAAAATAAAATGGAGGAATTTCAGTTTTATTTTTATCCCATTTTTGGAAGTACCTTGGTGTGATTAGAGACAAGGACAACCCTCTCCTTAGGTCCCTCAGAGAACAGTGACCACAGCAAAGCCGCTAGGGTCAACAGTTTCCCAGAGTCTTCTACATCAGGGTGGTCAGGGTCAAAGGTCTCAGGGTAAACGGGCAACAAGTTCTGATAGATGGACACCTGAATGGGAAAGACAAAGGGAAGCAGCGTAAACGTCCACAATACATCAACACAGAAACATGTACGTCACTGATGAATGCTGAGCTGAAGTAGTTAAATCGCAAAGTTCATGATCATCTTTTGGATAAGATTCAATAGCAAGAACTGACCGGCAACACAGGACAATTTAGAACAGATCAAATTATTTGTATGAGCATGCTAGAGCAACAGTTGTAATAGAAACAAAGGGAGTATCCTTCAGGCCTTCTCCATTTTTGGCATCAGAGACTAAAGGTTTAACAAAAACAAACCTTAGAAGATATTAAGAAATGCGAAAATAAAAACGTTTGCCTGATTTAGGTCTTTGCTGACATTTTAACAACTTACCAGCTCCTCATCCAGTTCACAGGCAGCATTTTCAGCAGCCTCTTCAGCATTGTGGTATAGCAGTGCTGGGTGGTTACACAGCTTCTTGAGGGCAGCAATACAGACGAGGTGGGGTGACCCACTGTATGTACTGCTCAGACAGGACCGAATAAGCCGACTATCTAGAAGCTTACGATACAGTCTGAGCTGAAGGGGACTGAGCTGGCAGAACACCACGATGTCAACTGGGGAAAAAACAAAACAGGAGTCACTGGTGACTAATGTTATCATCATAATGTTAACTGGGCGAACAGAAGATCATTTATGAATGTCCAAGGATATCTTTGGATATTTCGCACCATGTGACCATTTTGACTGGTTTGCCTAGTACACGTTTTCTTCATATTACTTTTGAATTATATCATGAATATGTTTGCTCTGTGAATTGTCAGAACTGGAGAAATATCAACAGTAATGCCCAGGGCTTGTCATGCTTCAACCAGAAGAAACTGTTTGAATTAATCATATCAGTACAAGTGGACTGAGCAAGAAATCAAGTGAAACTCCTCTTCATACAGTTCATGAAGTTGACAACTTCTCTTTATTAACTGCTTCCTTCAAATCAATGTGACACTTGCAGTGAACAGTGTCTTTCCACTTATACACTTTGTATGTTTACGTGATAAACAAACCTTTAGGAAGTAGGTACTTGTTGTTGATGTCTTGAGTCCTGCGCAGGGTGAACAGCTTGGTGAGTCTGGCCAGTTCATTCGCTCGTTTCTCACCGATCTCTATTTCCTCAGGTGTGGCAGACGGCTCTCGGGCTCTGACAATTGGGTCCTCATACACGCATCTGAATCCAGCCATCGAACCTAAAAAAGAGTAGCCTCCACAGTTTAAGTGAAATATTCTTGAGTATGGCGTAAAACACCAATCAAATAAATAAATAAAAACTCAGTAACGGTTAACTAAAGCAAATTTTTCCAGGTGCACCTACTTTCAGCACATTCCACTTCAGTTGGCAAAGTGCCTGTATCTTTTTGTTACATGTACAAATTTTATAACTTACAAGTAGAGGTGTAGTAGAAAGAGTTTAATTAAAAAATATTACTGACATTTTCATAATTAATCAGGGGTCCTCCACTCAAGAATCTTCACTTTGTGAATAAAGATCCAATATAATCTGTTATCAAATACGTCATTTATTATGATGTGCCCCAATTAACAACTCAACTCACACATCAGGGTAAAAGACTTAGTGTCCCAGGATCAGCAGCTCACCCAGTACCCCTATATTAGCAGCTCACCCAGTACTTCAATGTTAACAACTCACCCAGCAATTCAATGTTAACAGCTCACCCAGTACTTCAATGTTAACAACTCACCCAGTACACCAGGATTAACAAACTCAACAATAGAGTAGAACTCTTGCAGGTCATTCTGGACAGGAGTGCCGGTTAAAACCACTCTTCTTCTGGCTGGTAGGGCCATTATTAACTAGGACAAAAAAAGTCCTAAATTAGATAACTTTCTTGGCTGGAGAATAATTTATTATAACAGTTTTTAAAATTGTGATGTATATATGCTTAGGTAATAACATGTTTGTCTCAATTTGATTCAATCATATGATGACAAGGAGCCATAAGGTGTGAGTACATATACTGTCACTTCTTGTGGCTCAGCCAGTCCATGCCACCAATGTGCTGCTGTCACTGAAGTGTCATCCCAAAGACACCACACATGATTACTACCCAGTCACATTATGCTGGCAATGGGTCAACCAGTCCTTTTTTCTTTCCTCTAAACTCTTGGCAAGGAAGAAACATTTAAAATTATAAACTTTATCAAACATAGTGTAGTAAGATGCATCAATGCTCCTTAATATTATGGCTTTCCTAAAATTTTAAAGCTTTTATTAAAATTCAATCCTCATACTCATGTCAATATTTTTAAATTCTGACCTAGTTAATGTAGCTGAGATTACTCACTGATGTTGTTTTAATTGTGGTGTTTTTCAGTCTGTGCCCCTCATCACAGATGACAAGGTCAAAGTTCAACGAGCTGAGTAACTCTGCTGATCTCACAAACATCTCATAGGAGATGATCAGCACAGGGCAGACAGTCGTGGTGAATTCCTGACAAGAGCATCCACAAGAACATGTTTGACAACACAAAAAGAAACAGCCCAGATATTTCACAATAATCCTCATGGTTGATTACAAGCAAACATTAGAATGGTCACAAATACAGATCCTAATCTAATATTTATTTATTTATTTGATTGGTGTTTTACACCATACATAAGAATATTTCACGTATACGACGGGGACCAGAATGATGGGAGGAAACAGGGCAGAGCCTGGGGGGAAACCCATGACCATCAACAGGTTGCTGGAAGACCTTCCCACATACGACCGGAGAGGAAGCCAGCATGAGCCAGCATGAGCCAGCATGTTTAGTGAACAAAACAAAAATTAGCAAGCTGCAAAACTTTTCAATTTCAATTTGTGTAACAAAAATGCATTGCAATTATATAAATCAAGAATGTTACTTTCCTCTAATACTACAGAAAGTTTTGCTTCAAGAAAAAAATGTAATACTGCTTTATGATTGGAAGACATTGATTGATCTATGAACTGCAAATCTACCAGACTATTATTTAAACAGATGCACAATACCTCCACTCTGTTGTCCTGACCAACGGCAAATGTATGCAGTCTTTCAGTTCCCAGCCATTTCTTAAACTCCTGCTTCCAATTCTGTTTAATTCAAGGTAACAGCATGAACTACTAGGATGAGGGCATAACAGTGTTGGGAGTTGTTTTAGGTACAGGTGACATAGATTGAAACATTCAAATTAAATCATTGCAATACATCTTTCAAAAGGTGTAGAAACTACAAAATTGACCAAGGATCGCTACAGTATTGTATTCTTGCAAGAATGAAATGCAAGGAATGTTAACAATGATGTTCATTTTATCTACATAATTATGGAATATCAGTAGTTTTACATTAAAATCTTTCAGTACACGTAGTTTACCTTCACAAGACTGCCAGGTGTTATAATGATGGCTTTTTTGATCACAGCTTTGCCTCCATAAGGCCCTTGTTTGAGTAATGTCCTAGGAGTAAACAATACAAAGAGTTTACAGACCTAAATGTCTTGTACAAAACTCTTGAGACTGGTTTCAGATTTCATTTTTCTATAATGCCATACTTAAAATTTTTTTTTACTTTATATACAATGACAGTCAGTTTCATGCGGGGAGGAAATCAAAGTGCCTGGTGTAAACCACCAACCTCTGGCAAGTTACTGATGAACCTTCCCATATGTGTCGATTTGTGCAAGTGGATTACTGGTGAAAGTGTGTCTTCAACAATTGTTAGACAGTCCAACAGTAACATGAGCGTCATTGACAGCTTATTGTCCCCAAGGTCAGCAAAGTTCACTGTCCAAGGCCAGATTTGAACCCATACCTCACACGTCGTAACTACTGAAAGACAAGCGCTGTTTAGTCACCTGAAACATGATTCACTCTCCATACATGAATAAATTGTGCAACTGTTTTACTGCCTTAATCACTACCGGAAGTACATGTACGGACAACTACCATGACCAAAAAGAGTGAATGAGTGAGTGAATGCTTAAGCTTAAAGGGCACGTTAGTGTAATGTAACGCCTTGTTGCAGGACTGATTTCCACCGTTATTTTATCCAGTGCTGCTTCACTGAGATGACTTACCAAAGGCAAGTAAGCTACCACACCTGAGTCATTATAATGATAGGGGTCACTTAAGGTACAACTTCCTCTTTTTAAGGTTTAAGGCCCAGTCGGATCTCACCCCACCTCCCCCCTCATAACATCATGTGACTGTTTTTGAGATTTTAATTATTTGAGGTTGACAGCCAGCCATTTGTTCCTCATGTGCCGCAGGCTTTATGTCATGTATGTCTGCAATGGGGCAAACCAAATACGGTAAATGAGCTAAAGTTTCGCACGGGAGTTACTGTCGTTATTTTCTCACAATATGAGTTGGCAGCAAGATGACATAAGAGAGCGATCAGCTCCCTACCCCTTTCATTACCATGCATGGCACTTAGTGGCTCTGGTTGCTAATCCTCCATACATGAGATCAAGTTTTTGACAGTGAGGTGTGCAGGTCTCCCAACTAGTAGGTCTATGTGTACATCTCTAAATATGCCCATGAATGAAACAGAGGAAAGTATTAAGACAGGCGATGTGAGAGCCCTCAATATGCAACGAATATGTGTAAAAATGTAGTTCAGCGGAAAACGAATTTCACTCAGAAATATCTGTCATCAGCTTCCTGTGTCCATGTAATTCTAATTTAGTATGTCAGTCTACATGCACATTTTGTTTCTCTACAGTCAAAACTGTCCTCCTATTGCAGAAGAGTTCCTTTTCCCACATTTTTACATCGGAACCTCCCATTAAACACAGAAAACATACTCCGAGGTTTCCGAAAACTACCACAATTTACTTTTACCCCATTTCGGTAACCCTGTATAGGCGTCCAGCATATCGGGAGACAGGATTTGTTATCACAGTTCACACAACACCGTCACTGGCTTTATAAACAAACTGCTTTATGATTTCCTTTATACAGTTTTGCCCAGATGTGATTTACCTGTCGCCAGTGACAGGTAAGATTATAGTTATGCCTTTCGCCACCAAAAAATCAATAGGTAGACATGTGGAAATTTCGAGTCCTTTGATTTAAGTGGCTTTTATCTACATGTAGATAAAACCAATCCGTATGACTAAAATTTCATCTGAGGGGACTCGATTAAGTACTAGGTAAATTAAGTAATCACGTTTACAAAATATGGGTGGAAGTTGATAGTCTTTTGAATTACACCAGAGTGAACAAGAAATGTTTAGCTACAGCAGTGCAAACACACATGTGTAGGGGTCACTTTGATTGCAATTTGACATCTTCATCTCGTCTGCTGCTAGGCGTAGTTTGCAAGTATTGATTTGCAGTACGTTAAATTCTGCTACAGCTTTGAATACGACAGCCCTGCAGTTTGAAAATGGATATTTGACATGACACTCCACATGTGTAAAGGTACTGGGTTGTCACGCTTAATCTCCACAGAGTTTTCTCCCAAATTCCCATTCATCACAAAATAACGATAATAAAAAATCAAAGTGCATGTATTAGTGCTAAGTGCATGAACTAAAATTATTATGATTAAAACTGAAGAAAACATATCGGTTGTAGGAGTATAGACTGCCTGCCCAGTGAAGCCTGAGCTTGCTTGTCTATTACATTCTGGAACTGTCCATATAATCCCCTGGCCACCCCTGATGCTCTCCCGTGGCGCTCAGTCAGTAACAACCACAATCAAGGCAATGAACCCTGAGATACACTTTCCTAGTCTCATGAGGAAACTTTAGGACATTTACCACACCTCAATACATTTCTTTACTTATTTCTTTCTTTGGTTGTTGTTTACTTTCACACCAAAGAATTTACACACATACATCGATGATAAAATTTATGGGTGGAGGAAACAGGATGCTCAATAAATTAGAATCTGAAAACAAAGCATAGACTGTAGCAAATCAAAGTCAATGCTTACCACAACATAGCTATACACTGTAGAGTTTTCCCTAATCCCATGTCATCTCTGCAAAACAAACAACCGTACATTTATCCATGTTATCACAAACACTAAGTTGAATGTAAGCTTATGTGGTTTGCTTCAGTAAGCAATCTAACGGGAAAGCAAGGGAAAAGGTATTATACTCATGTGTACATAACAAAAACATAACAGATACTTATTTATTTATGTGATTGGTGTTTTACGCTGTACTCAACAATATTTCACTTATATGACGGCAGCCAGCATTATGGTGGGAGGAAACCGGGCAGTGCCCGAGGGAAACCCACGACCATCGGCAGGTTGTTGCCAGACCTTCCCACTTAAGGCCAGGGAGGAAGTCAGCATGAGCTGGACTTGAACTCACAGCGACCGCATTGGTGAGAGGCCTCTGGGTCATTACCCCAACAGATACTTAGGCCTGTCCCAAAAATCTAATTATGTCAGTTATTACAAATTACAATGCTGAAAACTTCAAGGTGCACATAGTACAGCCACACACTGATACAGGCTTTTATAACACTTGTTCTGTACAAAACTGATAGTCCTGACTTACGCCAGTATGGCCCCTGAACCCTTGTACCCTCTCATGCCCATCACACACTCGTACAGGAAATTGACACCCTCTCTCTGATGGGGGCGCAGGTGGGTGGACAGGTAAGGATCCACAACAACATCAACAACAGGTAACTCCTTCTTGTTGTACTCCCACTACACATGATCAAGTGTGAAATGTAATACAGATTAAGCAAAGATGCAGGATAATAATTACAATACACATATAACATCAATAACAACCAAATCTGTATATGTTACAACTAGAAAAGATTTCATAAAAGCAGAATGACCATTTTATCTGCTTTCTGACAACTGAACGTCATCAGAATATTTGTAAGCTTCAGTCAAGGCCCAACCGAGGCTATAACAGAAATACTGATGATGGTAACAAAAAGAAATTCACAGAGCACGGGCAGCTCACTTGATTGATCAGTTAATCAAACTGCATAATGTTCATGTCAGGTGATACTTTCAAATACTGACCTCTAAACCAAGTAGAATGACTTGGTCCTACACATGTCAGATATTATCCGTGAGCAATACAGAAATACATCACCATACTGAAATGTGTCTTCAGCTTGCCAATTTAGCTGTATGTACGGAAAGCATTATTACGCTATGTACATGAATGGGGGTAACAAAATCACGTCTACAGAAAGACAGAGAGAAGGGCAGACAGGCCGATTCCAATATACCCCTCCTCCCAAGCATACACCATACTAGGTTATGACTAGGGAGCTAAACTAAAAAACTTATCCTTCAATCCATGTATGAGAGCCCTTTTATACAGATCTACAAAAAAAAAGGCTAACCGGACCCCACCACTTTTCTCCTCTCCCATAATATCTCTCCTTACTTTGTAAAGGTGAGCTAAAAATGGTTACACACTAAACAGTAACAACACTTAAACAAGAAAAGCACCAAAACATCTTATGAGTTTTTATGTTTTATACTTGGAGAATCTGAGTTGAAAATATCAAAAAGCAAATTTCCCTGATCTTTATGTACACTGCATTCGTGTTTCTGCTCTCTGTCTACCTAACTCCACTGCAAATATCTATCAGTTAAGTTAAAATATAGCATAATGAATAAACAGCTGTATATTATACTAGCAAGATCTGTACCTCAGTATTCACCATAATATGAAAACTTACCTGGTGTGAGGGACTAGGTCTGGGCATCACCAGTGCCCCAGGGGCCTTGGGTCATACCTCGTCACAACATCCACCGCACCTGGATGTTTCTGTAATCATGTAAACGCAGCCAATGAGAAGCCTTAGAAAGTACTAGTCAGTGTGGAGCTATGCTGTCAGAGGTAGTCTTTCTATCTTGAACAACAGTATACATGAAACAATAAAAAAATATGAAAATCAAATAAAATCATTCCATTGAAATAACAGTAAATCAAAATTAAAAATTTCAGAGTTCCTAAAATCAGTAAATGACTATTGTAGCCTTTGCCTGTATTTATACATAAATTACTTGCGATGCATATCATTTGCTGAAATACTGACTTGACCAACACCACAGCTGACTTGACTTATGTCATTTGGTGAACTACTGACTTAGCTGACATCATTTGGTGAACTACTGACTTGGCTGACACCATTGGTGAAATACTGACTTGAACAACACCATTTCATGAGCTACTGACTTGACTGACACCATCTGGTGAAATATTGACTTGGACAACACCATTTCATGAGCTACTGACTTGACTGACACCATTTGGTGAGCCACTGATTTGGCTGACATCATTTGGTGAACTACTGACTTGGCTGACACCATTTGGTAAAATACTGACTTGAACAACACCATTTCATGAGCTACTGACGTGACTGACATCATTTGGTGAAATACTGACTTGAACAACACCATTTCATGAGCTACTGAATTGAAAAACACCATTTGGTGAGCTACTGACTTGGCTGACACCATCTGGTGAACTATTGACTTGGACAACACCATTTGGCGAACTACTGACTTGAAAAACACCATTTCATAAGCTACTGACTTGACTGACACCATCTGGTGAACTACTGACTTGAACCACACCATATGGTGAGCTACTGACTTGACTGGCACCATTTGGTGAACTACTGACTTGACTGACACCATTTGGTGAACTACTTACTTGACTGACACCATTGGGTCCTCCTTTACAGGGATTCATAAAAGGTTTGGAAAATGCTGACGGAGAAAAAACATCAAACACTAAGAACCATAGAAGATTTTAAAGATCGTGTCATGGCTAACATTTATAAAGTCCACCCTTCCCACCATCCCACCTGAAGCTTAGCATTTTGCTTGATTCATTCGCCTTAGGCCCACTTAAGTGTTTTTTGTTAAGTTGGAAGATAATTTCTTATCACAAAAACTGAAGTGTTGGTATCAAAAGCATTATATTAAGACCTTTATATGCATCTGAAAATGCATTTTTACACACCAAAGTTTGGGTGAATTACAGTAACGCTAGAATCAGGGGTGACTTTGAGCGTCAAGTGAAGATGGTGTTGATGTACACTCAAGACGGCCTGAAGCTGTGCAGCTTGCTCATGCAGTCAGAATTAATAATGAAAGAAGAGTTTGTTATAATCCTGCCACAATGAGGTAATGGTACATATTGTTGCTATAGGCTCTATAGCTCCTATATATGGTCTGTAACCACTTAACAAGGATGTAAAGAACACTTACTCCTGACTGGAAAGACACCTGAGGGCTGCTCGGCACAGCGCACATTCTGACATGAAACATTTCCCTGACTTGTAACTCTCCTCTGATATCACAGACATCACCTGGAATGTTATATTTGTATGTGGGGGCTATAAACAGACAGATCTGCACAACACCAATAGAGAGTCCAAGTAAAGGCCAAGCTTCTGAGCTTGTTACATATTCATTAACGTTTTTGCAGTTATAATCAATCAAATGAATTCTGACAGTAAAACATGTAAATATCTAGCAATCTTTTTCTTCGACCGTAAAGGTTTAACTCTCTGCAAAAAGAAAGGAGAACTGACTTCCTCAGTACTGAAAACAATAACAATAGGCCAGATAAATTTAAATTTTTTTGATTTAAAATCTGGAGAATTTAAATAGTGTGGAAATCAAGATTAATAATGCCCTTTATCAATAAAAAAACCAAAGCAAAACAAAACAAACCAAGCTAATCCATTATGAGGCTTAACTAAGACAAACTGAATGTCTAAGGTTTAAGTTTAAGCATGAGCTTTTTGCAAATGGTTAAAGCTGCAGTATTGTTTGTATACTTGTCATTAATGATGAACATTTACTTGGATTTTCCTTCCCTCCAATAAACAGTGTTTCATCCTCCTTGAGACTGGAGAGCTCCGTGGCCTTGTCCCTGTAGCTCTCCCAATCCTACACACACAAAAAATCCATGTTAAATAACTGGGGGAAAGTGAACATACAATATCAGAAGAGTTTCTTCAATAGCTGTAAGAACAAAAATCACATCTCCCGTGCCTAACAAATCAATAAGCCATCAAATAAATCTCACAACTCCTTGAATCTTACTACAAAATGTTCAGCAAAAACTTTTTGACTTAAGAGCTAACAAACGAAAAAAAAAACATTATTAAGAAAGCACTTGCGAATAAATAATAGTATTAAAGCAAAATGACTTGCAAGGTTGAGGACATTATGTTTAGAAAACTGACATTTACATCTTTTAATCTGGCGAAGTCAAACACTTCTGCCTACATTATTTACAGTTGTTTCTCTGATATACATGTGTTATGACACTATTGATAACAACTTAATGTTCCAAACAATAAGGGTACAATGCTCAATGTTCCTTATTTAGACACATCTTTGGGTTTCAGATCACACTTACTCTTTGCCATCCATGTCATGAAGGATAGCAGTTCTTCCATGGGTAACAAGGACAGCTGAAATACAAGATGTATATATATATATATATATACATATATATATATACATAAAGTACTGAAATTGTAAATTCAGTCAGTTATGGTAATTATTATATATAATGAGCATGTAAAACTTCAAGTCAATACATGTAGTACTATCTGAGATACCACCCCTAACATTTTGCTTAACGTTCATACTAATATGCACTACACTGAGGAATCAGGAATTTGGTAATTTATGGTATTTAATATGCACACATCGAATCAACAATGGGATATCCCCCTTGTACTATTGTGCTCTACATGTGTACAAACCCTGAGCTCAAGGCATGCGGTACTTTTTAATATTCCACCCCTAATGTTTTATTTAACATTGCTTTCCCTCTCACCAGAAGCCGACACAGACTCTTGAAGCATGACATATAAGCTACTCCTGTACGTTGTATAGGCAAGCTAAAAATGTCTGGATATAATGAAAATCAGCAATGTTCAACATACCATCTCCTTCCCACTTTTTATGCTGAAATGACAAGAAGCATAAGATACATATGGTGAAAACAATGTCCTTCAGGACACCTGCATCTTAATTTGTAGGCATTACTTTTTTGATGAAAAGCAAATTATATTCATGCATCCTACCATAGTGGTAACTAGCTTTAAAAGTTTAATGCAATATATTTGATTGTACATTACTTAAATAATTTGCTATCTAGAAATATATTAAAGAATTATTCACTTTTCATTTGTATGATGGCAGTCTGGCTAAAGGGCAGAGACACCCAGAGTGCCCTGGATACACCACTGACATCTGGCTGAAGAACTTTCTCAAGTCTGACATAGACAGGTATTAAGCTACATGACTGTAAAGATACTTGTAAATGTATTGCTTGTCAACTAAATACCTTCTTTTTCGATGCCTTACACCACATGACATTAAAATATCAGACGAGGCATTATCTAATGTGTTACTTGGGCTTGATAAAACTGTCAAAGAAAGAAGCAAATGAAGGCATTCTTCATACACAGTCATGGAACTGTGAACACATACACTAGTTTTAAATTCTTTGGATCTTAGTGCATAACACACAAATATTTTTTTTTCTGATTTCTTTTTTAACTATTGGAAATAAATAGATTTGAGCAGATCAGGAACATGAAATGACATGACATGATAGAAGAAAGCAGTCTCAGCCATAAAATAACATGTGCATTAAAAAAAATAGCATCTTGATAAAACCAAATACACAGTGGCAAATAAGGCCATCATTAAAAACATGTTTGCTGGGGGTATCCCAAACGACCCTTCAGAAAACCATATTTCAAAGTTTTCTATGGGGCTTTTAATGGCATCCAAATTTCTTTCCTAATTTTTCTCTCAATGTGAGATTGTTTAAAATCCCTATCTCGTTTATTCTCCAGAATGAAGAAAAAATGTCCCTGCCAACCAACAATGAATTTTTCGATGATGAGCTACATGTAGCTAAGCTTCATTATTGGTGAAATATTTACCTGGGGCAGTGCAGAAACTGAGTTACTGACAGCAGCCAATGGTGTCCTGAACTGTCCTGGAAGTTTGGTCGACTTTACAGGTATGGTTTTACAAGAAACAGGAGGTCTTAAGCCAGCAGCTGGTTTCTGAGAGCTTGGCAATGAAATTCTTTCTGTATGATTTGCTAGGGTTTTGGATGAGGATAACTCCTTCTGCGCTACGTCAAGTCTGTAAAGTTAGTAAATCCGTATACAGTTTCTCTTGTCAAAATATTAGTAGAAATTTAACAGTTTAGAGAAAATGTTTTTCATATACCGGTACACATGTTCACGTAAAGTTAAGAATTACTTGCAATAAATAAAAAAAAATATCTGGCTTCATCCAGTGCAGAAGAACAGGCAGGACGACATAAAAATTATCAAAATGATACATACATTAATAAATAAAATGAATGCACTAATTTGCCTAGCATTAAGGACACGCTTACATGCATTTACCTCAATATTGTCGTATTTGCTTCACATGGCTGGATAGAAAAGCAAACAGAAATAAATATTATTAATTTCTGAACAATAATACTAATATCAGCATGACAACGTTCACAGCTGAGACTTCACACTTCAACACTTGCCATAAGAGCATCAGTGATCAGATTAAAATTCAAGGCTGAAATTGCTTTCTATACCTAATAAAAGAGCAACATTTCCAACTTTTCTACTTGGTTTCTTAAATGTGTTATTGTCACCCTGTCATCACACCATGTTACCATCATAATTTATACATGTTTGCGGTGTAAACCTGCATAAGGCGTGTTCTTTGCTACTCAATACAGAGCTGTTTGTAGAACTGCTCAAATCGTTGATACATACTTAATCAAATGACAAAAAAATATAGATATCAATACGTCTATATCAACATTCGTAGAAATTCTCTAATGACTTTGTCCTGCTTGATATTCCAAGTTTGAATAGAACTTTGCTGATGGGTGCATCTATTTTTTCATTGACAGCCATGTTGATCAGGCCCCTAGCAGCATAGCAGTTATTTACTGAAGGTAATTCTGAAGCTGGGGTGAATAACACGAAATTAATCTCTGCGCCCATGTGTCTAGTACAACCAGTGTAGTGTGTGATCAGATTTTGGCACAGATTTTTTTTTTTTTCTTTTTTAAAAACAAAGGGTTTCACAGTCCTCTAACAGCAGTGGTTCCTCATGACCCTGACTGATGCCTGCCTTGGTTGATATCCTTGCCTCATGCTCTTGTTGGGGGTTAGGTATTTTTCAACCAGAAATAACATACATGGCAATATATCACATCATAACTATAATACATAGAGGATATTGCACAGAGATGACCGAATATTAGAAATAGTTTTTTAACAAGAGTGTGAAAATCTTGTGGGTTATCACTTCCACCTTTCACGAGAAAAACAGTTATGACATTCAATCTTCACGGTGCAATATTCTATTTATTTTGTATATTCGTGACTTCGTGCATTTGAACAAGTTTAAGCAATGTTTCTAGCAGTAGGCCTTCAAAGACTTGTGTATATAGCATGATGTCGCACATGACGTCTTGTATGGCGTCGTGTCTTGTGGCGTGGCGTGACGTGAGAAATATTAAAGCAGACCGATCTTGTATTACTGTATGTTGTCAATCTGCTAAACTTGGATTGGAACATCATAAAACAAACTGTTTCTTTGGGACATTATGGCGGTGTAGTGTGTAATAACAAAAGTGATATCTAACTCTAGCCTGTGAGATATCACTTTTATTAGTGAAGGAAATCCTGACATTTCACCTTTATGTAAATAATAAGCAGTTATATTGTAGATCATTAACAAGCACATTTAACTTATACTCAACCCAATTTCCACCGTCTTTATAAGTTGGCTGATATTTTGCTCTCTTAGCCAACGACTGGAGCCTGCTTGGTGCTGCCGACCGCCTCATCCTTCAACATAAGCTTGCTTCAACGGAACTTGTTACCCAAGTGTCATAATCAAAAGAATGCGGAAACTGGGTACTGAATGAAACAACTATTCACTGATAAAAAAGCGGGAAATGCCAAATACTTTATCTTCTATCCCAAAACAAGTGAAATGAACAGTACTCTTTTCACTTCACGGTCCGTCGGATGTAACCATAGGAATAAATCAGATATCCATGCAATGCTCATCTGTAATGCGAAATGATTAGCTAAGTTAAGACTTCTACAGCAAATTCTGTAGTTTGTACTACGCGCTTTCATTCTCACTGAGCAGCGCCCTATGAACATCGTCTGATAGCTTTATTTCATTTACAGTGATACATGGTGTTTTTAATGTTGCTTGTTTGGGCTGTTATTTCAGTTTGAAGAAAGTAAAAAGTAATGAGTGGAAGTAAAAACTCGTCTTAATATTTCTAAATAGAAATTGTTGGACTTCTGAGTCTCCCAAAATATATGGAGCGTAATTTTCAAAAGTAAACATGGGCACCATCTCCTGAAATAGACTTTGGCCTAGTTAAACCCAACATGTCGTCAAGTGACAGTGTTCAGGAAAAATGCCTCCAAACTTACAATTATCTGTTCAGGCCAGATTTACTAAGGTTTGATTTAAAGTCATCTGCTAGTTATGCATCTTGTGAACCCGTTGTCAACGAAAGACACAGGGCAGCAAAGTGAAAGATTATGTATTACACACGACTTGCGAGTTACATAGCCTATTATATAGCAGGCCTATATACAATCTGGGAAGAACATTGACCCCTGAACATCCCCGACATGATATAGCTGAGACTATGCTGTATTGACTGTATTTATTGAGTGGTACTCAGGTTTATGAGTGGAGGAAGTCTGGAAAATAGTGTGTAAAAATATTAGGATTTGGCTTGGGGCTGATTGATTTAACGTGTGATTATAACATACATGCAATGATATAGATTAGTCCCAGATTTGGAGAGAGTAATTAATAACTGGATAAATACTATGTTCTCATTATATTTTACCAGTGCCTTATAATGTCCAACAGGCCCTTATTATGTTTAGGTCATGAGCTTTAAGTGCCTAATAAACATTTAATCATAATATATGTTTTCATTCCCAGCCTAGTGAAAGCATGATCATTCAATGCTTACTCAATATCTTTTCCTGACAGTTTTATTACAAAAAGTTACTAGTATATAGATTAATAGGTGGAGAAGATTGCCTATTCCTCTTGTTCAAAGAAACTATAACTATGTGAAAGAAGAAATGACATTTGCTTGAGCATTTTGACTTTGACCATTCTTTCTTTTGATAATTAAATATTTTATATTAAATATTGTCTTTTCTGTTTTTCAGAGGCAAGGTGGCATTCATCACTGGAGGTGGAACAGGAATAGGCTTTACCATAGCTGAAATATTAATGAGGTGAGAAGTGACTTGGAAGAAATATGTAGTGTGAACAAATATACATTCAACATAAGCCTGACTGGAAAAGAGTATACAGTAATCATGCGAGGCAAAACATAAGGGTTTCTTTCACTGTTCAAAAGTTTTTTTTAAGCCTTTTACAAATTCCTACTGTCAGTTGTAGACATTTAAAGCACATTCTAATGCCAAGACTAATACATACAAGTTTGTCATTTTGCTTTTTTTTTCTTCAGGCACCAGTGTGATACTGTTATTCTGAGCAGACGTCTGGAGAAGCTGACGGAATCTGCTAAGACTTTGAAAAAGAATACTGGTAGAGAATGTATTCCAATTAAAATGGATGTTAGGAAGGTAAGAGCCCACACGTTCACAAACTAGAGCAGTCAGTTCATTTCCTTTTCACTGACATGTCCAATCTTGACAAATATAATGAACACAGTGTGAACTGTTTGGTACACGTACAGTACATGCAGAAGTCTTTAATACACATATTTTCACATTTCAGCCTCAAGAAATCCTGGCTGCAGTGGATGAGGCTTTGGCTACTTTCGGAAAAATTGATTTTGTAATAAATAGTGAGTCACATTAAATTGGGAAATTTTAACTTCTAATTAATATTTAAGGGGGCCTCCATGGCTCAGTTGGTTAGCGCACTAGCGCAGTGTAATGACCCAGAAGCCTCTCGCCAATACGGTTGCTGTGAGTTCAAGTCCAGCTCATGCTGGTTAAGAAGTGGGAAGGTCTGTCAGCAACCTATGGAAGGTTGTGGGTTTCCCCCGGGCTCTGCCCGGTTTCTTCCCGCCATAATGCTGGCCGCTGTCATATAAGTGAAATATTCTTGAATATGGCGTAAAACACCAATCAAACAAATCTAATTAATATTCCTGAATAGTTAATTTGTAATGTCCTTTGAAGTTTGAAACCACTTATGTAGCATAAGTAAGCTAACAAAACAACTGCTCTTTGTTTTTTACTTAACATTTTAACAGTCAGTGAATCTGTATTCCATGATCAGCACTACTGTATATCCACCTCTGTGTATTATCTCCTGATGTGTAATCTCCCTTTGCTGGCATAATTACTGTAAGTTTAAAAATATGTATCTGTGTAATCCATGATTATATTGCATACAATAAGATAACTGTAAGATGTATAAAAGCAAAGATGTTTTGGCATGTCTATGTGTATGTGTTTTAAGACCAGTGCCTGATATGACATGCATGTCAGTGTTCACTGGCCAATGCTGAAGCTTGACCAATTTCAGATGCTGCAGGGAATTTTCTGTGTCCTGCATCCGCATTGTCATTTAATGCTTTTCGTACTGTGATGGAAATTGATGCTCAGGGAACATTTAATATCAGCAAGGCTGTATACGATAAGTGTCTAAAGGTGAGAATGTTAATCTTACAGATACACCTACATATATAGAGGTAATCAGAAGTAGGCAGTCTTTAATGATGATTTGTTAACTTACAGCTCTTGAGAAAAGTGAAATGGGCTTGCCAGAATAAAACTTAATACAGTTAAACAAAGTCCTTACTTTTTTAGTTTAGTTTAGTTTTAGATAGCCCCAATGTTAATTGAGAGACAGTGTACAAACCGGGATCTGGTTTCCTTCCACCAGAATGCTGGCCGCCGTCATATAAGTGAAATTTTCTTGATTACGGCGTAAAACATCAATCAAGTAAATAAGTATGATGAAGTGACAGTACCCATGGGATGTGAATTGAATATTTCACACCATCGGAGGCTTCATAGATTTTATCAGCAGGTCTGTATGGCAGATCAGGTTGTATGCACAACAACTGTGTGAACTACACTCTGACACTGATTTTAGTTTGGACCTCTTATGTTTTCAGAAACATGGAGGTGTGATTGTGAACATATCAGCCACTTTACATTACAGGGGCTCCCCTCTACAGGTACATGCAGGCTCAGCCAAGGCTGCTGTTGGTAAGATAACAACACAATTCAGCCAATCAACTAAATAAATAAACAACAACACAATCCTGTTAAAATAGCGTAAAGAAAATAAATTATTTTGGCAATTTGAAAACATAATTGTAGATTTTTTTTGAATTCACCAAAAGCGTTTATGATGTGAACTACTGACATGTTATTTTTTAGGAATTCACAATGTTCATTTTCATGTTCACAAAAGTAACACAGGTTTCATCAGACTGAAGACAGATGGGCATGTACTTATTTTTGTAAATCTGGCCTGATCAAAGAATTAAAAAAAGAGTTAAAACATTCTACAGTTGGGGTGGCATATTTTGATGATTATTGCTTCAAGTTTGTTTTGTTTTTTTATTTCAAGGAAATGAAAACATAATATAAAATGTTGCTGTGTGGTGCATTGACCCAGGAGCTTCTCATAAATGCCATGGCTGTGAATTCAGGTCCAGCTCATGCTGGCTTTCTCTCTGGCTGTGCACGGGGAGGTGTGTCAGCAACCTGCAGATTGTCACCATGGCTCTGTCTGCTTTCCTCCCACTATAATGCTGGCTGTTGTCATATAAGTGAAATATTTTTTAGTACGATGTAAAACACCAATCAAAAAAATAAACAGATTGTTTTAAACCAATAAATCCTGAAAATTGCATCTAAAATACCTTCACTTCTAATTAAATTTCAGTAATGTCACAAAGCTGCGACTACTTCGTAAGACATGCCCTTATGGCTGAACCTAGCAGTTCCAGCCTGACTGGTCAAGCTTTTCATTACCAGGATTTTATTATTCAGAATTATTTTAGATGTTGACATTACATATGGTACCAAATAAATGTGTTATAATAATTGAGTGTAACACTTTTCTGGTTAAGATGCTATGACAAAGCACCTGGCTGTGGAATGGGGCGAGGATGGAGTCCGGGTTATCAGTGTCAGCCCCGGACCAATTGCAGACACTGAGGGCATGAAAAGACTGGGTAAGACATAAGCTGGAAATGCAGGTTCAAATCTGAGTTTGGTCATGAGGAAGCTGGGTAAGGCATAAAATGGAAGAGCAGGTTCAAGTCTGAGCCTAGGTATGATTAGGATAGATAAAACATAAGCTGGAAACACAGGTTCTCACCTGAGCCTAGGCATCAGGCTGGGTAAGACATAAGCTGGAAACACAGGTTCACATCTGAGCTTAGGCATCAGGCTGGGTAAGACATAAGCTGGAAACACAGGTTCACATCTGAGCTTAGGCATCAGGCTGGGTAAGACATAAGCTGGAAACACAGGTTCACATCTGAGCCTAGGCATCAGGCTGGGTAAGACAAAAGCTGGAAACAGGTTCACATCTGAGCCTAGGCATCAGGCTGGGTAAGACATATGCTGGAAACACAGGTTCTCATCTGAGCTTGGGCATCAGGCTGGGTAAGACATCAGCTGGAAACACAGGTTCACATATGAGCATGGGCATCAGGCTGGGTAAGACAAGCTGGAAACACAGGTTCACATCTGAGCCTAGGCATGAGGCTGGGTAAGGCATAGACTGAAAACACAGGTTCACATGCAAGTCACTGGCATTTGTGTGAACTTCACAAGTCATATGTGCGAACCCCACAGGTCATTAGTGTGTACGTCATAGATCTTTGTCAGCCTGACAGATCTTCGTGTGGATAGACAACCTAACAACCTAATTAGTGGCAGGCTAGTAACATAGTTGTACTTTGTCATCTGTATTCCTTGTCACCAACAGGGCGTACTTACACAAATAAATCGTAAGTCAGGTTTTCATAACTTTTCTCATAAATGATGTCACATTATGGCACAGTAAGCTAGATGTCTTTTATGAAAAAGTTGAGGAATAAGACTTCAGGAAGACTAAAGTTTTGTGAAAATCACTGTTTTTTGGGTAAAAAACTGTTTCGTTCAGTTGCCATATCTTTGGGTGTGAACTGTCATAAACGTTAAGATGGACATGAACTTGGTGTTGTTAGTTTTCTTCTGAATATTTGAAAACAACTGATGGAGACAAATTAAGTATTTCTTTTTTTTTTTTTTTTCTTTTTCATTTGATCAATATGCACAGGTGGTAAGAGGGCAGAGGCCACAGGCTACCAGCGTAATATTCCTCTCCAGAGGATGGGGCGTAGAGAGGAGATAGGCAATACGGTGCTGTTTGCTGTCAGTGATGCCGCTAGCCTGTTGACTGGGACTGTGATTGTGGCAGATGGAGGTGCCTGGCTCAGTACAGGAGGGAGCTATGCTAGCTACAAGCAGATGATGGGCAGCAAACTGTGACCTACGGCATGCTTCTCACAAGCTAATGAATATTTCCATAACGCAGGAACAAAATCACAGCCACATGTATTTACACAGAGAAATTATTGAATCATTCTTATTATTCTGGCACCACTGTTTTAATTGTTTACAACGTTTTCAGTTCGTATATTGAGGATATTTCCAAATCCACGAATGGACCAGTATTAATGGGCAAAGTGGAATAATGGGTCCCTGCACCATATAGGTGAATGAAAGCAAACTAGTGTCAGTGGAAAGATGACTGAAAGCTATACTTAAAACTACTATGACTTATTTATATATAATTTTTTCCCCCTTTTTCTATTCCTAATAATCTGAAGACATGTTTGCAAAGATTACTAGCCCAGTGGCCAATCATACACGTTAATAGCCTCCAACAAGTTTCAGGCTTAAATACATGGTTTGGCATAAAAAGTTTGTGCTGTGCTTTATAACACTGTAAGCCTTACCTTAAAATTTACATTTCAGCTGAATTTAATACAGGTAAGATAGTTCCTGATATACATGTTTGTGTAGTTTTAAGTGATCTCTCTGTTGAGGCTCACTTCATTTTTCCTTAAATTTAAGAGAGACTACTCAGTGGATTAAAACTATCAAAGTTAGATGAAAAAAGCGATCCTGATGTGAACATGCATTCATGTAGTTGGAATCATTCTCTGTTGGCATACATGTATAACTGTTTATAAACAGGCCTAACTCAAGTGCAACGGACAATTAACAGCACTCCTTATTGAATCTACTGCCAAATATGGTGACAGTGCTCGTCAGTATGTGTGAGTGCGATTCACTTAAGTTTATTCAGTGATGATACTGATGACCAGGCAGCTGCCTAGTAATTGTAACGGATATCATTAAGAGTAATTCATGAAAGGATGAATCATTTGTGTATAGTCTAGCCTGTAACGTTCTCTTGAATGAAGTGTGAATGGATACTAGTAATACATTCATTGCACGGTACATGTGTAATTGTGATTCAGATACTGTAATATTGTCATTGTGTATATTAAAGGGTTACTTGCGTATGTGATATATGTACATGTTATTTGTCATATATAAACTGTTTGATTCATAGGTCACGTGTAATGTGAATTCTATCTTCAATCGGCGATAACATGGATAAAAATTCAGACAATACTAACGAAGGAGACCATGCACATCGCTACATCCCTAATGGATCTGCAAAGGCTTAGGAAATCTGTTGAACAATACCGGAGTTTCATTGACATGCTCATTTTTATACACCACTGGCATTAGGCAGAGTGAATTATAACGATTTTGTCCATCTGTCCATATTCATGCCCATGCTATAACTCGAACAGTTTTCTCCGTAGTTTTAAAACGTACACAGACGACAATGTGTCACGACTTACATTTGTCCATGTCCGCAGCTGTCATGGTTACCAGACTGCCATTTCCCTATGTATACTGTATGCACAGATGATTTCATGTCCGGGATATAACTCCAACAGTTTTAATTTTTGGGGGATTCATAGACACACAGATGACGGTGTGGTACAACTCACTTGTCCATTTTCCGAGCTGTCATGGTAACAAGGTAGCCATTTTCCTTATATATGCTATATAAATAGATCTTTTATTTGTTTGAAAACAGCACTCCCCTGTTTTCAACGCAGAATTTTAATTTTGGTGGATACGTAGACATACAGATGACGACGCAGTTTTCATGGAAACCAGATTTTCCTTATATAAACTACATAAATAGAAATGGTTTCGTGCCCGGGTTACAACTCTATCTGTTTCCGGCATAATGTTTGGATTTGAGGTGGACACCTTTGTCCACTTGTGATGTTATATTCACCCCAGTCCAGCTGGTTACCTTTTATACATTTCTGGCCCCGATATCACAGTTGGTAGAGCGTTTGCTTCGGGAGGGGAAAATCCAGGGTCAATCCTGTGTTGAGTCATACCTAAGACTTTAAAAGAGGAAGTTGCAACTTCCTCGCCTGGCGTTCAGCATGAAGGGAATAGTGCAACAACTGGTTGACCTGTATCAGTGTAATGGCTCAGGCGGGGCGGCTTACTTGTCTGCATTAAGTTGTCTCAGTGAAGCAGCACTAGATAAAAGAGTGGTGGAAATCTGTCCTGCAACAAAGAGGCATGCACTCTAAAGATTCTTTCATCATCATATGACTGACAAATTGTTAAGTATGGCGTTAAACCCCAAGCACTCACTCACTCACTCAAATGCATTTGATGGGGCATATGTTGTGTTCACCTCAAGTCTTTATATTTTTTTTTTTTGAAGTCTGGATTTCATTGGGATGTAGCTCAGCAAGTAAGGCACACAAGATGCAAGCTCAATCCTGCGCTTCGACAGCGATGGTCAGTGGCGATTATATGGCCATATGCAGATGTTCTAATTTGACTTGCACAGTGTTTGCCGAAGGTCGGCGGTAGTTTCCTCCGCTGTTCGTGTAAAAATTTTGTGTATGGTGTTTAACATTAACAATCAATCAATCTAAATCACTAACTATCTGTTGAACAAACTGGACAGAAAAACAGCATATAAAAAAAAAAAACAACCTTTACTGGGCAAGGATTGGCAGTTACATGCAGTACCGACTCACTGCAGTAAAATGATATAGACTTGTCAAGGTGGAATCCACATAAGAGGTATTAGAAACAACAGGCGGTTCTTTGAATGTTTGATTCAGAAAAAAAGGGCAGTGTTAGAAGCACTTGCGATGCACAATGCTTGGTCCACACTCATCATACTCGGGCTTACTGATCCACATTTGCTGGAATGTGGACAGAGAGGCCAGGATGGAGCCACCAATCCAAACAGAGTACTTCCTCTCCGGGGGAGCAATGATTTTAATCTTCATGGTAGCTGGGGCTAAGGCTGTGATCTCCTTCTGCATGCGGTCAGCAATGCCAGGGTACATACTGGTTCCACCTGAGAGCACAGTGTTGCCATACAAATCCTTCCTGATATCCACATCACACTTCATGATGGAGTTGTACGTGGTCTCATGGATACCTGCAGATTCCATACCCAAGAAGGAAGGCTGGAACATGGCCTCTGGACACCTGAATCTCTCATTACCGATAGTGATCACCTGACCGTCGGGCAGCTCATAGCTCTTCTCCAGAGATGAGGAGGCCGCAGCTGTGGCCATCTCTTGCTCAAAGTCAAGTGCCACGTAACACAGCTTCTCCTTGATGTCACGTACAATCTCTCTCTCAGCAGTCGTGGTGAAGGAGTAGCCGCGTTCTGTCAGGATCTTCATCAGGTAGTCAGTAAGATCCCGCCCTGCCAGATCCAGCCTGATTATGGCATGGGGAAGGGCATACCCCTCATAAATGGGCACAGTGTGGCTCACTCCATCACCTGAATCCATGACGATCCCAGTGGTGCGGCCAGACGCATACAGTGACAATACGGCCTGGATGCCCACATACATAGCAGGCGAGTTGAAGGTTTCAAACATTATTTGGGTCATTTTTTCTCTGTTAGCCTTAGGGTTGAGAGGGGCCTCAGTTAGAAGGGCTGGGTGCTCCTCAGGGGCCACACGGAGCTCATTGTAGAAGGTGTGATGCCAGATCTTCTCCATGTCATCCCAGTTGGTGACAATGCCATGTTCTATGGGATACTTAAGGGTTAAGATGCCCCTCTTACACTGGGCTTCATCTCCCACGTAGCTATCCTTCTGTCCCATTCCCACCATCACACCCTACAAAAAAACAAGGACAGACAAATCACCTCGTCAACTGACATTACCCCTTGTCAAAGTTAGCATTAAGCCTGGTTGGTTACGAGGTGATTTTGTTTGTATTTTCTCATTGTCACATTGTTTATACGATGGTATTTTATTTGTTCATATGCGGCGTAGGATTTTTATTTATTTATTTGATTAGTGTTTTACGCCGTACTCAAAAATATTTCACTTATACGACGGCAGCCAGCATTATGGTGGGTGGAAACCGGGCAGAGCCCAGGAAAAACCCACGACCATCTGCAGGTTGCTGGCAGACCTTCCCACATACGGCCGGAGAGGAAGTCAGCATGAGCTGGACTTGAACTCACAGTGACCGTATTAGTGAGAGACTCCTGGGTCATTAAGCTGCGCTAGCGCACTAACAAACTGAGCCACAGAGGCCCCTAGAACAATCGAATATTGTTAGAACAATGCAGCTGCAACAGTTATGGGTTATTACAACCATCCTGCCATGAGTGATTTGTAGGCCTACTTGCAGTATTTCGAAATTTTTAAACTCAATTTGATTGAAAAATTAACAAAGGCCTACATGAAATGTATGCTGTTTTCGAAATTAATCTGCGAGGTCACAACTTGAATCTGTACACGAACTTTTGTTAACATCGGACAATATCTGAAGTGGCTATTGCCCAACAGCGTGAAAACGGGAAGGACAGGCTCGTATATCCAAATTAAAATTCATAGCATTTCATAGAATATTGTATAAAACTTTTACTAAAAGGCATAAATAAATAAATGGCGACACAAGTAGCTATGCTTTAATAGATTTTGGCTGATGTTCGAACATAAATATGATGTGGCTTCGTTCTGTAACTAAATTCATCCTTACAGCTCGAGAGAAAAAAAATAAAGGTTGTGGAAATTTACCTGATGGCGCGGTCTTCCAACGATGGAGGGAAAGACCGCCCGGGGTGCGTCGTCTCCAGCAAAACCTGCTTTACACATCCCAGACCCATTGTCAATAACAAGAGCTGTAACATCTTCATCAGCCATGGTTAAGTTTTAGTTTTAGAGGTGAAAGACTGTGATGGAATGACAATTTTCACAGAAGTACTTAGCGTTGCCGTCCGGTACAATGGCGGGTCATCAACTGATCACCCCACGTGGTTTCGAATCTTTCGTGTACCAAGTTCCAAGAAATCTCAGCTTTTGCGCACGTCCATGCCCAAATTTGGCCACGGCTCACTCCATATTTGGACCTAAAATTTGCTGCGCGGAAACTTAGTGGCGTCATGGGATGAAACGTTTGATGCCGTGACGAAATGTGACGAATGAGCCACGTCAGCTGATGGATCCGCCCACAAACTCAGAGTACGACGTTACACATAGTCGTTCTTACTGAGGTCAGATCAAATCGCCGCTCAACAACTACTGGCATGTCGATGAGGTCAGCTCCACGTACCTCTACACCTTGTCTAAAACTTCGGGGTACCGTAAAGTGTCAGCCAGTAAAGGTGTAGTAAAGGAGATTCGTGGAGCTACGCTGACGTTAACCCTGTATTGGCTTTTTTTTTTTTTTTACTTTTTCCTTTTTTTGCTTTTTTTTTTCTTTTTTGCTGTTTCTTTCTTTTACTTTATTTCGTGTAGGGCAAACTATGAATTTGTATAATTAGTAGGCTATTAAATGCTAATGTGTAGACCTACACGAGCATTTGCATGTAGGCAAAGATTTCATCGCCCTCATCGGCGTCGACAACGATTCAGGCAGTCGTTCGTTGGAGACCACACTTTCTTCCACCGATATGCGCATGTCTGTTCGGCACTTGTGGGAAAGTTAGCAGCTTACCACAGGTCGGTGGTTTACGCCAGGGGGTGCACTCGACCTGAATTTTTGAAGAAATCTCGCCTTGGAGAAAATATGCTTGGCGAGGGAATGCTATATGCTTCACAGTGCCTTAGCACACACCGTCTTCCATATCATACGTGCGATGCTACACTGACAAGCTTTGAGTCTCACGAAAGTTGGAAACGCTTGATAACACTGGGAGTCACTTCTTGATAACACTGGGAGTCACTTCTAACACTGGGAGTCACTTCTGATCCGCTCATGCACTTGGTCCTGCGCGAGAGAAATCTTCGCAAAACAGGTCCGTTGTAAATAAATGTGTGTGAAGATGAGGGATGCAAGGCATTGAAATCTCAGTTAATTATCATGTTAACTGCTTTGTTTAAAGTGGTCTGTCAGTGAGAAGGGACTCCATATATACGACGAAGTCAGCAGTGTTATCTATATACGTTCTTGTAACAGCTGTCCGCTGTTGCTCACACTTGGTGCCACTGTCAAACTTTCCTGACTCTTTTCAAAGAGTTAAACAAGATTACACTTAGCTCTGAATCACTAAATGGGGTTCATGCAGACCGAGCAGGTCAGTAAACTATACAATCATACAGGAACAAACTATTTCGAATTGTGTCTAAATGTAACCAAGTATGTAGAACGCTCGATTGGCATAGTTTGGATCTATATAATTACATGTGTAAATGAATTTCCAAATTCTTGGTGAGAGGGTATAAGCTAGTGCCTTTAACCATTTTGGTTATGCAGGGTCCATCGGCTTGAACGACCCGGCGCCGAAAGCGTCGTACAACACATACTGTATACACCGGTGTGTACAACACATACTGTATACACCGGTGTATATATATATATATATATATATATATACACCGGTGTATACAGTATGTGTTGTACGACGCTTTCGGCGCCGGGTCGTTCAAGCCTATATATATATATATATATATCGAATGTCATGGGATTGTGGCCATGCATATAGACCCAAAAGACACGAGCTGTGAATAATAATAATTAATTCCCTTTTATAGGATTGTAAAATATAGCATAAATATAATGACATTCACCAACCATTACAAAGAGTACACATTTATTATATACAATGAACCAAAATACATTATAACAAGATTAGGAGGAATCTTTAATATAGATGCCATCTATATATTAAATAAGTAAAACAAAAATACCAACTCAAAGAACTTATTTAACTAATTATATAGTTTGACCGCTTTCGTAGTTTTTGAGAGCTTATAAAAATTCAGTAAGGAATCCATATAAGGTAGATTGTTAAACTTCTTGAACATTCTTGCCAAGAACAGCATATGTGCTTTTCGTGCTTAACGTAGTTTTACCAGTAGAACTGGATACCGTACCACGTGACTTGCCAAGCGATACCGCGCGGTATTCACAATGGAATTTCTCTTTTAGCAATTTTAGCACCTTTTTGGTGCAAACAAACGCCACACAAATGAACATTCCTTGTAGAGTATTGAGAATCACAAACAAATACCAAAGTGCTTGGACATCTGTAAAGGCTGCCAGGAAGCCAAATGCCCAGGCTACTCCCATCAAAAAACATAATTTAACATACAGAAAAAATCTCCGCTTTTCAGAGTTCTTATGAGCTATGCTTGTTGACTTGTCCACTTCAATGATACTTCGTATTGTCAAGATGAAGAAAATGATGTTTGAGAAAACTACTATGGCAACTGGTCCAGCAAAGAACATGATTAAGCCGGCTCGGCTAGCAATCCAACAAATGCCTTGGCCATACAAGGGTCTCAGGAAAAAGTCGGGTTCGGTGAAATTGTCCACTATCACAGCCACTGAGACAATCACTATAGGAGTAAGCCATCCATACGCTTGGTAGAACCAAAAGGCACTGGACTTGCCGTTCTGAGGAGAATGAAGTGATTTGCGACTGAACGTGTACCATATGTCAAAAGCCATCACTTGCATCCAGCAAAATGCAGCCTGAAATCCACAGTGCATCATAATAGCTATAGCCACACACGCCTCCTTGGACACCTCCTCTAAAGACGGCGCCACCAAGAACAGTAACTCTGCCAGAAACAAAGAGGCCACCAAGCACATTAAGTTCTTGCCAGGAACATTCCTCAAAGTAGGTAAGAGTGCATAAACCAGCATCTGAACAGCCAGGGCAATGAGAGATAATAGCACACCGACAAGGGATAAATAAACTTGAGTCTCGCTGAAATTAAAGGCTATTTTAGTCCCGTTCACGAGCTTATGTTCGGTGTAGTTTTGTGTAAATTCTGCACAAACAAAAGCGTATCCTCCTGACAGACGAAACTCAGCTGGCTGGTAACGCTTCTGATGGGAGCTGATAAAAATAGTTCCGTTTACATCTAGCTGATACTCCGTCTGATTCAGTCTGACCCAAGGACAGTCCAGAGAGACCCCGTTATCGACGTTATCACCTAATTCATCACCTGTTTGGGGCCTGCAGTCTGACCAGTTCTCTTCTCCGGAAATCGGGCACCATATTGCCCTGCACGCTCTGATAAAGGGATCGTATACCCTGTTTGTTGGACATCTCAAATTCCGTGTTATATTGCGAGTCGATATTTGAATACCTCTCATCCCAACCCGGGTAGACTTTGTCCGACTGTTTTTATTCATATCCAACAATATTTTAAAAGAATAAGGCAGTTTTCTTTTCTTAGCGTGACACAAAGAATCGTGATGTCCCACATCTTGTTTTGTGCAATAAACCTCATCTAAGGATACATTGTTACATACGGCACAATAAATATTTTTGTAGGTATTGGTGTCAGAGTACATGTACACAGCACTGCCGTTAACACACAATTCTCTTATGTTGACGTCCTGGAAATCAATTGGGCAGGTAGCGATACTTTTTCTACATGGTCTGTATGTATAATTGCTTTCCGGAGAACGATACTCCGTTTGGCATACCTGTGTTCTAACCTCAGAACTGCCCCGTTCATCCACCTCCTCGATTGTTGTGTTCTTGCAGCATGTTTCAACACTCCAGTAGAGATATTTGTCCTGTCCGTGGCAGATGGCGCAGTACAGATTCTTGTAATTATCAGCGCCCCTTTTGCCGACCACTGGAAGGTTCAGCAAGGTGTCATTCTCAAAGTTTTCCTCACAATGATTCCGTACAAACTCATCTGTCCAGCCCTCCGGGCATTTTGACACCAGGTATATGCCACCATATGGATCAACCTCTGGGACGTTTTTGCAGGAATAGTATTCTTGTGGTTTGGGAATCTGGAACTGATCCCCACATGTTTGGTTCCAAGCACAAGGATCGTGGACACTGTCCAGACAACAGTCTCCAAACCTTTCACAGGCCGTGTCGCAATGGCAGCTGAAGTTGAGGAGAAATCTACTGGCCGAGAGTTCGTTGTCGGGGGATGGTCTACCAGCACAATTGGTTTTCTTCCAACATTCCGCTGTCCATAGGTTCATCGGGAAGATTTCTGCAACCTGGGGCATGGTCAGGGACTCCCATGGCAGAAGAAGAAACACCAAGGAGCAGAGCTGAATGTTGCGGACCTGTTTGAAGAACATTGTTATCCGCACTGATCTTCTGACGTTCACATTTGGCCTTGCAGTTCCATGTGCTGACATCATATCGCCCCACTCACTGATCTGATAACACCCCAAGATGTGTGGGAGCCAATAACCAAGTCGGTTATGATGTGGATCTGGTTTGTTCAGACGTTGATCGGCTCCGCCCTACACTGTCAGCCCAATAGTTTATACACTTCGGCAAACACACAGCAAGAGCAGAAGCCCATGGTATCCCGGACGCGTGCAAAAGATCACACGCCCTAGCCGTGAACTTTTCATACACTTTTTCTTTGCTCTGATCTTACAAGCTGAAACGGAACGAAGGTTGCTAAGCGACTCGTCATGTGATGGAAGTTGTGCAGGACAAATCCCGTTTTGCATCTGGATTTATAGCTAAACAGACTCTGAGTATGGTGGGAAAATGACGAACAATGACGAGAGGAAATGACTAAACCTATACTAAAACTGCTAAAGCAAACATTTATCTTTTACAAGCATTAATTACCCCCTGTCAGACTATGATGCCTCTATTATGCCGCCATGAGTGTAGATAAGGGTTAGTTGGATAATTGTTTAATTTATGAATTGTTGCACTATAAAGGCAATCATTTACAAACTGTTGATTTCATTCCTAGGTATATTCATTTCATTGAAGATGTTAGGTATATGAACTTATCTTCTGAAGTTTGTCATAATCTGCATCTATGATAGATTACTTAAAATCATTTTGCCAAAAAAGCAAATAAATGTAACAAAGTACTATTTTTGATTCTGAAACTTACATTTTTTTCGTCGGATATCACTCTACCTTCAAACAAACTTCACAAGACTTTCAACTCTCATAATCAAGCAAAATGAGTACCGTAGTCAAGAGAAATCTGAGTTCATTTATCACATTTCTTCTTTCTTGAAATTCGATGTTTTAACTGATTAAAGTCTTCAGATGTATGCATAGCTGAAACATCGTATCTGTCTACCATCACGTACCCTGTGTATACGGCACAGAATAATCTACAGTATAATTTTACCTGTTTCTGTGTAACTCATATATTAAGTATACATGATTTAAAACTGCAAGATGGGTTAATAGACAGTGTAGCTGTATTCTAACATATTTCCTCACTTGATGCTGCCCTCAGTTTAATTATCATTTATGCGTGCAAAGGGTGTTTATATTCACCACATTTGTTAAAATTGTAAGTTTTCATATACATACACTTGTATCTGTGTGTTTCCTGCCCCTGGCATATGGTTTGTGTGAACGGAAGTACTTGTTTCAGGGCAAACATGTGCGGAAGTCTGATCCAGGAAGGAAGGATACAGCGGATGTCCGTTATAGTCTTAGTTAAACAATGGATGGGCCGATGACGCGACCGCAGGTTGTTGAGAAAATCATACTGGCTTTACAGCCAAAACCAGCTTCATCAACCTCACAGCTGTAAACTGAGATAATATTCATAAATCTTCACGCTGTACCTGGTCATGCTTAGGGCAGGTGTAATCGCGGTATGATTTTAGCTGCGTGGTTTCAGCTTTGGTATGACGCATTGCGTCTATTGTTTATTTGTTGTGACATGATGGTTCCATTTTCAATTTAAACCTGGTTGGCTTTAGTTGCACGAAGTCTCACAGCAGTTCAGCTTGCGTGCGGATAAACATAACGTGTGGTGCACAACCATACGTGTGGTGCACGAGTGTTTATATAATGTCACCCAGTATTAATGTAAATGCAAGAAGAGTGTGCTATCTGGCACCGCGGTGTTTAGCTGAAGTGTCAGATACAAGTGCTAATTTCTGCTTATTTGTAAATAATGTAGCCGTGACCTCAATCATCGGACTATGCGTACATGTGTGCTGATTTAGCTGCGTTTATCTAGCTTTTATATATTGTTGAACAAGGGACAAGATAAGTAGACACGTACATTTACAGACAGATATATAGCATTCATCAGATTTACACGATTTCAAAATTGTTTTCACATCATTAAATATGTATGATCAGAAGGTCGTATATACACAGTAATTGGCTTTTCTTTTAACGTTTGTGTGAAAACTCAGAATGAAATTTATTTAAATTATAATTTGACATTTGAAAAAAAAAATGATGAAAACGATTCTTTTGAGACGCCCAGAGATCAGAACTTGACATGAAGCCACAACGAACTTTATTATTTATTGAGTGCAAGTAAGTTAACCCCTTTGGTTCAGTGTCAGATTTTTTCAAGACCAATAGCTGGATCATTTCTCTCCTTAGTTGTCCATCATCAGTTATGCTAGTTTATGGAATAATTTAAAAACCCGTCATACGCCATAAGCGAAGGCTTATAATGCAGTTGGTTATGTAGTATGTTTTTTTGGAACGACCAGTGTTCATTAGGCCTATACTTAGGCCTACAGGTAAACGATGGACAAGTTGGAGAGCCAGTGGCGCCCATTGTGAATATTTTTTTAGTCAGGGTTAATTGCCCGTCGCGTCCTACATAACTAGGACGGTAAGTAAAATCCTGAGTGTTTTTTGCTGATGGCTTAATATTTATTTAATTTTTGCACGTCCCTTTTACTACTTCGTATAGCGTAAAGCTTGACCATCGTATTAAGTGACCGGGCCCCGATAGTACAGTTGGTAGAGCGTCCGCTTCGACAGCGGTAGATCCAGGGTCAATCCTGGGTCGAGTCACATCTAAGCCCTTAAAAGAGGAAGTTGTAACTTCCTCGCTTGGCGTTCAGCATTAAGGGGATAGTGCATCGACTGGTTGACCCATATCCCTATATATCGGGCGGGGCGCCTTACTTGCCTTCGGTAAGGCATCTCTTCGGTGAAGCAGCACCCGATAAAAGAGTGGTGGAAATCCGCCCTGCAACAAGGAGGCACGGTACATGCACTCTAAGGATTCCTTCGTCGTCATATGAAAAGTACGACGTTAAACCCTAAGCACTCACACACTAACTCGTATTAAGTGGATGTACACGATAATCAAGCGGAGTAAATGTTGGATTCCATGCAAAAACACATACGGAGTAATCCCCCTTAGAACAAACACACAACGTGAACTGATATTCTGCTTGACACCTGATTCATCAGAAGCCTTAACCAATAAAATAGTCGCTGAATCAAGTCATTGAAGTTTACCGCTATGAGCAGATAAGTAACAGCTATAAAGTAAGTTTCATGATCATAAAATAAGGTCCCTCGAAAAATTTGATCTTGTAATGCGACTATCGTAATCGTATACAATGTACTCATTTGATGATTGATATATGTGGGAGTGATTAATGCCTCAGTATAATCAAACTATATGTGCTCTACTGATTTTGATTTATTTATTTGACTTGATTGGTGTTTTATGCCGTACTCAAGAATATTTCACTTATATGACGGCGGCCAGCATTATGGTGGGTGGAAACTGTGCAGAGCCCAGGGGAAACCCACGACCATCCGCAGGTTGCTGGCAGGCCTTCCCACGTACGGCCGGAGAGGCAGCCAGCATGAGTTGGACTTGAACTCACAGCGACCGCATTGTTGAGAGACTCTTGGGTCATCACGCTGCGGTAGCGCGCTAACCAACTGAGCCAAGGAGGCCCCCTACTGATTTTGAAACAAACTATATTTGATGTCCATATTACATGTATGTCTTGGAAACCAGCAATAGACTGTTATTTTTAACACGAAGACATCTGGAGGCCTACCTTACAGCGATACCTATACACTCTTCTAAAATTCTTTCTTCTCACCAATGCGGTCGCTGTGAGTTCAAGTCCAGCTCATGCTGGCTTCCCCTGGGCTCTGCCCGGTTTCCACCCACCATAATGCTGGCCGCCGTCGTATAAGTGAAATATTCTTGAGTACGGCGTAAAAGACCAATCAAAAAAAAAAAAAAATTCTTTCTTTCCCATTTTTATATACTTTTTTTTTTCACCTATGGCAGCAAATTTTATTATACAATTAGTGGGAATTTTAGACTCGGGCTACTACTAACGATGTTTTTAAAACAAGTTTTTTAGCCTGGTTTTACCATGTGGAAGCTCTGTGTCCCGTGGATTATAAGTGAAATGACCGCCCAATGGTCAACTACAATGGCTACTAGATTTACAGGGCAGTAGGTAAAGTTAACTCTCACCTCTATATTCCCTTTACTTTTGAATACTCCAGCAGGAAATCTCTAAAGTCAGGGGAACAAAATGAAAGGATCGATACAACAGAGTGAACATGCTTACCTGGGAGCCCGGAGCGACCTAACGATAATACAACAGACAGATGACTTGAGCTGACCTGGGCCCAGTTTCACAAAGCGTCGTACGGCATTTTTCTGTGGTGCGTTATATTCTAAATATACTCTCCCAAAAAAGAAACGCAACCCCCCCCCCCCAAAAGATCAATCATAAATTCTTCAAAAAATTGGCGTGATTGAGACATGACAACATGATCATATTATAATGTAAATGTACGATAATTGAATTTAAACACCAGATAGTGTCTGTTGGTCACACGTGACTTAAGGGTCGGCCTTTGTGTAACGCTGCGCGAGGGATTCGTAGAGAAAAACTTAGGACAGTTGCACCTGCGAATCATGCCGTATTTTTAAGCGGATTTAATGGGTATAAAAGACACATAACCGTTCCGTTGAATTTAGTCACTAAGTTGCTTCTCCAACCTGTCAAGATATGCCAAGACTAGACACCGCTACCCGGAACATCGTCATTGGTCGACTCCTCGCGGGTGAATCACGGAATGCAGTCGCTAGACTTTATCATGTTCACCGGAGCACGATTTCCCGGCTCTGGCAACGGTACCAGCAATCCGGTTCAACAGCTGACCGTCAACGTTATGGCCGACCTAGGGTCACAACAGCAGCCCAAGACCGTTACATCCGGTTACTTCATCTCAGAAACCGAACCGTAACAGCAACAGAAACAGCATCAAATGTCCCAGGTCTCCGACCAATATCGGCACAGACAGTCAGGAACCATCTCCGTGAAAACGGCTTACGTCCCAGACGTCCTTACTTTGGCGTAGTACTGAGACAACAGCATCGACGCGCAAGGGTACGATGGTGCAACAGATTAAGGGACTGGAATCTGCGAAATTGGAGGTCTGAACAACCAGTGTGGAAAATTTCAGTGTGGTGTAATGCTTATTTTTGTATTTAAGATGATGTTGAAAAATTCATATTTGGACAAAACGAATCGGATGTTGCGTTTCTTTTTTGGGAGAGTATATTTCTATTTGCTGTACGATATATTGTCCATTTCTAATACCGTACCATTGTCCTATATGTGCGATTATCGTACATGTACGACAATTTCGTGAAACTAGGCCCTGAAATGTACAGAAGGACAATGTACATATAACCTGCAAGAAAGCTGATTGGCGGGGAAATTATATAATTAGTGAGATCCTCCCTAAAACTTGCAACTGAAAGCAACCCCAGGTCAGTCTTTCTCCCTGTGTTCATGCTTTTAAAGCAATCTGAACACAATGCAGCTGAAACTAATTCTAACAAATGAATTTACGGAACCTTTGGATTTTCTTCGAATTTCTGAGCGGTATGGGTGGAATGGTTGCAGGATGTTGTTGCGCTATCATTTGACCGATTTCAGTTCTCACCAGTTTTCATTGTGTCCACACTCGCTATTGTCTTTTTATGGAAGCGATGTCTGTATTTAGGAAAACTTCGCACAAGACCAATTAAGAAATTTGGGCACAGACAAATCACACTTGAGGAAGAAGAATTACCAGTGAAGATTTCAACGAAAAAAAAAAACAATGTGGAGGAGAATTTGGTTAGGAAATCCACTTGATACTTCTTTAACGATCATTTTCAAATCATTACTTATAATACCTTTTAAGACAAATTACACAAGGAGTTTACTTTAAGAATAAATGTTGGCACAGTGTAAATCACTGATCGCGGATTCTAAATCCGGAAAGCTCCTAATCTCTGTAAGTGGAAAGTCATCTGGAGACGGCAACCAGCTTGAACGAAAGGATTGACAGGGACACCAGACACGGACAGGATATACAATGATTGAAACAATCACCAATGATTAATATATAGGTTAACTATAATCAAAGCATATGTGCATTGATGATTTAGAAAGACTATAACCATATTTACACGCCATGACCCAGGGACCTCTCACCAATGCGGTCACTGTGAGTTCAAATCCATCTCATGCTGGTTTCTTCCCCGGCTATAAGCGGGAGGATCAGCAGCAACGTGCTGGTGGTTGTGGTGTTTGCCCTGGGCTCTGTGCGGTTTCCTCCCATCATAATGCTGGCCCACGTGGTATACGTAAACTGCTCTCGAGTACGGTGTAGAACACCAATCAAATAAATAAATAAAGAATGATATTTGCTTTTCTTATATAGGCATATGCATTTCCATAAAACCTGCTATAGAAGGTTATGTTTAACACGTATAACTGGATGTCCATGTTACAGCATAGCGATTCCTGAACGTTGTATGCACTGATGTGACAATTAATATTGGAACACGGCCTGCTGGGCCTTTGCTATCAGCTTGTCATTCAAAATGACAGGTAGCCTACTGCTGCCACACGGAAGTCCCATTACGCAATTGTCGAGTGACCTGGTGAGATGAGGAAGAGGAAACCTCCAACCCCAGGCAATATGCGGCCACACATGGCTACATTTCTTTCTTTTCCCTTTTCATGCAAAGTTTTTCACCTGAGGCAGCAAGTTTTATAGAAAAATTAGTGAAAATTTCTAGACTCAGGCTACTTTTGACGATGTTATGTCGACAGCATTATCTGCACTAAAATGTTTGCGTACTTATTTCAAGAAGAAATATTTGTTTAACCTGGCCTTCCCATGAGTAAGCAGTATGTTTAATGGATTATAGGAGAAATGACTCATCTTAGGTCAGCAACAGTAATAGATTTACATGACAATATCAGGCTTTAACTCACACCCCTGTATTCTATTTTGCCTTGAATAATCAAGAAGGGAATGGAATACAATCTCTAAACTCCGGGGATCAAAATGAATGGGTCGATACAGTGAGCAGGCTTAAATGGGCGCTGGGAGCAACTTAACGATAATATAACAGATAGATGACTTGACACTGACCTGAAGTGTACAGCTGAACAATGTACATTAAACAAAGAAATTAAATGGTTCGGGATAATTATATAATTAATGAAAACGGCCAACGTAAGATATGTAACCGGAAGTATCACTTGTTTTACGCACGTCAATCTTTGCCCCCTGCCACCATTCATTTAAGGCAATGTGAACACATTGCAACTCCAGTGGATTTCACGAAACCTCTGGAATTCCTGGCCAGTTGGAAATGGCTGTAGAAAGATGTTATGCTTGCTATCTTCCATACAAAATTTCATTTATCTCCAATTTCTAGAGCTGTCTGGTTAAGCGATGTCGGTTTTTATGATAACTTCCTGTACATGCGGGTCATGTCGATAGTCTATATCCAGATGTTTAATTTCCGTGTGAATTCATTTTCTAGAAGTACATTAGGCCTATATATTCGTGATCGACACAGAGCAAAATTGTGGCGGATTCTGGAATCATGAAGTTTGAACTGAATCTTCTAGAAAATCAAGGTGTTAAGAATGCAAAATCTTTAAAAACAAATAGGCTCAAGAAGGCGGAATTATAAATAAAGATTCCAACAAAGACATCCATGTTCTAGAGAATATTTTACGCGTGTAAAGGCTACAAGTAATATTGTCACTGACGAAGGATATGGTTAATACTAATTCTGTGAGTTGATAATGCTTAATTTGCGTGGGTGGCTAGTCTGGTGACGGTAACAAGCTGGGCCGGAAGGACTAAATGTGACACCAGACACAGTACTAAAGACAACAGTATTGTTATATTGTATGGTTTCTTCCTAGATTGACTACTGAGAGAGATAAGACCCCGTTAGTCTAAGGTTTATGAGAAAGTGCATGGTTACTCAGTGCATCAGTTTATTTTTAATACATGTTATATATTTGTTTGGTTTGTTGGTTTCAACACCTGCCTTAGTCGGGACTATAAACAATACTGGAATACACATAGTAAGGGACAAAGCAGTTGAATGGCCTGTTCTTGTTCTTCAAAGCAGGTTTTTTTTTTTCGAATTTCTACATTTTTTTCACCAACAAGGTTTGACACATTCTGATAAACTAACAATCATGAGTACCTTACCGGCACTACAGCTAATTGTGAAGTATATGAAAACTCTTGCACAGAACGACTGAACTTGACACAGATGTGTTGTAGACAGCGGCATTTTGATCAGTGTTTCATATTAGAGTGTCATTACTGGTATGAATGCCATTTCCCCAATTCTTTACCCTAATTTGAGGATGTGCAAGGACGTTTTCGCTTCGGGTATGAGAACAGTTTTACATGTAGTCTGGAGACTACCAAGCTGAAGCTATACACGGAGCCTTTGATTTCTTCCAACGAACAATTACTATTTTATTTGTTCTGTTAGTTTCGAGAACCCTTTAGTCGTGCACAATGACACGCTCTCCGACTCCGACGGCCCCTCCTCTCCTACTCCATTTTATTGCATCTATCGGTCAGGAACGTATTTGCAATTCACTTAACATCTGATTGCTCCAACTGGAAATGTAACTAAAACAAATACAGCCACTAAGGCCTGTAATAAAAAACGACAGAAAAGACTTTGAAATGACTTTTCGTTACCAGAAAGTAAGAAAAGGATTCCGGGGAAGTTCCATTTCAAAAGACTCAGCACTTTCTTAAAACGAATTGGAAATTCTATGAACCAGAAGAGATGAGATTCATTGATGATACTGAGAGCAAGTGTTCTCCAACGCATGCCCATTACTGTCTGTCAAACAACTGCTTTATGTGCTCAGTAAAATGAAATTCGTCTTTTTCAATCTAAATGAAGGTCATTAAAGCAAGTTTTGATGCCAGATTTCTTTCGTGTAGAAGATGTATCGTGCAACACACGGGATTTATGCAGGATACAAGGTATTACTGAAAGACATGAATACAAGATATGTTCCTTTTAAATGACCGGTGGGCTTGGTGCAGTTTCACAGCAGATCAAATAAAACCTTCCCTTCTGTAACGGCGGAACATTGTGATAGCAGGTTGCCGCGCAGCGCAGAGGCTGCTAATTTACAAATGTATTAGTCAACGCTGGCAGAAAATCATATTAGCTTGTTCTCATTCTGGCTTTCATCTTAGCCAAACAGTCCCAAAGACTGTTATAAAGTCTTGCTGAATTGTGTAAAAATCTTGAGTAAATTTGTAAACACAAAAGCCATTGTAAAATTGGAAAAACAACACAGCTTGTCACTGATGTATGGAGAAACAGTCCAGGCTGTAGTTACCTTATTTCACCTGAGACTTTATATTACGTACTGGCGAGTTCGTGTTCAACATTTAAGATTCAGCAATTTGCGGTATATGACAAACACGGCTCTTGTAATCTGATGGCGTTTCACACTTCGACGACGGCCAGAATTTTGGTGGAAGGAAACAGGGCAAGCCCAGTGAAAACCTTTGACCATCCGCAGATTGAGGAAGCCAGCATGAGCTGAACTTGAACTCACTCTCACAAATCGATAGATCGATAATCGTATGACAAAGTGGCGTAGATAATGATCTGTATGACTATCCACAACCACAAGCAAGTAAGTCCAAAGAGATTTGCCATATATGTTTGTACTGAAGTTCTCGGGTAATAGATACAGGCTGTAGAGTTCTGGGGATACCAAGTAAATATCCACCTAATGAAGATCTAGAGCTTTGATATATATATACATAACAAGTATATTTTATATGCCCGTCAAAGGCATTTGTGCCTTACAGATAGGAATCATTAATTATTAAAATTCGATTTGAATCTTTCTTTATGTTAATGTTGTTCATGTAAAAGAAAGTAAGAAAAAAAAACAACGCTTTGGCTGGGACGACATTTCCGTTTTTGTTTTTTGTTTTTTTTTATCTAAATGGTTACAGATGGCGTCTGTTTGGATAGATTTAGATGTCAGATGTGAAGTCTACTGTGATGACTCGAGAGATATTGTCGATAATGGCTCACATTAAAGGCCACACTTCTTAGAATGCACAGCAGAGATGCATGATTTACACTTGAAAATTCCAAGTATAAGAACATTTGACACCAAATTTACTTTTTACATACATGTAGTCTATATTAATCAGACATAGCACACACAAAGTGTCAACAGTGTGCGTTTCCACTATGTCAAGGATAATTAGGTTAGGAATTTGCGAAATAATGATTAGATTAAATAATATATGTTCAAATAACTTTTGAAGGAAACAGAAAAGTTTTTTGCTGGGTTCAGCCAGGTCACTGTATAAGTAAGATAATGACAATCGTTTCAGCAGTATTGCTACCTTGCTTGGTGTAAGCATTTAATACCAGTCCGCGCAAGATTTGTACTGATGCCTCGCTGAGCCAGGAGAAAAAGGAAGAGACAACAGACAGCGACAATGTTAATAATGATCGTTGAGATTTTGAAGATAGAAAGATGGTAACTCTCACAAGAATATTCATGTCGAGACTTGGCAGAGAGAAAGATGGTAACAAGGCCTATGACGTTGTGTCTTGGAAGAGAGAGAAAAATGGCAACAGTAACAAGGTCCATCACGTTTTAACTTGGGTGAGAGAGAGAAGATAACAGTAACAAGGTCCATCACGTTGTGACTTGGGTGAGAGAGAGAAGATAACAGTAACAAAGTCCATCACGTTGTGACTTGGGTGAGAGAGAGATGGTAACAGTAACAAGGTCCATCACGTTGTGACTTTGGTGAGAGAAAGAGGGTAACAGTAACAAGGTCCATCACTTTGTGATTTGGGTGAAAAAAAGAAGGTAACAGTAATAAGGTCCATCACGTTGTGACTTGGGTGAGAGAGAGATGGTAACAGTAACAAGGTCCATCACGTTGTGACGTGGGAGAGAGAAAGATTGTAACTGTCGCAAGGCGTATGACGTTGTGACCTGGGAGAGAGAGAAGGTAACAGTAACAAGGTCCATCACGTTGTGATTTGGGTGAGAGAAAGAAGGTAACAGTAACAAGGTCCATCACGTTGTGACTTGGGTGAGAGAGAGATGGTAACAGTAACAAGGTCCATCACGTTGTGACTTGAGTGATAGAGAGATGGTAACAGTAACAAGGTCCATCACGTTGTGACGTGGGAGAGAGAAAGATTGTAACTGTCGCAAGGCGTATGACGTTGTGACCTGGGAGAGAGAGAGATGGTAACAGTAACAAGGCCCATCATGTGGTGACTTGGGTGAGAGAAAGATGGTAAAATTAATAAGGTCCATCACGTTGTGACTTGTGTGAGAGAAAGAAGGTAGCAGTAACACGGTCCATCACGTGGTTACTTGGGAGAGAGAAAGATGGTAACAGAAACAAGGTCCATTACGCTGTGACCTGGGAGAGAGAGAGAGAGAGAGAGAGATGGTAACAGCAACAGTGAATAACCAATTATTATATGAAACGTTACCTCTTGTTTTAGTCTTTCTTTGTCCGCTGTTGACTGCGTTTTTCAGTGAGAGAAAATGGTTACAGAATAATTTCAGTTTAGTGGTTTGTCATTTTATAACGGTTAAGCTTCTATGCGTCAAAACAACCTGATCAATCTCATCTAAAACAAATTGAAATGCGTCGATAACATTCAATCCACATCAACTCATCAAGCAAACAACATTAACTCCATTTTCTCTTACTTAACTGTTTGCCTTTCCTTGCTATAGCATCACAGGCCTCGCCATTATAACCAAGGTGTCCAAACCAGGCAACAAAACAAAAAATATGACATAGGTTAACAAGAGAACAAGTATATTCATTAAAGCAGCAGAGATTACGTCGTGAAGTAATTTGCAGCCGGAAAGTATTACACTTGTGTGGGAATGAAAATTGATTTTTGAACTTTTTACGCGTGTTTATTTTATCTGGCGTCTGTATATGGATTTGGTTGCTGTATACAGGGTAAATAAAAAGTAATGTTCGGATTAACAGTGAAGAATATACAGTTAACATGTGCTTGCCAAGTATCGGTAGTCATGTTTACTAACTTTTCCCTACCTGTGATGACTAACGGTCCGTTACCTGTGGTGACTAGCGGTCCGTTACCTGTGGTGACTAACGGATTGTGATGACTAACGGATCGCTATAATTAATGACTAATAGACCGTTATGTGTAGTGACTATCGGATAGTTACATTTTCCCGTGATGAGTAAAGGATCGTTGCCTGTAATGACTAACGGATTTTAAACCACAGTAGTTATATCATCATCATGGCAGTATGGCAATGATTAGCATATACCTGATAACACACAGATCTCTTTGGTTACAGTCATACCAGTGCACAGTTCAAATTGACATACTTCTGTCCTTAACGTCACAGAGTGTCTAGATATCTCTCTCTCTCTCTCTCTTTTCATGTATAACGACGCTTTAGACAGTTGTATAAAATCTATATTAGCTTCTCGTCCTGCCTCATACATTATACTAACACCACCCACAAAATCTTACACTTTATATTAAATGCTTAGAGTGCACAATACTGCTGAAGTAAATACACCATTCAGTTCCCGTGACGCTGGGTCCAGAAAACTCCGTGCCTGTTCATGACTGAAGAACGACACTAGAGGTCACAAAGTCTTTGTAATTGATTTAAACTGATGACATGCATTTATGCCTATCATTTATGTGCTATGTTGTTGAACCCATTTTCAATATAGTCACAAACACTTTATCCTGTGTATACTCAAGTTTTAATTTGTCACTGTCAAAGGACGACGTTTTTACATTCTAAGAAATGTGTGTTTGTGAATGTCGGTTACCGTCCTGAAATAACGTCAACGTCTCCAGTGCTATATAATATATGAAAAACCCTTCCCTCGTGTTCTAATCTATCCGAACTGATGCCATATGAAAATACACTTCCGCCGCTGTAGCCACCATTACAGAAATGTTGTCCCCGCACGAACATTCTCAGTTTTACATAAAACGTATTCGCTTTTCGGTCGATCAAAGTGAACGGCAAGGCTATGAGTAAAGATCGAATCTCATAGAGGCCTTGTGCTTTTAATGATCGATGATTCCTATCTCTAGAACAGAAAATGCCTTTGACTGCCATGCTCAAACATACCTGTTATATAGATCATCGCTGTGTGTAGTGGTTAAAGAATTCATGTGGAGTATGTGAACAGTTACTAGGAATCTCCATGGGCGTAGGACTTGTATATACCCTATAATAGACGTATATTTGCACGTAAGGTAAAACCTGGGACTTGTTTACTTAAACCTATGCCATATCATACATGTAATAATGGCATGGCCTCTGGCATAAGTCCAGTGTCGATCTGTGAAGTGTGAAATGAAATCCGATATCAAGAGAGGTGACTGTCACACGGTAAAGCGATGAATTCAGAATGTTGAGTACAGAAGCACATCAGTCCGTGATAAAATGTCAGGTAAAATCCGATATCAAGAGAGGTGACTGTCACACCGTAAAACGATGAATTCAGAATGTTGAGTACAGAAGCACATCAGTCCGTGATAAAATGTCAGGTAAAATCCGATATCAAGAGAACTGACTTCCACAGCGTTAATTGCTGAATTTTCACTATTTAGGATACGAGCACATCATTCCCCGATAACATATCAGGTGAATCAGATATGAAGAATTGTGAATGTTCCATCGTTATAAGAATGCCTAACCGTGATAAATCGACTATTTTTCTGTAAATCAGTTATAAGATATGATTTCGTCATCCAGTGTGCTTTAATCCAGAGTATATACTGAATAGTCTTAGATAATAAAATAAAACATTTAAATCATAGCCTAACTCATATGGCACTTGTGCAATGGAAATGACTGCGGCGCTCCATTGCTTTCTGGAAGAAGGGTCACGACTATATAGCAGACTGACAACCTAGCAGAGGTCGTCAGTAGTTGGAGAAGGAGGTCGTGTGTTCGAATCTAGTTGTGGTTCGGATGCAGCCTTATGTCAGATACCTCAATGTGTGAGCTATGTACGGTCCTCTCCACCCATAAACTTTTGGACCCTCATATATTACGGTAAATGGCCTAAATTTCGCCCATGACTAAGCTGTACAGTCTAACACCTTTGCGAGTTCTAATGATCTTAGATACGTGTTTTCAGGTTTGTTTGGAGGTTGTCCTAACCGAAAAAATCACCAAGTGTGACATTTCATGACATTTACAGTTTTACATATTGTGAGTTCTAGTGATCTTAGATACGTGTTTTCAGGTTTGTTTGGAGGTTGTCCTAACCGAAAAAATAACCAAATGTGACATTTCATGAGATTTCATGACATTTCATGGCGATATTTTAGTAAGTGAAATGATCATCAGTATGGTCATGAATCTAGAGATAGGTATCAATCAACTTGACTGTTGAGTAACATCGATTAACCACCTTGGGTAACATCAATGAAAGTTCTCCGAATATAGCTGTTATTGTTCGCCAATTCTTAAAAAAGCTAAAATTTATAAAATTTTAATACATTCTCCTCTACCATGGGAGAACACCTGGATTGGATATTTCATTTCAATAATTACATTCGATAGGATAGTGCGTTTGTTGAAAATAAAATTGCTTCACGAAAGGAGGCAAACATAAAAAAAAATAAATCACATCTTTGGAAATCAATGACAAGCCAGTCAAAGCAGGATTCGAATACGTTATCTTAGAGGTGGCCTCAAAAGCACTTTTCAGTTCGATTATTTGAATAGCCGGCATATGTTCTACCTCACGAAGATCGTGGGCTTCATGAAGACTGTGGGCTTCACGTTGTAGGGTACACGGGAATCATACACGTTCAGACGTGCAAAGGGTAAGTGTCTATAACATGTCGCCACGACGTTCATGGCTGAGAGTTATACTGCTGCCTGGGAACAGCCTAATTTCCGCACCCCACGAACTGATGACAGTGATCTCATTTAGCACCCCGAAGGAAAATTCATCGCGACTGATTGATATCAAACATTTAATAAGAATGATTCAAAGAAATCACGCAATAAAAGAGGGAAATCAAAGAGAATGTGTTTAGGCACTGGCATGGTTATCTGCATATAGAATGCTATATTTATGAAGAGAGGGATATAAATCGTAATGTGGTGTGTTTCTGTGTTACTAAATATTATATGAACATAAGGTGTATAAAAACAAGATAGAATGTATTTCTGCTGTTTCATATTGGCTGTTTAAGTGAATTCTAACAACCATAATGGACAAAAATAATAATGTGAAGTGTGCATATTATGGTGTTCACGTTTTTTATTTGATGAATTCACATCGAGCAACCACGGTTTTTAAACTCGATCAAACCAAGTAGTTCTGGGTAAAGACTAGTTCTGATATTCCAGTAATCACTCAGTTCTCGACAATAAACTGGTTTGACTATTTGAACAAATGAGAAAGCAGTTCTCATCTAACAGTGGCCCTAATGCTTGAGAATCCACCCAATTCTAAGCGAAACTGGTTCTTATAGCCAAGTACCTGCACATTTGTCCACAAAAACTGGTTCTGATACTTGAGCAACCAAGCAGTTTTAAGTAAAGATCGTTTCTGATATTCAAGAAACATGGAGCTCTTAGCTGAACCTCTTTTTCTCTCATGAACACGGGTCTCATCCAGAAAGGTTCTAATGCAAAAGAAGACTTCACGTTTTCATCAATGAAACTTAGATATTTCTTTTATCAGCATGTGTATAATGCATACATATCCTTCATGACTAAGACTAAACAAATGGAGAATGGCAACATGACTTTCTTCACAAATTCCTAGGACAGTGTAACTGAGAATTTCAATACAACGAAGTCCATGTAAACACATGAGTAATCCAGCAGGTATTACTGAGTCTGAGATACCATTTGACTATAAAAAAAACTTTACTCGTATCCTGCTTGATTATGAGATCTCAGTGTTTCTTCATAGGATAATGGTACTAGTTTTGGCCACGAGAGAGCAGCTAGCGGAAGCCTTGCAAGCGTTCTTCTGATAAAATGATAAAGCATGTCATGGTGCAACACTGTTATCTGTAGAGAAAAGAAATAGCAACCCAGACAAATACAGACGAATAGAAGAAAAAAGTAGAAATTATTCACATTTTAATTAATTTCTGCTCACGCTATCTGTACTCTTCTGAAACACTAGATGGCACGAGACATTCTGGTTGGCTTTTGGAAGATTAAGTGAGCAGAAATCTGCTGAGAAGAGTCTCACATGAAGTTTAGCTTTTTTTTTTTTTACCTACACAGAGATGAATATTTGATTATTACCTAACATTCCTTCAATAATAGATTAGGTGACATTACGTTACCTAAGTGGCTGTGTTACGAAAGAATGTTTGCTATTTAAGAGCCCATGACCGAGAATGTTCCTGCAATTTCCGTCACCTGTCTTGCTTCCAGATCACACATCTGTTTCTTTGACATAATCCTCCAGTTAACCACCCAATTACACCTGGAGATCCCTTTCTCTCCAGGGCGCCATGTTCGACCGGTGACAGTCATGAGAAGTTCCTTTCATGATGCACACAATTGGTCAGAGTGCTGTAATAAAACAAACACGACTAACCCTTACCTTGCATTCTAGAACTTGAATGTTTGTGTAATGTTTTCACCACACATTAAAGTCGTATGTGAGGAAGGAAGCGTGTGACTCACTTCGTCTCTTCATCTTATATGTTTAAAGGAAAGACAACAATTAATTTAACCTCACGGTTAAGTTCGGACCAGGCGTGGAAACAGACCTAAACACACACAGCCATTCCTTTTGCCTCATCATGTGCTTGTTTCTTAACTCTATAAATAACGTTTTAATCTGGAATTTTGACGAGGCCTTGGAATACGTCATACTAGTGAAACCGAAAGCACTATATCGCGTCACTCGTAACCTACATACATTCAATTTATATGGCAACGAGGGAAAACAGGGGTTGCGTGAGGAAATAGGTATGGTCCCGGGTTTAGAAATACTCGCGCATGATTGATTGGATAAAATGGTGGTGCGTTTTGAACTGCAAAATTGGTTATATACATCGAGCTTTTTAAACTTTGGCTCGAATAAATTTTCAATACATATAAAAATTTGTTCTGTTTTAGACTTTATTCAGACAAACCATAAGACCAACCAGGAAAACTCTTTTCCATCGTTATGTTGCAGCTGAACTTTTGTCCTCATCAGGCATGATAAGCGCTAACAGCAGACAACGACAAGCGATGGGTACTGACAGCCACTTACAGTAATGGTGCCAATGTTTTAGAAACGTTATCATCTGGGAATTTTTTTTGGTTTTGTATTCCTGCTAAATTTGCCTGGGATCCTAATTGTTTATCTCTACACTAAACATTCCTGTAGCTTGACACGGCTTATCATTTATTATAATATTGTCAGTAAGGCTTCGAACTTCCGCTATCTGCTCATTCGCTGATAAAAAATAATACCATTATTCTACCCGCAGAACTTTGGAATTTAAAAAAAAGAGAAAAACTTTAATCCTTTTTTTTTTCTCTATTCTTAATACTACCTAAGACAGACTGTGATATAAATCAGTTGACTACATTAACTTCGTTGTATTTTATATCTTTACTTGGGGGATTCCGTACCTGGACGCCTGCCAAGAAAGTCAAGCGCATTCACCTGCACCTAATCTGTAGTCGTTGCTTTGTATAACTCACATTGGCCTTTCGTTTGTACATTATGTGCTTTAGTAAAACTGTATCATGGCAAAAAACAAAACGAAAATGAAAAAAACAAACAACAATAACAACATAATAATAATGTACTGGAAGGTGGTTTGAGAATATCGGTGAGGACGCGAAGCCTTGTCAATATTAGGCTTTTTTTCTTTTTGTAAATTCACCTTAGTAAAAAAAATTGTACTTCTGAATGATTCACGATAAGATCACTTTCACATTACTGTATTTTCTGTGGTGGTGGTTAAATTTCACATAGGCAGACAACTTAACAAATCAAGCTACATTAAGGTTGAATACATTTTATTCTAACTGTTCATGTAAATGCTAAACATTTGCAACGAATACGCCACCTAGTTCGTGGCTGAAGTAGAATCAGGTTAAAATGTGCAGTGACGTCATCAATGTATAATTCCTCAAAATGTGGGGGTGTCCCTTCAAAACAAACAATCACGTTAAGACAATACAGATGGACCTATCCACCAATGGTGCTTTCTAGGTGTTTGTTCAGGCTACATAATACCGCAGTTTGACTATAAAACTCAGCAATTTACGGTGTGACAGTCAAGGCTGGTGTAACTTGATTTTGTCTCACGGATATCGCACATTTACAAGCTTACCCGAAAGGTATTACAATACTACTGCATTATAATAAAAAGAAGAAGAAGCCGTGGTTATGGCTAAATATGATTACCTCTATGTTGACGTTTTTGATATATACCGATTCCAGAACCACGTGATTCGGATTAAATACCTATATACTACACACATATTTACTGAAAGAGATGACGACACTTTGAGTAATTCTGGACCTAATACATTGCCTTTATCATCACAGCATTTTATACCTAATTTTGGTGCGGCCATGGTTGTGTAAGTTACTATAGGCTATGGATTTACATAAACAGTTGGAATGAACCCTAAATGAGATAATTTGACAAGAGGCCCGACTTTCACCGGTTACATGTGACCACCACATTTTCGCCTCCTCTGGTTTCACTCTCCATGCTAATGTCTGTTGTATTCACCAGCTTTATAGTTAGGATCTATAAAGCTGACATCTTTGAACATGACGTGAATAATGTGGCCCCTAGCAGACAGAAATCATTGATCATTAAAAGTACATGTTATCCAGGAAATTCGATCTCTCTATTTACGGTACAGTCGCTCATGCTTTAATCGAAATACGTGTTATGTAAGAATTGAAAACGCTCATGCAGACGCGTTTGTGTTATTATGTCTGCAGTGCTGCGAGTACATTTCCAGAGGGAGCCTGTTAGGATTGATTTGGACATCAGACCAATTCTCAGTATCACCATAGATACGGATAATATTTCAGGTCAGTAAAAGTGATGGGAACTAAAGATCTTGTTTATGAGTAGAAGCACTCGAATTCAGATGAAGTTACACAATAAATGCTTGACGATCTTGAGGACATCAGAACTTAAAATCGAATTTGCTTTTGTCATATTGTTGATGGAACAAATAAATCCAGAGATAATATTCAGCTTAAAAGTTTTGATGTCTTCAAATGTTATCCCACCTCTTGAGATCGATTTTGGACTTCAAAACTTGTGTGATTTCTAAATGTAGCATTATGTAATCTTTTAACGGAACATGGGGGTATTATAATATAGCGTCAGTTGACGCGCTCTAGGTTGTCCATAGTTTTGACAATTTATCGAGTATCACTAAATTCTATTGAATAAAATATATTTAAGACGTTTAACAGTGTGACCACTTTTGGAGAATGTGAAGTGTTACAAACAAAACCTTTAGTAATTAAATAACTTTGAACCAGGTTTGATATCTGTAACTGAGTGGCGCCAATATTTAAGCAAGCACGTTTGATTCTAATCATGAATTTCTTTCCTTTGTTTTCATGTTATTTATATTGACTGTGAGAAAAACACAGTAGTTTGAGTAATTCTAAACAAGTGACGTCTAATAAATTGATATTAACATTACAGCATACGTTTTACCTTATTCTGCATAACCTGTAATGTTAGGGGACATACAAATTTATACGGGTTAAGCATTTATACGTGGACATTGGAATAAAAGCCTGACTGAAGTAAACGAACAATATGTCGAATTTCACCGGTTAACTGTGACCGTTTGCTAAATATCATCGCTTCTCTAGTTTTATTCACCATGCTTTAGTCTTTCATATTGTGTTCATGACTGTATCATAAAGATGTATATATTACCAGGTATGTAGTAGTTAGTGTTATAACCTGAACGATATGTGTCCAGTGTGTGTTAATCGTTACACAGATATAGACATACGCCCGATTGCTGCACCCACCATACCTTTATTACGAATGAATTTCCCGTATACAGCATGGAAATGGAATTCCATACAGTCGCCTCAAAAGTCAAAAGAGCGTAAAAAATACAATCAATAGCTTTCAGTTCGACTGCAGTTTAATACTTTCCTGTTGTAAATTACTTCGCGACGTGATCTCTGATGCTTTAATAAATATACTCATTCTCTCGTTAACCGATATTCTAGTTTTTATATTGTTCTTCGTTATATGAAGTCACCGGTGCGGTCATCTTGCCCATAATGACGATGACTGTGGTGCCAGTCAGCTATAGCAATTAATAGAAAAAAGTTAAATTGGAAAAATTGCTGTTACGTCGTTATGTGGATGAGTTGATGTGAGTTGAATGTCATGAACGCGTTTCAATTTGTTGTTCAGGTTTTTGACGCGCGGAAGCCAAACAATTAGAGTTTTACAAACCACTGACCTGGGTGAAGTTATTGTGCAACGCTTTGTTTCTCCTAGACCCTGCGAACTACTGACAGTTACAGTGTTACATAGTTAAGGTCATGAGAGAAATACGAAAACAAAATATCCCGCTGTAGCTCCTGATTATTCAAGCTAGAAGATTCCCCTCTTGAATGTATAATGCAGCCACTTTTTATAATAGCATCCTTTTTCCAATCTGGAAATCGCTATAAATATTAGAATGGTCATTGTGCATTGAAGCAATTTGACGCTTTTATACGAAGAGTTTCCAGTAAAGCCGTGAACCAAAAGTATTTTTCAATTTCACACATTCGATTTAGACAGAAAGTGTCTTTGAGCTAAATTTCATCGAAATAATTAAAAAAGCGTCCAGAAGAAATGGCAACATAACGGGCTTACTTCTCTCTTCCCAGTTTCAACAGCACGGGCCTTAATACTTTCAATTCTTACAATTCTCAATATGTTGGGCCTTGCAAATTTCAACATAATGGGCCCAGAATGTTACTTGCTCTATTCCAAATCACAGCATGATGGGCTTTGGGGAGTTTTACATTCTTTACCTCTTGGAAGTCTCAAGATGATAACCGGATACCTCTAATTCTGTGTGATTCTGTTTTTCTCCTTAGGTTTTAGTCTTTTATATGTTAACTCGTTTCTCTCTTCCCAGTCTCCACGTGCTGGGCTTGTAACTGATACTTTCTTTCTCTCTTCCTAGTCTCCACGTGCTGGGCTTGTAACTGATACTTTCTTTCTTTCTTCCCAGTCTCCACGTGCTGGGCCTTGTAACTGATAGTTTCTTTCTTTCTTCCCAGTCACCACGTGCTGGGCCTTGTAACTAATACTTTCTTTCTCTCTTCCCACTCTCCACGCACTGGGCCTTGTAACTGATAGTTTCTTTCTCTTTTGCAATTCTCCACGTGATGGGACTTGCGAGTGATACCCGGTACTTTTTTCCGCCATGCGAAGTCTCAATGTGATGGGCCTTCCGACTAATAACTCCTTTGTCCCAGGATGAGGCTTGCGACTGTTACCCTCTTTCTTTCCATAGCCAAAGTCTCAACGTGATGAGATATGAGACGGTTCCCGTCTTGCAAGTCCTGACTTCTTTGGCCTTGTGACCGATATCGTCTTTCTCAAATCTCAGCCTTTCTTACAAAATCGTGACTCATTCCTGTTCAACTTTGTTGTCATACTTTTGATATAGAACAGACATTAAGTACTGTGTTAATGTTTTAATGAGGCCACATTCGAGCATGATCAAATATTCACGGTGTAATCATTGTGTAAATCCTTTCCTCTGGGCTTCTTTCCTGCTCTGTATTCTGCTGTATTTGTCTGGGTTCGCTCTTTTTATCTCCACACAGGAAACACGCCTACAGCTTGTCTCGGCTTATCATTCATTAGAAGACCACCAATAAACCTTTGAACTTCCGATAACTGCTCACTTGCTGGCAAAAAGTGGTACCATCATTTTGTGACACAACACTGAGTTTGCTCTGCGCAAAAGTAGGCGCGGTAATGAATTTGCTCAAAATGGTGTTCAAGGCTAAATTATAAATCCTGTGACTCTGTCCTAGAACTTTTATCAAGTCGCCATTCACTACCTTTGTTTGACCGTCGTTCCTACTTTGTCTATTATAATTCGTGCAAGTCTTTCCTTCCTACATTATGTACATGCTGATAAAACGCTCACTATGGAAAACATTATTTAGGTAATATCTTTGAATCTGAAAACTGCAGGAATGTGTTATGTTTTATATAGCTGCTTCCTAGATAGTTTCATAGAGTCTAAGACCATGTATCATTTAGATATAAAAAGAGACATCAATATAACAGCTTTCTACATGCCGATGGTTAAAGACATTCTCTTTTTCTATTTTCTTGTGTTTTATGGCGTGTGAATCATTCTTGTTAAATCTTTCATATCAAGCCGTCCCGATGAATTACCCAGTGATAATGCATGGCCTTAGGGCACGGGGATAAGGCTGATATTTGGTAGGGTATAATTGTCACCCAAGAGTACTGACATGACGTGCTAGTAACAATGACTCCTTTCAAGATGCTTTCAAGAAATATGTAACCGTGTACGAGCAGACATTCCAAATTCTTTCAATTAACACGAATATTCTAAGTTATGTAACCTAACACCAATATAGATCTGATTTCCGACACTGAATCAACTAACTCAAGACCAATGAAATACTGGTTCGACTGAAACTCGCATATATCCTTGAAAGTTTTAACTTCACATAAGTAGGTAGGGCTGTGTGTTTTTGTATCCAAGGAGATTTGTAATGATCCAGTCTGACAACCCAGTAGCTGAGAAATGCTGAGTGTTCCGAAACTCCAGCTCGCAAGTACACAGCATTTTTTCCTGCAAAGAATCTTATGAATCTCTCGCGGTATAACAGAAGTGTATTACATCGGGTCAATTGCTGGTAATAATCTAGGGTATAAAAACATTAATGCATATTCATACAAGGTCTTACAATGTTTTTGCTCGTTAGATAAATGTCACAACCAAATGCCCTCTCTTTGCGTCTTCTTAATTCTGTTGTTTGCAAAAAGTCAACAGAAATATATCGCTCAACATAATTCGGATATCTCAATATTTGAAAGTTCTCCAGTCGAAGAGATGCTCGACACTTTTGATCTCTGATTAAACATTCCCTCGAGAGCCAGGCGAAACGCCAAGGTGGAATATTATACGAAGGTCGAGTATTGGCTTTTCTAATCATAATTTCTTACGCTAGGAGCAACTTGCTTCATTCTGACTTATTTTTAGTTAATTTAAAAGACATCGACTGCGGAAAAACGTCTAAGTGCTTTTATAAGAACCAACCACCTGTTCTAATACCCTTATATTCCTGACTGCAAGCTTGAGAAATCAAGTGCGAAACAATTTACATTTACCATTTAGCAGTCGATTAATGACGTGCGTACCAGGCGTCTATTTTGATGTTGGTCACTATAGTGCTTTTTGCCAATGAATGACTCTTTCAGTAAACGCTAGAAGCAGAGCAGTATCGTTGGCCACCATGTTGAATCATTATGAATTATCTTACACTGTGAAGATAGATAAACATAATTCTAGCAAGCACTGTACTCAATACCAGCCCAGTTTTGAAGAGTTCCACGTGCTGTCAAAAGTTTTAATCGAAAAAAACCCGTTGATGTTTGCTTGCTGTGTGCATTCCAGAGTAGGCGTGTATCAGGGCGTTCTAGAGGAGTTAAGTAACTGGTTATGTTTTGTTTGATTTATCTCTCCAAGGTTTTTGTATTAGAAGTATATAGTATATAATGAGATTTTAAAAATTTTAATTGTGTTTTTTGTGTTAAAACTGGTTTAAAATGGTCTGTTTCCTGTTTGTTCTGATTTTAAATGCTCATTCTCTTGTTGAAAGACAACTGTGTTCCGGTTCTAACATGTTCTCAATGCAGTATGGCTGTAATACCATCAATATGGCGTAAAACACAAATCATTTATTCATTTACCCCTGACACTAAGGGATCTTAGAAGATGTTGACTTTTTTAAATTTATAAGTAATGGTCTCAAGGTTAGTTCAGCAAGATGAGAAATTACCAATTTATGCCTTCTTCACAGTAAAATGGCCTTATTATCATTTCTTATGTAAACCAACGGCTTACCAACGTATCCTTCCCTTGACTTAGCTTCCTGTCATGGTTAAAAATATCGATAAACAAAAATAAGACAGCCTAACGAAGCGATAGTTGACATTTACTTTCAGACACATCCTGTTGTTTCACTTCCGGTCAACCTCTAAATCCTGGTAATCTTTTTGGCCGACCATTCTTTGATCTCACAACTTGGCAATCACAGCGGCTGGATAACAATGCTCAAGATCACTAGGAGGCTAACCGGATTTGTTGGCCAAATTAACTTCACAAATTGTAACTTTACATGGAACTTTGTATACTCTAGGAAGTTTCCAGAGACGACTTTTCGTGTGCGGTTTGGGAAAGACAGGGCATCAAACTGTAACTGTAAATATGTGCAAGCATGAATGTATTCAGGAAGTGATGTCCCATGTCTTCCTTGGTGTAGCTACCATAGTGGGAATATAACTAAGACTGACTGGGTTAAAGAGCCAGGAAACTGTACTTAGAAAGAAAAACAATAGTCATGAATCGACTATACATGAACCGAAAATATTTTTGGACAGAACAAGGACGATGATTACATTTCAAAAGAAATCGTCAGAAGCGATATAAACACGGTCATTTCCTAATCTTGAATATTGATGCTTGGGCAATTTAGTGATTTGTTTTTCACCAGTGGATCGGGACTCCTTAATACTCCAGGTATATCAAATGTTTTCGGTCCAAAGATCCAAAAGAGGAAACAGCCAATTTGAGCTATAGTATACGCATGACTAAAAACTGAAGCACTATGATAAACCTTAAACATGACTCATGTATAAGGCTCTTGTTTACACTTGATTATTTAAAGCATTACTTTTCATTTTCCACAACTGTTCGTAATAGAACCCAGTTTTATGATTTCAGCAAATAAAGCAATATTTTAAAATAGTACATAGACTATATGCTTTAGCTGTCGTTTTCTTGAAAAAGGAGCAGTTTGTGTGTGACAAATGTAACTATAGATATAAGGCTAAAAATGCTGGTTATATCGTATATCTACAGTGGCGGCGTGAACTAAATATACAGCAATCATCAGTATATATACTGAGTGTATCTACATACCTTTACCAGCACTTTTGGCTGTAATTTACATTTTTCTAGTGTATGCCTATACGATCCGCAATATCGTTGACAATTTTAATGTTCTATAATCCAGGCCTAATATAAAAATGTATAACGTGGGTAGTATATCATTCCACAGAATTCTCACAGAGATTATTATGACAAAGACATTAGCTGCTCCTGAGCCACCTGGCACGGAATATATCCCTCTTTTTAGTATTGGTCCCCACGATATGGCTGAAATATTGCCGCTGTGGCGTTCAGCCGTATTCTTTCATTCGCTTATTTCATTTTAGCATTGGGGACGTCTGAAAATATCTGTACCGTATCGCAGTCAATCCCATACAAACAGTCAATCCCGTACAACAGTCAATACCGTACAACAGTCAACCCCGTACAAACAGCCACTCCCGTACAAACAGCATTTTGAATAATGATAAACTAACTGTACAGTGCTTGAAGATCTGGTCAGAATAGATGTGCAAAAACTCAAATACGCTCGCTATAAAACTACAGATATCGAATCAGAGGTATGTGAGAATTGCAAATATCATTTCTTACCTGAATATCACCAATGAAAAAAACCGGGACCAGCACTGACTAGACCAGACCAGATGTGTTGTTCAACCCAGGGGATCAGCAGAATGCTAGACTATACATGGAGTTAATGGAGTTATTGCCAAATTCCGCCGACTAGGATGAAATGTTCCCTTTGTTAACTGTAACACAACGTTCCCTTTTATGACTGTGACCCAACGTTTCCTTTGTTCGTTGTGACACAACGTTCCCTTTGATCACTGTGACACAACGGTCCGTTTGATGGCTCTGGCATAACTGTCATTTGATCGCTCTTACACAACGTTTCCTTTAATCGCTTTACACAACTTTCCCTTTGATCGGTGAGACACAACGTTCCCTCTGATCGCTGTAACATACTCTTCCCTTTGATCGCTGTGACACAACTTTTCGTTTCATCACTGTAACACAACGTTCTTTGTGATCACTTTAACACTTCGTTCCTTTTTATCGTTGAGACGAAATTTTCTCCATGTTTTATTAAATGACGTCGATTACTTGGTGCTTTTGTTGGTTCAGCGCTGTAGATTCAGTGTCAACAGTTTAGTAATTAGGCTCTGTGCTGTAGATACGTTTTGTGTGTACTATAGATTTAGTATTACGTTTATTGTCCAAGGTGCATTGCTATAGGTTCCGTATGGTATGAACACAGTGTTATGGATCCCATGTAGTAGGTTCTATGTTGTAACTTCATTGTTGTAGGTTCGGTGTTGTAAGTTCATTGTTGTAGGTTCGATGTTGGAGTTTCAATATTGAAAGTAATTCTATGTTACCGGTACTGATTTAATGTAGGCTCAGGGTTAAAGGTTTATTATTTCAGATTCTGTTGTGTACGATCTGTGTTGTTCGGTCATTGTCACAGATTGATTCAGTGCTCAAGGTTCATTCTTGTTGTTGGGTTTCTTTGGGTTTAACCGTTACCCGTATTTTGGTAAATGTAAATACCTTTATATACGGTTTAAAAGCCGGATTCATTGTGATTTAGTAATCACTATACAGAAGCAAATGATTGCAATTAGTGTTTACTCTTCATGGTAAAATCAAGGCGCAACTATTCTTTTATCCGAAAAGCTAACCAATCAGGGCTGTACATTCTTATCAACTGTACAGACCTATTGCAATGTAAGCTATCAGTATTGCTACAAGTCAAGATCGTCAGAATAGTTTTAGCTTTTTATTGACATCAGTAGGAATTCATTACTGTGTTCAGGACTACATAGTAACGAAAACTGTAGTAGCGGCTTTGTATAAAGACAACAAATAATATGCCATTCAGGAAATCTCTAAATGTACAACACCATTTTGGTCGTAAGGTGAATCGACTGGGTACAAAGTGCTCTGGACAAAGCATGTCAATTTCGAGAAGAGGAACTACGTCAGTGGAGTCGTTGTTAGTGTGACTTTCTGGGAGTATCTATTACCTTTGTGGAAAATCATTATCAAGGGATGCAAGGCTGACGCAGGACTAAAGAAAAATATCATTAACCAAAGCATATGTTTTGTCGAAAGCTGTTCTTCCTACTTTTCACCAAACACAACATAATAGTTTCAACGACAGCTCACTGTATTGTTCCTAAAACCTTCAAATCAAGTTTGACGGATACAGATGTAACCATTTTAGTTTTGGGAGTTATGGTTCAATTCAGGATTTCTTGTAGATACCAGGGAAAATACTGGACAAACTAGAGGGCACATAGAACATTATATATGGGACATTCTGGACAGATGCAAATTACATCTGGTACATCCAGCGTAGTTTTGCATGGCATTGTTAAAATAAGACATGTAGAAGAGAGTGGAAGTAGTACTAACTGCATGACTCCCAGTTACATAGTCTAATATGCCAAGGCTAACCCGGTAGGACTATATGCCAGTGACCAGCATTTTCCAGAAGTATTCGGTAACGTCTCAGCAGTCTGTTATTTAACATTATATTATTAAACTGCACAACGTTGTAGTGCCGATCTCAAGCTCTCATCTTAAGATTTCGGGATCATGATTAAAGAGATGTCACTACTGAAGGATAAATAAGGATCGTCTGCTCGGCTTGCAGACGTGTTTACCCAAATCCACACCCTCGTATTTCCGGGGTATAAAGTTCTTGTCATCTGTTGTGCAGGAAGACGATGGCGTGATCATGTCATAGTAATGGAGGCAAATGACGAAGGATCGTTATATGAGACCGTCTTCAGCTGCACTCCCCATCACCTATTAAACATAATTGCTCACTTTCACTGAGTTGTGTGCCAAAACGTGGAAGAACTAAAATCCTACTTTGCGCAAAATTCCGTACATATAAAATAAAATGTTCCTGGTGTTGATATTATGTGTCTATGGTGCTTCTCTTGTACCGGTAATGCATGTCTGACAATTTATCGTCATGTCGGAAGAGTGGCCGGTACTAGATTAAATATTATACTTAGCTGTATACGGGTAGTGGTTGTACATGTATGTCGACAGAAAAACACAATTTGGCACTATGATAAAACTGAGCTAACCTGCAGTTGTAGGTCAGAGGAAACGGCCACCTAATCTTAAAGAACCTCTAAGATTCGTACCCATTCTAATTTATCAATATTGCCTGTTATGTAGTGAAAATCATTTGTCGGTTTGATCTCCATACCCATTGGGGATATTAAACAATAATCAAACAAATAAATACACCGTATATATATATATATATATATATTTGGAGATTCGTATTACCAGTTGGTGAACCTGTATTGTATATGTGTTATAGAACATGATGAGCTGTTTTTCTGCCACATTGACCTGAAGTTCTTAGTCTGGGAACTTTGCATTATTTGAAAAGTTTGAAATTTTTCTTTTCAAGTCATAGAATTGGTGAGGGAGGAATCGTCAATGGAAAATAGCTTTGAATCCAAAAGTATATTTTATAATTTGTGCGAAGTGGGACGCGGACAGGCATGTGAATTCATTTGTGTTATCTCGGGCGACTGATTAGTGCATGCGAACGGGTTTCCACGGCCGTACGTTGGCGACAACTTCATCTCCCAATGTGAGTCTAAAAAGAGAGTCAACGCTGAGTACAAGGTCAAGGTTATAGTGTAAACAGTACTTCAAGACCACCTCTTGATCCAAACAATAGCAAACTTCTAAAAAATCGTCTGTTACAATTATCCCTGTTCGAACACATAAAATTGTCAAAACAGCCGTATGTCCCTTGACGTGAAACGATGGAATAGTATGGGCCAAATGCGATCTTTCTTGATCAAAATTATACTTGTATGCATAGGCAGGGAGTAATAATTCGCTAAAATACCCGCTTTGCTGTCATTCCACTTCCTGTGTTGTTTCCAGGAACAAAAGGTCAATCAAAAGGCTGAGACCTTTCCGTTGAATGGCGTCACCGATGCGTTAGAAATGAGACTTGACCTTTTTGATCTGCGATAACGCATGCGTCAAACAATCACCTATAGTGCACGGAAACATCTCCGGTGTATGTATGTAATTTCCACGTTCGGAATAAGTATCGAATGAGTAATCCGAAACACCCCCGTCTATCGGCGGAAACACAATTGTAATCGTTTGCCAATACATAAAATGATCATTCGAACTAACGGCAAATATATCTAAAGATACTCTCTAACCAAACCTATCACAGCAGACGTTATCTCTTGAGGTTTGGCGATATTTATCATTAGTTTATTACCTGTATAACGGTAAATGTAATTTTCCAGCAAAGGTCACTCCTTTCTAGATTTTTGGATTCACCCACGCGTTAATTAGGTAATTACATATTGAAAAATGATAACTCTCAATTTTTATCTAATCTATGGTGAGGTGTCAAAAATAACCTCAGGCCAGACTTTACACCCAACAAAAACATCATCAGCGCTAGACTTTACACCCGACAAAAACATAATCAGCGCCAGAAAATGATAATATGTCTCCCACATAGAAAAGTAGAACTTGTTACAGAAGAGTGGACTGACTGAGAGGCTTGCACATGTGAATATCACTTCACCTACGGTGCGATTATAACCATAATTAATGCCTCATTTGCGTGATTATTCAGAGAGCTATGTCTTATAAATGAACAAGGTTCCATACGGCTATGCAAGGAAGTGTTTGAAAATTCCAAGTAACGTTTTCCGCGTGGGTGGAATGATACATTATGGTCACAGAGTAAGCTTGCCAACATAAACATCATGCAGACAGCATTCAAAGCCAGGCGGGATATTTTTGAACTCATCTATCACTGTATTATTACTCGGAATAATTTATTTCATTGCTGTTTAAAGCAATACTTAAACAGGCTGTATTAGATTTCTCGCTAAAAATCTATCAGCGTAAATCCAATCGAAGTTAACTATTATTTTAGAATAACCTAAATAATTACCTTTTACACTATATCATTCTGATCTGTGCCCGTGTTATCGTTCATAATCGATACTAAAGTTTCTAAAATTTATAAAACGTGTGACATTATAACTTTTTCCAAACATTAGATCACTATATTTTCACACTACAAATAGTACAAGATCAAGCCTGATATTTACAATTATTTGAGGTATTCTTAGTAAATACAGAAAATTTAATATGATTAGCCAATATGCATTTTTTGCCAGAATCCCCGGTAAAGCTTTTTAAGGAATTTTCATTTATAAATGTACGAGTGCGCTCGTTTTTTTGATGAAGAGAACCAGAGTGTATAGATTAATCCACCTTTGAAGACTAGAAGAAAATTCTTTCCATTAACGGGAACGGAAATGTGAAATCAATATCTGTCTGTTTGCTTCATGGACTTTGGCGTAAGTAATATTTTTGCTCTTATAAATTATTTCTTTCTTTCGTGAAAACAAGATCAGATGGCCTAACTCAAAGCGTGTCATTAAAAGTATGTTGATTTCTTTTCGGTTTCTCACACAAAAGAAATGATTTATATCCGACAATACTTCTTTTATAACTTGTTTAATAACCCAAGAAAGAGCACCGTAGGACTTCCGAGTACACTATTTCTTGTGGTGCTCACACATTTAATTTAGTTAAGAATATTCTCAAGCAAAAATAGATGGTTTCTGCATATCGCAATTTGTCGTTCCTGTATGCTTCTATGAAATGAAGGTATTTTGAGGATAGTCCTTGTGTGGTAAAATATTTATAACATACCGTCAAACTATATAAAAGTAATACCATATAAGGGAAAGTAATACAACGTTATTTACACAGATCTTTGTGTTCTGAGAAAAGTCTTCATCGGTATGTCTTCCAGCCTTATTAAAAGAATAATCTGACTTAGGCAAACAGGTCAATGATCCTGTCATCTTATCTCATCTTTGTTTTAGTAGTATGTAACATTGCTTTGTTATATACCATACCTGTAATAAACTATGCAGTGGGTGTATTGTACACATATATCATTATTTTTCAAATAGCGGATTCTTCACAAATCCTATCCTACATAATTCAGTTGGACATTGAATAAAATATCAGCATGGATAGCTACACAGGCTCGCTTCCACTAGAATCTCTGGCTCCACATTGCTGTCATTATCTCCTTAGGCATTATACATAATGAATGATGAAATAGAAAACTGATAGACGACGTCTCAGAGGTTAAATAAGGCTCCTAATATACTACACTTGGCAAAGGATAAACATCTACATCAAATGCTGTTTTAATTGGCAGCTGTGCCATGTCTGTGAAGAATTATGGTGCCAGAAGCATTGTCGTTGTAAAATGTTATAGACGCACAGGTTGTCTGCATGCACAAGATAACTGGGTAGACAAAAGCGGTGTTAGACGTAGTGCGTTGTTTGATCGTACAAGGCAGTGACAAAAGGTTGTTAGGAAGTTCGATTGCTTGTGGAAAGAAAAAGCATTTATGAACGTCCATTTGTAAGCAGCCAGCCAGGTGTTTGATTTATTTATTTATTTATTTGATTGGCGTTTTACGACGGCGGCCAGCATTATGGTGGGAGGAAATCGGGCAGAGCCCGAGGGAAACCCACGACCATGTGCAGGTTGCTGACAAACCTTCCCACGTACTGCCGGAGAGGAAGCCAGGATGAGCTGGACTTGAACTCACAGCGACCACATTGCTGAGAGGTTCCTGTGTCATGGAGCCCTCCCCCCCTCCCCACTCCAGGTGTTTGAGTGAAAATGATTACTTGTTTACTTACTTATCTTACTCCATAACAAATGGACGCCATTTTAAAGGAACACAAATGGTCCTCAAAGAAAACCGCACAAATAGTTTTCAGTGTCATTGGCCACTTATTGTCACCAATCGCGGCCCCAAAGAAGTGTGAGAGACGCGGAGATATGTTGTAAAGGCTTGAACAAGTTCGAGTATATGAGTGCACACGTTCAATTCTGAGTAGAACTCAGTGGCACTGTGTAGTATAGGCCGCACACATTCATTTGTAATGTGGGACTCATTGACACTATGTCGTAAGGGCCGCACACGGCCAAGTGTGAATGAGATTTATTTATTTGATTGGTGTTTTACGCCGTACTCAAGAATATTTCACTTATACGACGGCGGCCAGAATTATGGTGGGTGGAAACTTCGCACAGCCTGGGGGAAACCCACGGCCATTCGCAGGTTGCTGGCAGACCTTCCCACGTACGGTGGGAGAGGAAGCCAACATGAGCTGGACATGAACCCACAGCGACCGCATTGGTGAGAGACTCCTGGGTCATTACGCTGCGCTAGCGCGCTAACCAACTGAGCCACGGAGGCCCTAAGTGTGAATGAGACAAAGTGGCACTGTGTAGTACAGGCCGCACACATTCAACTGTGAGTTAGAATCAGTGGCATTGTGTGGTAATAGCGCAATTGTGAATGGGACAAGCCAGGCGAGACAAGCAAGGCAGGATTTTTTGAACTCATCTGTCACTTTATTATTACTCAGAACAATTTATTTGATTGCTGTTTAAAACAGTCCTCAGTGGCACTGTGTCGTAAGGACCACTCAGGATAAAGATCGTAAGGACACCACGCAATCAACCGCTTTAGAGAGACCCGTTGTCGCATGGGTCCAACACGGCCAAGCGTGTGAGTCAGAAGCAGCGAACCTGTGTAAGGGAACTGGGATGGGACTCCTATACCATACTTTATCCATTACAAATGGTGACAGTATTTGAGGGCCAGGTTTTCATTTTCGGATGTAAAATACGCAGTCATTGGTTTTACATTAGGTTGATACGTAGCTGAATGATAAAGGACAAACATATAAATATCCAAAAAATATCGTGGACGTGCTTCATAACTCAGACAAACAGATTACTGATACATAACTATCTCTTGCGGTGCTCTCTTATTAATATCTTATCCCGCGTCAGACAAAACACTGGGCTTTTTGTTGGACAATAACGGTCACATGGAGTACAGATATATTCTTTAATCCTGTAGACGACGTCAAAGGTGTCTGCCGAGTAGATTATCTCCCTTTGTTGGTTTGCACATACAATGGTCACATCGCTGAAGCGATTCATCTATACATCGGTCTTCTGCACTGATTTGAAGGGTCTTTGCGGGATAAATTCGTTACATGGTTACTCAGTGATAGGATACGCAAATATATGGTGTCAATAATCCTGACGCTTCGCCAAAAATGAGGGTTATTGACACCATATATTTGCGTATCCTATCACCGAGTAACCATGTAACTAATATAATGAAATTCTCTGTAAAATGGTTCAAGTATGACCACTGAGCTGTTGCGATGTGAACCAAATGTGCACCAACTTTACTTGGCCTATTCTTTTGCACAATCACTCTGAACGAATGTTTGGGCTCACCCAGACGGTTCTCTTGCCTACAGACAAAATGAGATCGGGCCAGTTAAACCCAATTTCAGGAGTAGGAGAGTGAAAAGCTGCCATTTCGTACAACATAGGAAGGGTGAAAATATTTTACTGAAATATATCTGCCTTTAGGAGAACATCTTTTGCTGGGTGCACATTTTCTTTACTGTCGCCGCTAGAGAATTCATCCATCAAAACGTCATTCCTAATGAAACCTAGCCTTTAGAGAGCACATTTATGTCAGGAGTTATCAGTGACGTATTTTTTAGTGGAAACACAATTTCTAACAGTTTGATGAAGTTAGTCACGTTTTTCACGTAGTTCTGACTGAAGTATTTAAGATGGCATAATAATAGTTTTACTACATCAGTTAAGTGCAATGACACAGAAATACAGAACATGCTCTAGTCGGCTGATTCAGTGAGATATTCACATGACAACACCAAATGATGATCTCAAAACATAGAAAGAAAAATAATTTTTTAATTTTAAATTCGTAAAAAGTTTGTCCATTTAGAAGTGTTATTCTTGACATTTTCTCTCATTTCCCCAAAAGAATTCCTGGTAAAAATGTGCAATTAGCAGAGGATATTCAGGTGGAGACAGACATCCAATTTGAATCTTGTTCGATGTTCCTGGATTAGTCAGAAAAAATAAACTGATGGAATCTTTCACCATTTTAATCACAATTTCAAAAACGTTAGACTTTTAGCTGAGGAAATGACTCTGTAACCGAAATAATCGTTACGGAGATGGCAATTGTACTGATTATTTCATTCTTTGCATGTCAGATTTATACTTTTTTTTTATATTTCCTGATGCCAATCAGAAAGACATTTTCAATCAGTCAGCATATATGCAATTCATGAAAGGAGATTAGGCATTAATTAAGTATTTAAAAATACAAAAGACGAACAGACAACAGGTGAAAAACCAAGCTTATCTTAACAAAGGACGAAATTTAATGTAATTAGAAACGGCGGAGTTTAAAGCCTTTACAAATCTGTTTATGTCTAGTTTTATGACCACGTTTTCATGACCCAGAAACATGTCCTTCTCTCATTATCAAATGTGTTCTTTGTTTTCAAACTGCATGGCGATATATTATCATATTGAAATTATGTCCAAATTAAGATAGACCACTAAGATATGCGATATTTTAAAACATTGCACGCAAAGCTGTGGGAATTTGGTGTTATTATGCATGATGAATTTACCTGTCAGATTCCCACTTTGTATAAAAAGCGTTATATTTCATGCCCCCCCCCCCCCACTTGGACTGGTTACTGACTCAAGTACTGACCCTCTCACTTGGACTGGTTACTGACATCAACCCAACTCGGTCTGACTTGTTGGGTGATACTCAGGAAAAGCGCCGTTGTGAGCCGCTCAGAAGAGCCGAGGAGGTATTACGACTGTTTTGTACTACAATCATCAATCGCTAATATCCCGTCCTAGGTCAGATCAGTTCGCGTGAAAACCGTCACTGCATGATATGACATCCTTAAAACGATTTCTTTCTTTGCCAGGAATCAAATGACATCAGAAAGCTAGCGAGGTATCGATAATGTTATGTTGTCCTAAATCATGTTCCACAAAATTTCAATGACGGCAATAAACTCCCTTAACCACCCAAATCTCCCGTAGTGAATTCTCATTATCGCCTGAGTGGGATCCTCAAGAACTACACTGAGGGCGTGAAACACCCTGTAAGTGTGATCAATTTGGTTATACACATACTTTTCGTTTTCTGCTACGTGCGCTGCAAGATACCTGGCGATGGTTGGCTGTTTAGCGCGTTAACCGTGCTTTCCTCTGGAGTGCTTCCATGTCATAATATATGAAGTGAAAAAAACTTGAGGACAGCTTTAAACACATATCAAATAATACCATTTTTCTTGGGTCCTGATAACTGTGTTAAAGCCATTCACACATATTTAAAACCTTAGAGGCCTATGGACCGGTATTATATCTTTTCTTAAAACATTTTATCGTCTAAAATAAGCTGTTTAGTAAAATCAGCTTGTTTTGACACCGTTCTTTTTCAGTCTACTAAATATCACAAAATTAATTAATATTTCAAGCGACATATCAGGGCCAAAGGCATTTTGTCTGCGCGCTTTAGAATTGTGATGGGCAGGGATAAAAGAGCCCAACAAACGACACAAAGAAACTTTCTTTGAAACTAATGCAGAACCGAAGAGCAGCACTTTTTTTTTTAACTAAAGGAGCCATAGCCGTATGTCTTAGCGATAATTAAACAAAAAAAAAGAAAAACAAAAAAAAAAAAAAAGAAAGAAAGAAAAAATAAAGAAATACACGATCTTACTGTGACAACAGTAGTCGTTGTTGTTCTAAAAGTACATTTCCATACATTAAACACTGAATATTTACACCGTTGAGGGAATTGTTTCCAAACACTCTTTCGACTCAATATCTTGTGTTAACATCTGAAAACATTGCCTTGACATAAACCTACACGTGGTCATTTTCAGGTAATCCCAAGTGTGAGGATAGCTGCCTGATTTTTTTGACGATAAAATGCAATATGCATAAATAGGCAGTTTTGACCTGTATTACGTGTGTTTTTTACTAACTATTGCTTAATTTTCACACCCCTTATGCTCAACGGGATTGGGTACTATCCATTCTTATAACGAAATCAATGCCTGGCCCACTTAATGTGTTGATGATCGCAAAAATTTTGCGAAATATCTTAGATTCATTGAAAACGCATCTTGCGCAAAGATAGAAAGTTAGTCTTTAGAAATCAATGCACCGTGGTAACAATAAATGGAACCATTTTTGAACTGCATTTCATCCATAAATATGGATGTGGGATGCCGCAGAAAAATTTATTCATCTGTGTATCATTGGCGTTTAAGGCAGTGCTCAAGAATATTTTACTTATACGACGGCGGATAGAGTTGTTGTGAGAGGAAACCTACGAGAATAAGGGGGAAAATCTGCTGTACATTATACAGTTAGTTAATGATACATATGGAGGTATATTCTGGAGGAAAGGTACAGGTCGTCCTTAGATTATGTGATTTTATCTGCAACGATTTGTGACGTCTTTGGTACGTCTTTGGTATTTACAGGAAGGCTTTCGCCATCGTGGCTCTGCTGGCTGAGTGTGACTGTGGTAGAGTTGTGTATGGAATAATTTCAATTCTAATCTGTATAGTACAGGGATTCTGACGAACGCACCGCACAAGAACGACTTAAAAACTGAGCACAACACTGTACTACTAGCGACAGCAATACAAACTGTTATTCCAAAGGTCGGATATGACGCTAACTTGGCGAAGACCGAAATTCAGACCACCATCAGGAAAAAGAAAATCCAAGCCACTGAAAGAGTCCAGATAATAAGAAAACTGTAACAGATTCAGTTTGTGTATTGTTCGGTCATTTTACTCGCCTTAGTCAGCAAGTCTGTCATGAAGAGGTAGGTACAGAGATGTATAATGGGGTGATTAGACCGTCCGTCGAGCCTGGAGACACACAGACGCTCTCAGCCAATCCCTTACGGCAAATTGGCATGGAGCTTTACACATTCGTCTGGTTGTGTTCAGAACTGTCACAGTATGTCCAACTTACATGGACATCGAGGCTATAGACACGTTTATATTTATGATCTTGCTAGGCAAAACCATTGCCATTACTTTAAATATGTGTAGCTGTAGAAATATATTTGTTTATGGATTCTATTGGTCCTTTACACCGTGCACAGGAAAATTTCCCTGTAATGTTGACTGTATTTTTTAAAGGTGAACAAACCCCAGTGATCAACCTTATGAAAAGCACTGTACTTTACGCAATACATACAAAACCTACCAGAGTAATGCATGACTACCAGGGTATATGCATGACTGAACATGGAAATGGTTTAAAGTGAGCCATTTCAAACAGGTCATCCGGCGAAGGCCCGTGATCGTAGATGCAATGGTGCAACTCGACGCAACTCACGCAATCCACCAAATAACTAAGAGAGTATATAAAGTAAGAAATTAGGACAAATTCGTGCAGAATGAAGCAGCAACTAAACTAACGTCAGATTGAACACAATATGATTTACTGTTACAGTACCAGTCAGAGTAGATTGAAAATGATTAAGGTGTTGAACACATAAGACAGGCCATATTGTGAACTTTGGGAAGCGTGTGCCATTTATTTGCCTTTCGCAAGCTTTGGTATTTTTAATCTTATATTTTGTAATGTGATATAATTATGGCACTTTGGAAATTGGTCTTAGTGCTGATAAACTATTTCGTACATGCCTTGCCAATCAGCCCCACAGTTCTTACCATTTTTTGTGTTAGCATTAGTTTTGTGTCATTAGAATAGAAGGTATAAGAGGGATGACATGTTTTCTTTGAAAGAAGTTATGTAAGTACCTGCGTTTTGATAATATTACTCTTTAGTTTACCGTGAGATGATTGATTTGGATTTATGGTAGGTATAATTGTCCCAAAAAATTATGGTGAAAATCTTGTGACAGTATTTAACAGTGACTTATTTATATATTTTATGGTATAACGCGATGTTCTATGGGTTTTCATCTGTATGATAGGGATGAGTTTTATGGGTGGAGGAAACCGGAGTGGCCGGTGCAAACCACAAGCATTTTCTAAAGTTACTAACAAACTTTCTCTGCGACACCGTACAATAAATCCATACGGGTCAACTGTTTCCAATGACTGTTACATTGCCCAAACATTTCACATTGGGCCATGCCTCCCGAACACATCTGGTCATGCACCTGATACACCGCCCGAGCATAAGCTAGGAGGGACACCAACACACCTGGCCATGCACCTGGCACACCTCCCCAACATAAGCTAGGAGGAACACCAACATACCTGGTCATGCACCTGATACACCGCCCGAGCATAAGCTAAAAGGAACACCAACACACCTGGCCATGCACCCGGCACGCCTCCTCAACATAAGCTAGAAGGAACACCACCAACTGGCACACCTCCCGAACGTAAGTCAGGATTAACACCAACACACCTGGGCATGCGCCTGAGACTTTCTCGAACGTAAGCTAGAAGGAACACCAACACACCTGGTCATGCATCCCCCCCCACCTCCTCCGGCGTAAGCAAGGAGGAACACCACCATACCAGGTTATACACCTGACAACCCTCCCGGGAGTAAGCCAGGAGGAACTTGGAACGGACACTCGATCTCATAGCCAGGAACTGCTATTTTCACTGGAGTCAACCCACCGATAATAACAGCTCCATATAGCCTTAAACACTATCTGAAGCAATCTTAACCACTTTCCTCGAAATAACCAGTGATACAGTTGTGCACTGTTTCGTACGCTCCAAACGACAAAAGTTTTACCGTCATTGTACCGATCTCCAGAAGTTACGCTATTACCAGTAATTTTGTAGTTAGCACGTAACAAATGAATTCTTCAGTGGTGAAATATGGCAGATGACAAAAAGATAGGTTAAGTGGCTGTTTAGTGCATTGGTTTGAAAGATCTACAGATCTACTGATTTATCCCAGTGCTATCCAAATGTGTAGCCAAATGATAGGCATGGCCACTCTCCCTAATGTATCACCTCAACCTGTTAAGTATATCACTCGGGGGAATCTTCTAACACGTTATACAAAAAGATTCTCACTACACCCATGTTTCTGTGGCTAATGGAGCGAGGTGGGGGTTGTGAGACACCCACATACACATGTACTCACGCCTCTCGCCGCTATACCTAACTTAGGATTAAAACGCTCTTCTTTTCTGCTGTAGATGGGCTTGGTGTCCTGTACTATCATATTTGGTCTCTGGCTTGCACGTCAGTAACAGATAGTTATTTTTGACCCTAAGGATTGAATATCCGCTCAGCAGTTTGCATGTCTACTTGTCATCTTCAAAGCAAGCGAGGAACGACATGTGCAGAAACCTTAATTGCTTAGAACAGAGGTGCCTCATTAAGTATGGGGGCACATACAGTAATTTACTCACGTCAAACTTACTTATCTAATTAACTGTGGTGTTTGAAGTTAACCGTGGGATTCTTGCAGGGCATTAGGAATAAGGTGCGTAATGTACGATGTTCACCTTCCATGTCGCCATTAATGGAAATTTTGACAAGTATCCCTTAAAGCTGCTTAACGCTATGTCACGACCAGGAGATCTTTGGTTAACTGTTTGACTGGAACATCGTTATGCATGATTCACAGAAAGAACATTCATTGCTCCACCGTATTATTTCTATTTATCGCCCATAACATATTCTATCTTGCATGATACAGGTAAGGCTGGCGTGGTGTCAATGTTCATGACATGCGTGTAACCTACCAGACTTCAAAGAAAAGCGACAATTATTGATACCCTACAGATAACAAATCCGACCAAATTTGGCTCATTGCCACGGCATTAATCTGTAGGTTAGTAAGACAAATGATCTTCAGCCACCTTAGAAATAACAAAAATCTTAGCAAAGATGGAGTAAAATCCTGACAACGTTTTCTCTTCACAGTACTAGTGTTTGAACCATGTCTTTCATCCATCGCGTCACATATGTTGTAAAATTAGGAAAACTTTTTTTAGATAAAATTTTTGTGAACAGAATTCTGCAAAATGAGTTATATTTTTTTAACCAGCATTTGATTTAAGCGATGTGCATGTATCAGATAATGTTTTTGCACTGACATCTTTTTATCAACATCTTTTGTTACCAGGGTTTTCAAATTAAGACAGTTTTGCTCTTATCTTCAGAAATCTGGTTAGTTGTTGCAAATAAAGCATCTAAATGGGTTAACTTCCAAACATGTTTATCAAAGAGAACTGAAGTCTCACCTGAATTAAGTAGAAGCCATGTGTCTGTAGGACGCTTCACGTTGATACAATTGTATTTGTCAGTCATAAGAGGTGGCACACTTAAATTTCGACGGGCGGCCAATTCACTTTGTCTCTGTTACGTGGTTTTAACATTTCTGGTTTACCACTGTAGATTTGGATAAAGGAGGATTTAAACGTAGCGATCGACGAAATGTCAGACTAAATTTAATTGCTGAGACAGTTTTCTGGGATGCGATGCATGGAACGCCGGGGGCGTTTTGTTATCTGGTGCTCTCTACAGCACTGGAAATCAATTACTGAGAAATAATTCCAACTGAGAGAAATGATAGAAGACAAAAGACAGGTCGTGTGATGACGGTGAATGTGAGCGATGGTATTTACTCCCCTGTCAGGATAGTTCAATCAAAGACATCACAGTATACAAGGAATCGCAGACCAGAAAAGAGTAAGTTAACAGAAGAAGTGAGACCGCCGCCATTTTGTCCTGCACTCATGGAGGTGTTGCCAAAATTCCACGCAGTCATGACGAGATGGATATTATTAGCGGTGTACTTCTGTACCAGAGTCTGATTCTGGTTCCTTAACGTCCTCTATCTCCACCATTTATGCAATTCTGAGTACACATAATTCATTTTTGAAGCAATAACGTCTATTAGAGTTCTGGACACATGTCTTAGATACTCAACAAATTTTGTTAACTATATGACAGACATGAAGAGGAATCCATTAGAGAAAGGTTTGTCAAATTGTGAAATGAAAAGCAGGCGACAAATTGTCCACCTGAAGTTAATGTTAATGAAAGAAGACATCTTTTTACTGTATAAATATGGCAATTTGCTGTCTATGATTTCAACAAAACTGTAAAATAATTCATGATACCATACGACCATTTGGATCGTATATACTTATATTATTTCAGATCGTTTGTAAGTCAGAAAAAGTAATTCAGTTAGTCAATAAATTAATCAATGTCCTAAATTCATGTCCATGGTTAATTGTGGATTACTCCCACAACATAGGGGGTTTAGTTTGCTGCTTATCTACATCATACCCACTTTCTGCTATCAAAGGTGCTTTCTCCAGACAGCAAACTTTTGCAAATAGGTCTAAATCTCGCGCAGCCAATTAAGTCATGCATCCAGATTTTATTGTAAAAATAATTTTTACAAGGCCCAAACTAACAAGCATACAACAAACAGAACAAACAGATTCGAAATGAAATCAAATGAAGTCGCTGATTACTTTGTGTTTAGAAGCATATTATCTAATATGAAGTATTAATGATGGTAAGTGAAAATATATATTAGATATTATATGGTAAACTTTGAAAAGGTATAAAGTTAAGTAAGACATTAAAAGAAGTTAAATGTGTGGTGTCAAACCTGCGAAGCCGTGAAAGTGACATGGTGAAAAAAATGTTTAGAAGAGGAAAAAAATCATTTTTGAAGATGGAAAAAAATGACATGGTGGAAAGCAAAATTTTTGGGAAGAGAAAATCTTTTTGCCATCAAACAGCCAATATAGGAGTCATAGACGAGCATCCCTCACTGATAACTACATATTTTGATAAGGTCTTACCATGAGGTAAATAACTTGTATTTTAAATCTAGAAAAAGGTTTACAATGGGCATGATCGCCCCTACAGGGTAATTCCAATCTGTTGGAGAACGTATATTCTCAGCTGCCACGCTACACTGCTTGTAAACGTCATGTACATGTATGACTTCGTTTGACGGACACGACTAAGTCTACATAGAAACAGTATCGAGATGAAAGAATAAAAGAGTACATCGCTTTAGACCAACTTTTTTTTGGGCGGGCAATGTATCTCTACATTAACGAGCCAGCTTATTAATAAACAGATTTCAAAGAGACATACATAGGCTAAATACTACTAAAATACAAAATACTCTTTGAGTTCTTTCAATCTCAACTACATACACCAACTCATTAAATTTATGTACTGATCTTCATTTTAATGGCGTTAAGTACGACGTTAAACCCCAAGCACTCACCCACTCACTCATTTTAATGGCATTTCATTATCGTTCAAGTGGGTACCGGCTCATGCCGGCAAACCTGGCAATGAGTTGACCGACAGTTCAGCCAAACAGGCACTTTCATTTCCTGACATTTCTATTCATATTCCGTTGTCTTTGTCTGAATGTCTTAGTGCTATTACCCATAAACATATTGATATCTGGCAAAGAGACTTGGACAAGTCTGAAAAGGGTGGAACGTTCTATACACATAATTCAATCGTGTCCCTTAGTTATAACCTGTCTTTACCTTGCCGGCATGATGAGATTTTTGTTTTAAGATATCTGGTCATAATATTTAGATATTATTATCTGGTCATATACAGACAACTTTATATTTATTTCGTTTTGCCCTGCATGATACAGGCCTCTGTGAAAAATGTATTGTGGACGATAGCATTGAACATTTACTTTTCCATTGACACCATCAAACTTATGCTCGAAATTAGGTGCGCTTGATATTATGAGATAAAATAATATGAAATAAAGACATTCTTGTGGTCAGTTGCATAAGATATTATTACTCAGACATACACATTATTCAATAGGTACACACAGTAATGTTTTACCTCTACTTACCCCTATATATAAGTTTTTTACTATGTAGGATAGTTATTTCATATGGGAAACATTTGAGCTGTGAATTTTAACTCTTTTTACCCGCTATCACTTTTACCCTTCAGCTCAATTATGCTCTGTGAAACTATGTATCTACATGTTTCCCGTATATGTGTTTAACACGTGCTAACATTATGCTAACATGTGTCCCTCTTCTCTTATCTGCCTAACCCGTCCAGACCTTTAAAATATACAACAGCTAAAGAAATTAAGAAAATTAATAGTAATAATAGTAATAACTAGGAAGCAAACTCAATACAACGTGAAGCTGTGGCGTACATTGCCCTTTTGGGGACGGAAAACGCCAGAACAAACTTTATTTAAGGAAGTGGCTGGTAGACACCTCAGCTGTCGTCACGATCAAATGCCAGAGAACACCATTAGGCGTGTACGTGTGTACAATGTATAACCTGCTCTACCTTTGTCAAACGTACCGTGTAGACAAACAACGATGCGTATGCGCTATAAATTTTATATTTGGATAGATCAGATAATTTTAAAGCCTAATGTATTGTTCTGTTTATGAAGTTTCACTGTGCCGCAGCTACTGCTGTGATTATCAAACAAGTACTAACTGTTTGTATTTAGTTTGGTAAGGCCAAGCAATCTTGAGAGATAATTGCCAGTTGAATACACCATGCTCTGTCCAAATACCATGGAGACATACACATGCATGTTCTGCACAGAGATTTAGCGTCGATTTTCACTTAACTACGACTAGTGGCGAGGAAAAATAAAGCCTAGATAAATAAATAAATAAATAAAAATTTATGAATGAATAAATTCTACAGCAAAAATGACCAGTTTATGAGGAATAAAAGAATGTGAATGAACCAGTGTTTGGAGTCCCATTCGTAACCACATCCAGGCGAGTGTGTAAATCTCCATGGCCCTTTGTCGTAAAGAATTTGGTTGAGAGCGTCTATTACGAACCCCGTCTTTAAACATTGTATTATATTTTTTATTTTTATATTAGTCAGTGTCTGACCTACATTTTGCCCTCTGTGTTGCCTGCACTGTAATTCAGTCGAGCGTTCTCTAGGCTTCGGTGACTTTAGTGTCATTGTACATAGGGTATACATTCTCGAAATATGTATCGGTGTTGTAAACATGTTTGCTATCAAACCATCCAGAATTTTCTTAATTTATAAATATGACTGACGGAGTTGTGAAGCTGGCAGTCATTTATTCAAATCCGTTTGAGGGCAGTCATATTGACTGCCATTCACTGTTTACACAGTATTTGTATTTTTTTTGTCCTGTAGATAACATTGTGTAAATAGATAAGATAAAAAATGTTATATTCATTATAAAGGTTGCATGTGCGATCCAAGGATCGGCCGGAAATAAAGAATATCACATGAAGGGTAGCGTTAATACCAACCCTATCCATCTTAGTCCATTTCTCATATAATCGGATTCGTGGCAAAGAAAGAAATCGTTTTAATGATGTTATATTAGTGGCGGTTTTCACACAAGCCGATCTGACCTATTCCGGGACATAGTGATTGATGATTCTAGGACAAGACAATTGTAATCCCTCCTCAGCTCCTCCGAGCGGCTCACGACGTCCCCTTTCCTGTGTGTTACAGAACAAGTCATCAACCCAGACCGAGTATTAACTTAAACCGTTTTCAAGCCATCAGAAATTTACCTAAATCTCCATTTCATTGAATTATCATTATTGTAATATTATATTATTATACGTCCTAAGAGGGATAAGTACAACAGCGATGTGTCCTTCCTCACAATACTCCCCTAAGCACAACGCCTTACATTAAGCTCTGTTTGCTGTCGTGTGTTACATATTATCTGTATGCGATTAGTAAAGGTACGTATTTTGTATGGCTAAAAGGGATCGATATCTATGAACCAAAGGGGCGCGCTCGAATCCAGACCCAAAGATCACTCACAGACATATGTCAAACCTTCTTCACATTGTAAATCTCAGTTAATGTCAGACCTTCTTCGGGTTGTAAATTTCATCCAATGTCAGACTTCCTTCAGGTTGTAAATCTTAGCCTACGTCAGCCTTTCTTCACGTTGTAAATCTTAGCCGTCAGACCTTCTTCAAGTTGTAAATCTCCCTCTATGTCAGACCTTCTTAAGTTTGGAAATCTCAACCAATACCAGACCTTCTTTATGTTCCCAATATCAACCAACTCCAGACCTTCTTCACTCTCTCAAGATCAGTCATTGTCAGGCTTTCTTCAGGTTGTAAATCTCAGCCAATATCAGACCTTCTTCAGGCTCTCAATGTCAACCAACTCCAGACCTTCTTCACTGTCCCAAGATCAGTCATTGTCAGGCCTTCTTCAGGTTGTAAATCTCAGCCAATATCAGGCCTTCTTCAGGCTCTCAATGTCAACCAATATCCAAGACATCTGTCTAAAGAACATTTTACACTAGTGCAATTGTATTTGTTAGGTAGCACATTTAAAATTCGACTGGCGGTCAGTTCATTTGGTCTCTGTTATGTGATAGTACATTCTTGGTTTACTAGTATAGAAATGGACAAAGGATGATTTAAATGCTAAATTTAATTGCTGATACAGTTTTCTAAGATGCACCGAACGCCGGGGACGTTTTGTTTTGAGTAGAAATCAATTACTGAGGAATAATTCCAACTGAGAGAAATGACAGAAGACAAAAGACATGTAATGTGATGACAGTGATGCGGGTTATGGTATTTACTCCCCTGTCAGGATAGTTCAAGACACCACAGTAAACAAGGAATCGCTGACAAGAAATTTGTGGTACTACGGCAAGCTTACCTTCTCGTCAGCAATACTGTCAGCAATAAAAGATGTTGACCGATTGCTGTTAATTGCATTTTTATAAATATGATTATTTAATTATTGATCTGTTTGATAACCACTCACATGTTAGTGAGACAGAAAAAGAAAATGTTGGACAGGCGAACGTGGATTGGCTGAAATGGACTTTAGAATATTTAAAAATACCGAATTTGTTCGCGTTTAATTTGTCCTGTATGTTTCTTTATTAGTACAGAAGTAATGTTAGTATTTTCATAAATACATCTATTTATTTGTTGCTTGCCGGGTCAATTAACCTTGATACATTTACATAATTCAGTTTAGCTCTATCATTCTAACAATCAGAGTAAACCTAGCGAGCAATCATTGGATTAAATTCGATCAAATGGTCTGGAATGATTAAAACAGTCAGGTTTCCGGTATAGAACCGATAAGTAAGTGTTCCAGAGTAACTCTTCAATATGGTGATAAATTTGTTATGCACAAGACTTATTTTATGATTGCACGCACTCTAAATGAATTTGATTTTTAGAAGCTTTAATGTAAAAACGCAGTGTTCCCTGCACTCCTCGAACTCTTCACAAGTTCTTTTACATCACAGAAATGAAAAAAAAATTGGTGGACGAAAAATTGCATTCATCCGTGAAAATTTTTTTGCACCTCTTGCCTTGAAAATAGATTGATTTCTTTTGGTGTTAAAAGGGATTTCTATGATCTAACTGATAAATGTTTCTTGAAGTGAATTGGGGTAATAAAAAAGCTGTTACTTTGGTTAGCTGTTATTGTATGCTTGCTAGAATACTTCATATTTGTTAAATAAGCCTGGAACAAACTTCTGTTTAAGAAGTGGAGGAAGTTTATTTCCCAGCACAGGAAGTTTACTGCGGAAGGCTATTGCGTGTACGTACTTGCTCGCCTTGTATTTAAAATGACAATGTGTAAATATCACATGAATGTTCTTTAACATATTAGGATAAAATATTAATCAGCCTCGGAAATCTAGGTTTCAAATCAATGACTTTTTAAAATTTGTAATAGTCTTTAAGGGGTGGATTAAAGACCTTGGTGACCGCTTCAGTGGCCAACTGGTTAGAGCTTCAGCCTCGAAGTCGGGAGAACCGTTGTCAATATAATGTGACTGGGTGGGGTGTCATTTCTGGTGTCTTCGGCATGATACTTCAGTATGGGCTACACTTTGGTGGCATTAACTTGTCCTGCTACAAGAAAACACCATATATGTACACACACTTCATATGTGTGTAAAAATGACTGAAAAATTACTAAATACGACATTAAACCGTAAGCATTCATTCATTTGTTTACTTAAGACCTTAGATGTCTGCAGATTGCGATCAGTGCTTCCTAAGTGCATCTGTCGTCTTTAACGAGGGACAGATACTAATGGAGATATGTCAATACGAGCAATTTTATGTCATATACAGAATGGCCTTCTTGGAATATCTTGAAAAGAATGGGTATCTACAAAAGAAGATAAACTGTTGCTTTAGTCCAGAAACTTGTAATGTTTTCATCGGCTAAAATGTCTGAAGTAGATTACCGGAAGTGGCTTTTCTGTCATATAGTCAGCTAATCCCAACTATGTGTCACAACTGGCGCCTTGGCTTCCCTTCTTCATTTAAGACGATAAAGGCGCATGATGAATCAAAATACTGACCAAATTTCATGTATTACCTGTATTATGCTGGCAATATTTCTCCCTTGTTGTGATCTTATTTTCAATCTCTGTAGCAATTTGTTAAGGTCGTGGAAACTACTGCTAACTGAAAATGAGTGTTATATCAGTACATAGTTAAAAATGTATCTTGGGATAACTCACCCTTAACATCCATCTTTGTCCACGGATGTGTTTACGAATGTCTGACTCGACATCTAGATTCATACCCTTTTCAGACGGCCTCAATTGGCACAGTTTTCTTCAAAGCCCCAATTAACATGATCAGTCTCTGACCAAGGACATCAAAGAAGCTCCTGAAGCCGTTACGGCTTTAAGTCAGGTGATTTGTCAGCACCAAAAGGCTTTGTAGTTAAAGAAATAGACCAGGCAAGAATGAAGTGAGTATCAGATGATAATTGAAAAGTGTTTCTGAACGTACTTTATTTTAGATTTCCCCCTAGTGTATTGTATTCAGTGAAATCTTTGCCCTGTGGGCTGGGTTGTCAAGGTCATATTGATAATGTTTGTATTGTGAGCAGGGTTGTCAAGGCCATATTGGTAATGTTTGCACTGTGGGCTGGGTTGTCAAGGCCATATTGGTAATGTTTGCACTGTGGGCTGGGTTGTCAAGGCCATATTGGTAATGTTTGCACTGTGAGCTGGGTTGTCAAGGCCATATTGGTAATGTTTGCACTGTGGGCTGGGTTGTCAAGGTCATATTGATAATGCTTGTACTGTGAGCTGGGTTGTCAAGGCCATATTCATAAGGTTTTTTGGCAATGGAAATTTTTTTGTTCACCTTTATGTTCCGACCGCAGTAATATTCTATCATTGCAATGTGTGTCTGTGTATGAAAAAGGAAATGAAATTGGAAATCTGACAAATAACTTTTTAGGGCCAGTAAATCTTTGTTCATGAATGAATTTCAACACAAGATTTCCCAAATGGAAGGGAATTTTTTTTCCAGTTGAATAAAGGAATGAAACACTGAAGGAATAATTCTAATGAGAAACGATGAGTATCTAAATCCAGAAATGTAATCACGCCACGTGTGTGGTATTAGCAATATCAGAGACATTCAGCCCTCTCCTAAGCCGTTCTATATCACATTAATATTTAATAATGTTGTGCCCACCAGACAGTGCTTTAACCACATGAAATTTCTTTTTCCGGTCGTTGGTATTTAGAGGTATTTCTATGAAGTAACGCTTTCATGTTGGAATCTAGTAGTGTTTACATGCTTGGAACACATACTAAGAAGACTAATTACAGAAATAAGTGCGAGACGGAACTCGTAAGTAGGAGAACATTCAGGGAAATGAGCCATAAGGTGAAAGCTATGTATTGATATATATCGTGTCATTGATGCATAGTGTGGTCATCAATCAATGATACACTGGTCCAGATATGAATAGTTGTAAAGTAAACGACTGACTGTAGCTATATGCGATAAGAGCTTTCTAGTACTGTAACAAAAGATTAACCTGGGACGTTTTAAGTGGACTGAAGCATAGTAGTCTCCGCATCGCGGAAATGTATGTTATACATGCGAGTGAAAGTAGGCAGCATTCATTCCTCCTTCGCAGCTGTGCAAAGATTTGTCTGTATCCAGGCAGCTGAAGCCACATCTTGGACCCCTTTATATTGTTTACGGGTGTTGAACTAAATCGTGTTGAATTAGATAGCCACGTTGAGTATATGAACAGTTGCAATCTAAGCCCAACTGACATATCGCGCGCATATTTTCATATCGACAACTTATAGTTTTATAATGGTACAAAATTTGGATTCTTATCCTAAGAACTTATTCCTAGAACCTCCTTTGCTTCTTTCCAACATCATTGAAAACTGTTGACTGTTTCTGTTTGCATGAGCCCGTCATCATTTCATACTTTTTATACTTTCTGATGGTAGTTTGGTGGTTTGGATTGCACGTTGTCTTGGGCATCGGTTTTGCGATTTTTTTCCGGGAACGTTCATTTTCGTTGACGGCTAGTAACACTGAATGTCAGTTTTGGCGCCTAGAATACAACGAATGTTGCTGGTTGTATTTAAAGCAGTCTAACTTATTTAGATGAGAATCTTCTGGCAGAACGCGTCGATTATTATTTCAAAAACATAATTAAAGAGACAAAACTGCTTCTGGGTGATATCTTCCTGCAGACTTGAGATACTATTTAGAAGATTATAATTTTAAAACAGACATTGAATTGCTTCCTCCATATACACGTATAGCGGATTTATCATATTTGTGTGAAGAAACGGAAGATTTTTCTGAGGGAATTAATAGTCTTTTCGTTGATCAAATAACGTTTTTTTTTTGTGCAACTGGAATATGCAAGAAATAACACAAACTGAAAAGTATACGGTGTGACGACAGACACTATATAAGAAAATCAGTTACTTGCTAAATCATGGCTATTTTATATTTTATTAGTTACTGCATTAAACGCTAGTCAGTCTTATATCTAAGCTGTTTATTTTTATCAGTGATGTGAACAAGGACGTGGTAACATGTTTGATGAAATTTCTCGTGCGGTGCTCATATCATGAATTGGATTCTTTGTATGAATAGACATGTAACAGGAAAGTAAGCTTCTGATGTCTGCATGTATAGATGGGATGTAATTCAGCAATGTTAAAGCTTTTATGTTAGATCCATGAGGTAAATGCAAATAAAAAGCCTAGTGTTAATACCACCTCTATCCATCTCAATCTATTTCTGATATTATTGAATTCCTGGCAAAGAAAGAAATCGTTTTAATGATGTTATATTAGTGGCGGTTTTCACACAAGCCGATCTGACCTATTCCGTGACATAGTGATTGATGATTCTAGGACAAGACAATTGTAATCCCTCCTCGGCTCCTCCGAGAAGCCCACAACGACCCTTTTCCTGTGCATTACCCAGAACGAGTTATAACTTAAACAGTTTTCATGTCGTCAGAAGGTTAACTTAATCTCCATTCCCCATTGAATCATAGAGAGACCAGTAAACAGTGATGGATACGGATAAATACATCCATATATGACATTTTATAGCGGTCTGTATTATGCTTGGGTAACGAAGGTTTTGAATCAATACTCCTCGAAGACACATACAGAGCATACTCTCTCCCAGAAATCCGTGAAGCCACACGCTTTAGAAGAAACTAGATACCCCACGATGATCTTCGTGAGCTAAAACGTCGCTCTCTTCGCTGTGAAGGATGGTCCCCTGATACTTAATCAGGCCGTGTTCTCCTATGCAAATATTGTTGTGCAGGTTACAGCTTTAAATCGAAATGGTTGTTCGGCAATTTTCGGAGGACGGTGGTTTTCTTCGGGTTAACATGATTGTATAAGTAAAATTGTCACTGAACAACATTCAAATTATAAAATACATAAGGTTGTAATGAGAACCTTATGTTAGATCTTCTATAGGCTCCCGGTATCTGCCAAACTCAGGCATTTTTATTGCTGCCAATCAAGGTCATCTGTCTGAAGAACACTTCACGTTCTCAATCTGACCTTCTACAGGCTCCAAATACCAGCGGATATCAAGGCCATCTGTCTGAAGAACACTTTACGTTCTCAGTCTGACCTTCCACAGGCTCTCAATACCAGCGGATATCAAGACCATCTGTCTAAAGAACACTTCACGTTCTCAGTCTGACCTTCCACAGGCTACAAATACCAGAGAATATCAAGGTCATCTGTCTGAAGAACACTTCACTTTCTCAGTCTGACCTTCCACAGGCTCCAATACCAGGGGATATCAAGGTCATCTGTCTGAAGAACACTTCACTTTCTCAGTCTGACCTTCCACAGGCTCCAATACCAGGGGATGTCAAGGCCATCTGTCTGAAGAACACTTCACGCTGATACACATGTATTTGTCAGCTCCAAGAGGCGATACACTTAAATTTCGTAAAATCACTTTGTCTCTGTTATGTGAGATGTAAAGTTCTGGTTTATTAGTGTAGAAATGGACGAAAGAGGATTTAAACGTGCAGATCGGCGAAATGTCAGGCTAAATTTAATTGCTGAGACAGATTTCTAGGTACTGATGCATGGAGCGCCGGGGGCGTTTTGTTATCTGGTGTTCTCTACAGCCATGGAAATCAATTACTGAGGAATAATTCCAGCTGAGAGAAATGACAGGAGACAAAAGACAGGCCATGTGTTGACAGTGATGTGAGGGATGGTATTTACTCCACTGTCAAGAGAGGTCAGTCAGAAACATCACAGTAAATGCGGAATTGCAGACCAGAAATGTTTGTTCCCACGGCAAACTTAACTACTCGTCCGTCGCAAAGGTGTGATCTAATATCTGAAAAAGTATTACAATATGAGTACACCGAAGTCGCAGAAAGATTGCTGTTAATTGCAATGTTTAAACTTCATAATTTATTACTTACCTATCTCAGAACCATCCCCTATTAGTAAGACGCTGGAATCGTGAAAATGAAGCTGTTGCTATAATGGCCTTGGTCTTTTAATGTGGTATTGCCAATAATACAGGTCATTTGTAGCTATTGGATTCCTGATCTTTGATATATACACGTGTTTCAGTGTTTATCAAAGCCCAAAGCTTCGATACGTTTATATTATTGAAGTCATTCCTGTTGTTTTTCTAAGAATCAAAATAAAACGACCAAGTATTCAAGTGTCCAGTCATTGGGTCAAAGCGGGTCACATGACCTTGAACGGTACAGAATGTTTCATATTAACTGATCAATACAGAGATACATTTATGCCTCCTAGGGCTTTATTTTTGGAATGCACTTAATGTGAATCAGTTTTATGGCACTCTTATGTAGGAACATATAATGGAGTGTTCATTTTATTTTTTGGATGAAATTGGTCAATGACAGATTGTATTAAAAACTAACTTGTAATCTCTTAATGTGAAATAGTTTTTGAAATGGATTTAGGTAAAAAGGCATTACTTCTAGCATTACATAGAATACAACGTTACCCTGGTAATATAACAGCTGTGCATTTCATTAGAAACCTTTTTTGTAAAATAACCCTTTACCTTCTCCATAAACGCTAAATCGTCAATAAAACTAGAAGTAGTCTTGAACGGATTGGGGTAAAACATTAGCGGCCCCAACCTCATGGTACACGAAGTGCTGGTTCAATCCCGAACGTGGAATTTGCAAATTCGGGCACTCTCAGTGGTCGAAGATGCCCAAAGGTTGTCTTTATGTCTTCCACGCATAGGCAAGTTAACGTAGGGTCAATAACTGGACAAAGTTCGGTCGTTTTATACCTTATGTATCTTTTCCCTGTACCCATAAAACTGGCCCTGTAAGTCTTATGACACGAACACAATCGAGTAGATAAATGTATACATACGCGTTTAGAGACTTTTGACAACAAGATCCTGTCTGACTAGATAGTCCTAAGGAATGATGCAGTTTTGATGCAGACTTCTCCACGTCAGACGAGTATACTTCAGGCTGATTAATTCATACAAGAAATTCTCAGGTTCTGCAGACTTGCCGTCCTAATATTTTTGGCATGTTCTCAAGAAGGCTAATAGCATTAGAAACCATTGATCTAACATACTGAGCATTTCTCAGCCAATAAAGAACGATTAAAATGGATGATAACGCTCAAAAGCAGGGGAATTGTTACTGCAGCCTCACGAATGTAAGATAAATGTAATGTTTGGCAAAACCTCCTGTGTCGGCTAAACTGACTGAAGCAGACGTTCGGGTGTGTCTTTTATGTCACATAGTTGGTTAATGCCGACCACGTATGTCTCACAACGATCGCCTCGCCTTCCCTTCTCCGCTTGTGAATATAAAATGTGCGTGATGAATTAAAATACTGAGGGAAGTCTCATGTATTTCCCTGTCTTGGGTTCCCAGTGTTACTCTCTCATTCTCGTAATGATCTTAATTTCAGTCATAATAGCCATTACTTACTCTCGCGTTAATCTACACCAATTTCGGGTTGTGGATGTCAGATCAAAATATAAGCGGAAAAGTATCATTTCCTTTTCAGAGTTGGCCAGGTTTGTTTACAAAGACCCGGTTGAAGCAGTTTAAATCAGCTCCCGACCCACATCGGAATCAGACCGTTGTAACCTTACATTGGGTGCACTTATTTATTTATTTGATTGATGCTTTACGCCGCACTCAAGAATATTTCACTTATACGACGGCGGCCAGCAGCATGGTGGGAGGATTGGTGGGAGGCATCTTTGTCATTGCCTCTTGCTGGTGTGCTAACCCCATCAGCCATGGAGGCCACCGGTGCACTTATTGAAGGAAAATTTATATGTTGGAAAACCTAAAACAAACAGGTTTGGAATGTACTCAAATAAATCTCTTCATATCTATTTGTTACATATATCTGCCGTGAGTTATAAACAAAATAGTAAGTACACAATGGTGTCATCATGTATAGAATGCTGAGAAAGATCTTAAAGGGGTTAAACGTGTTAATTCTTCCCTTTATAGACGTACCTTATCTTATTTGATTTGTAATTTGAGCACTTTCTACTTTCTTTGCCAGTGTGTTAGAACTTTCTATGAATGTTCAGTCAACAATGTGGTGAATTCAGTCAGTAAGTCACAAACTATTACGGAGTCTGTAATGTGCTGTAAAAATACCAGACAAATTAAAATACCACAGAAATAAATATGCAGCCTTAACTGTTGCTCAAGTTAGGACGTTTGTTATGTCTGACTGATCACGAATGGCATGCACTTCTTCTCCAAACTTGTTAGTGAAATGTTCTCCCTCTTCAACGAAATCAAACAAACAGAGAAATAGATAAAATAAATAAGAAAATAAGTAAATATATAAAGTAAGTAAGATGGATTTGAGAAAAGGGGAAAACCTGCTGTATGATCGTGTTGAATGAAACTGTGCCAGTGACCAGGTCCAGTTTCTGAGGTGCTAAAATCTGCATGGCACTTTACCGTAAGAGATTTGGCTGAGAGCGCCAGTGTATCTACAGATCAGAGGGACTGTTTGATCACGCCTCTTCACGACAGACTTATTAACTGAAGCCTGTAAAATGAGAGCAAATACAGTAAGTCAATACATTATTTAACAAATGCGCCCATTGAAACTACATGGGAAACCTGCTCTTTGTTACGGATCTCCCGCGGAATGACGCGAGGGCCTCAGGCATGTCAACGGGGGTAGCTGATGAAGTAGTGTGTCTAGTTTGTTTTAAATACATGGGCTAATATGTCTTTCCGTCAAGTCTATAAGATGTTGGTTTTTTGAAGTCAATTTTTGTCTTACAAATTATATCGTAAATACATGACTAGGCATTTGAGGATAGCAAAATGCTGGCTGCCTTCGTAGAACGGTAATATTCTTGAGTGTGGCGTAAAAATAAATAAACAAATCAACGGGTGAATTGATAAATGTGTGCAGTGCATGTCCCGCAATGTAATTTTACAATATGCTAACACCGAACACGTATAAGTAGTACTTGGTATCGGAATGATGATGTGGACAGTATGTGCATATTATTGGCTGCCTTGAGCATTCGTTGGAAGTATAGGTCTACATCCTTTATCATGCATGTATATTTATTATATCTGTATATTCATTATACAACTTTGCAAAATATACAAGAAAAGACTTTTGTCCTTGTGGGGATTATTTGTTTTCTCCGCAACTCATGATAAGCACTTAAATTGTGCCATGACAGAAATCGCCAACTCGGTTGTATTGCGCGCATGTTATTTGTGTGCCAATGACTAGTAAGCCAAAAATTATGATGATGAATGTACATTGGGAGCTCTAGTGACCTATAAAACATTTCATGGTAGCGTGAACCAACATGGTACTTCGAAATACCCGCCAGTATAAAAAAGTAATGTATATAAAATGTTTTTCCATGATAAATGGCAAATTGCCACGCGTAAACATTCAAACTCAAATTTGCATAAGTAATTTTGGTTCACTCAGTCGTATTTTTTTTTGATGGGAATTTCCTCAGGAAAAGTTAAAATAGTGAAATTTGATTTGAACCTTACTTTTGTGAAAAAGGATGAATCATAACACTCCAGAATGAATGAATGCTTGGGGCTTAACGTCGTAAATGACAATTTTCAGTCACATGACGACGATATAATACTCCAGTTTTTTTTAACTGTTGTACAGTATTTGTACCTTACATTCAAGTAACTTTACACATCGAATGAGATGCCTGAACTCATTTTGTGACCAGACAAACACATTGTCAGTTCTGCTGCTCTATCTGCCATTCATGTTAAGTAACACGAACTAGAAAAACAAATCCAATTTTCCAAAATGGTATTAAGAGGTATTTCTATGAAGTCATGATTTTTCCACTGCAGTACAGCGCGCACTGAGATGGCTAATAAAACGTATAAATGTATGACGTGACCAGATGGAATGTTAAGTATGTCATTAATAAACATGGACCGTAAGATGAAAATCATGTATTAACGTTTATCGTGTCACGGCTGTAGTATACTCATCAGTCATCCAACGACCCAGATATGGTAAAAGGTCGACGATAGTCATATGCAGTAAGAGCTCTCTGAGATTGTTATACAAGACTGACTGGAAATGTTTTCGCCGATTGAAGCGCGGTAATGTAGGCATAGTGAAAATTATGTTGCACAGGTGGGTGAAAGCATGATATCTATAGTAGAGACAATGTATTAACTGTCGGGGTCTTTAGCTACCTGGAAATAGGCGAAATCTTCAATAGCTTCAGAGCTGTGGAAAGTTATGGTAGCTAAACAAAGCCTACTGCCATACACTGTCGTCCACCAACAAGATCGGTCAGTAAAAACAGGGATTTTTTTAAAACTAAATCTCTGGTGAGAGGCATTACAAGCAATGAAGGTTGATACTGCAGTTGATTCAAAATAAAAAAAATTTGTTCGTCGGCTTAAATCTCAAACTATAGGAGACAGTTCAGACAGACAGTCTTGTTATATCAGTAGACTTTTCATTGTTTGATTAATAAGGCGACACAATTTTAATTAATAAATAAAAAACGGGAAATGGAATAAAATATTAACTTTTAGTGAAAGTACATACATGTAGGGAGTAAGGGTGCACTTGAAAATCTCAGTCATGATAAATAGCAATGAACATTCTTCCTTTCCTATCTAACAGAAAGGAAGAGTAGACGGGCTTTATTGAAGTTCACCTGTACATAGTGAATTTGCCTTATACTTTCTGAGAAATGAATATTTTCTTCAAACTCACTTGGACATATTTTCCGGAATGACTAGACTGCGTTACTAGGCACATAATTATTATGAAGCGGACCACCGTCGTATAAGTGAAATATTCTTATTTTCGCCTTTAAAATTTGCCAATCTATTAATCAGTCTTTTATATAAAAGTAGTATATATTTTCTGCAAAGTTATGTTGTATAACAGTTAAGCACTTAGACTGCGAATTTGATTTCCTGGTATGAAGAGAAGAGCAACGTGTAGAAGGCTGCAGATGTAAAGATGTAGTGTACATGTATGTCAGGAATATTAAATGTTAGATACTCGGTTCACGAGGCAGAGAGAAATAAAAAATGGTCTAGGTCTATTTAAGTAGAGCGTTAATACCAACCCTATCCATCTCAATCCATTTCTGATATTATCGGATTCCTGAACAAGAAAGAAATCGCTTTAATGATGGCATATTAGTGGCGGTTTTCACGCAGACTGATCTGACCTGCTCTTGAACATAGTGATTGATGATTCTAGGACAAGACAATTGTAATCCCTCCTCGGCTCCTCCGAGCGGCTCACGACGACCCCTTTCCTGTGTATTACCCAACAAGTCATCAACCCAGATCGAGTTATAACTTAAACAGTTTTAAAGTCGTCAGAAGGTTAACTTAATCTCCATTCCCCATTGAATCATTGAGCGACCAGTAAACAGTGATGGATGCGGATAAATACATCGATGTATGAGGTAGTGCAGCTGATAGAGCTATGCAGGAATAGCGGAACCATACAAGATACTACTGACCATGACACGTATACACACCATGACTTTTAAATCAATCTGTCAATCCCAAATTCTTAGACATAAAACTGGATTCTCTGGGGTTTAATATCTGCCTACGGATACACGAGCAATGAAGTTACGGTTAAAGAATATTGGAATCACTCTAAATCCGTTGCTCCTTCTTTGTGTCTGTCTGTTTGTCTGTATAAACTACTCGACGAATTTTGATGAAACTTACCATATAATTATTTCCATTGATGCCCCCATTTAGGACTGTTTTTTCCCCGTATCCAGAGTTTTTCCATGAAACTTCTTCTAAAATGCTGCATGGATTTCCATGAAACTTGGTACACATCTTCATTATCTTCTCGATTTGCGCACGCCTAATTTTAGCTAGAATCGGATCATTATCGACATAATTACCCCTATTCAGGTACTTCATGCAATAATGGATTTTCGTGTACAAAGCTTTTTTTTAAAATGCTCTAGTTGGAAGGGGGATATTTCCGAAACCGAGAGGATGGATGCTCATTCGAATCCAGCCCTAGTTTGTAGAGTAAGAGATGTAGAGATTTTTCATATTTCCTACGCTTGACGGAGTTAAGTTAAAATTTACTTTACGTTTATCCTGGGTTTCCAAACTAGTTAAGAACGTTAAAACGCTCCATTTACATGGGAGAGTTACCTGAAGGGAGGTATTTTGTGATTTCCATATTGCTAAAACTTTGCATAGAATGTGATTAACATTTAGACACACCCAATGGGCCTTTCTGTAGCAAACAATCTCAACCAGTGCCACACTTTTAAACTCACAGCCTAAGTCAATGCCGCTTTCTTCAGTGTCCCAAGCTACGCGAACGTCCAACCTTTTTTCAGGCCACCTGTCTCAACTTATGTCCAACCCTTTTTAGGCTACCAATGTCCAACCCTTTTTAGACTACCAATGTCTGACCCTTTTTAGGCTACTAATCTCAGCCAATGTCGATGCCATCTGTCCACAGAGCCCTTCACGCTGATACAGTTGTATTTGTCATGGGGCGAGACGCTTGAATTTCGACTCGCAGTGGATTCACTTTGTCTCCGTTACGCAATTTGAAGATTCCTCGTTTACTAGAGTACAAAAAAGAAGTTAATCGTAGGGATCGACGAAATGTCAGGCTAAATTTAATTGCCGAGACAGTCTTCTGGGACGTCATGCATGGAACGCCGGGGGCGTTTTGTTATCTGGTGCTCTGCACAGCAGTGGAAATCAATTACAAGTGAGAGAAATGATAGAACACAAAAGACAGGTTATGCAGTGACAGCGCTGTGAGCGATGGTATTTACTAGCCTGTCAGGGTTTAGTCACATCAACATAACAACAAGGTATGACAGATCACAAATATGTGTCCCCACGTTAAGCTTAACTTCTCATCTGCCAGCAGTATTATAATCAAAATCTTTGAAAAATATATATTTTTTTTCATTACATAAGGCCATGTAAGTTGCTGAAAGACTGCTGCTAACTGCATTTTATATGCTTCAAAACCGGTTAGTTAGACGAAAAGGAAGGAAATGCTGAGCTGGTAAGGAAAAAAGCCTCTGTTCTTGTAGTACAGAAGTAACAAGGTGATATATGTCAATAATACAGTCCATTTGTTGTTGCGTGTCAGACATTCAATACATATATATCAAGGCCAAAATTCTCAATACATTTCTATAATTCAAGTCAGTCCAAATTTGGTAAGAATCAGAATAAAACAGCCAATTATTTTTCAAGTGTCTAGTCATTGGAGCACATGATCTTTAACGGTCGTCCGACTTGAAACATTCAAATTTTCAATACAAGACTGATCAGTAAGTGTTCCAGGACTGATCAGTAAGTGTTCCAGGACTGATCAGTAAGTGTTCCAGGACTGATCAGTAAGTGTTCCAGGACTGATCAGTAAGTGTTCCAGGACTGATCAATAAGTGTTCCAGGACTGATTAGTAAGTATTCCACATTGACTGTTCAGCATAGTGATACATTTATGGCCCATAAGACTTATTTTCTGAATGCATTTAATGTTAATTCATTTCTTTTTCAAGACGCTCTTATCTTAGAACATTGAATGGAGTGTCCTTTCTATCCTTTGAATTTATGGTTTGTTCTTTTACACTGAAATGAATGGGTCGATAAAACAATGCATTCATCTCGTGATGAATTTTTGCTCTACTGCTTTTGTTTGAAAATGAATACATTTCTTTTGGTATTGAAAAGGAAGTAATAAGAGCTTAATGTGAAAGAGTTGTTTACGTGAATTTTGATAAAGATTTCCGGCGTTACATGGAATGCCCTGTCGGGAAAGCTTACATATACTAGAAACGTCTATATTAACCGTTGAACTAATTTCTGGTTTCGAATAGATAGTTTATTTTGAGCCACAAAAAAGGGTTGCCAAACCATAAGATTATAGCCCATATATACTCACACTCTCTCAACAGACGCAGGTGATAAACCAGTCATAGTCATTAATAATTTAAGGTAAAGCATCAAACACGATGAAAGACTCGCGTACGGGAGAGGGATGTGGCTAAGTGAAATATATGCGATTCTAACCCCGGATATGGAAATTGTAAATTTTACAGCTTCACAGTTTGACTGTGCTCAAGCGGCGTTCTCACATCATTACTATTGTTGAAATCCACTTGTCTTCTATTATAGAGGGTAAGTCTCTACGCCACAGGTTGTAAAGTTCGTCAATAACTTGCCAAAGTCCAGTGGTTCATCAAAGCCACTCGAATTTCCTCCACTCATAGATTACACCGCTCTAAATATCAAACGACAAATTTTGGACCCGTTTGGAGAAAGGCGTTTTGAACAAAGGCGCCTGTATCTTATGAGTGAGCATTTCTGAGGACATCGGCAGTCTTTTCTATGCCAGAGGAGCGTAGTCCATGAAGATATATTAAGAAGATCAATCTCACATTCTGCAGACTGACCACCCTGATGTCTTTGGCATGTTCTCAAGAAAGCTCTTAGAAACCATTAGTATAGCATAATGTGCATTTCTTTGTCCATGAAGACAGGTTTGATTTGCCGCAAAATGGATGATAAACAACCAAAAGGGGAAATTATTGCCGCAGCAACGGGAATATAAGGAAAATATGATGTTTGGCACGACCTCATGAGTTGGCTAAACTGTCTGATGCAGATGTCCAGAAGTGTCCTTTCTGCCACATACTCGGCTAATACTGTTATGTAAACAACTGCCGTCAGCTTCTAAATTTAGCTTGCCACTGTTTACATATGCTGAGTTCAGGGCCTGCTGTCTGCCTCTACCTTAGAATGGTCTAGAATACCCTCAGTTCGGGGCCTGTTTGTTTACAACAAGTGTTCAAGAATTTTCTTATTTTAGAAAATTCCACCAGTATATATGAGACCTATGAAAGCAGGTCAAAAGAGAGGAAGGAGAATTATTGAGAGTTTTGGATGTTTTCGCTGTGTATTACTTTAGTAGGCCTTTTGTGCTGAATTTTGGTGTCTTTATAGCCTCTAGCTTTGTTATATCATATCTCCACCGAGCACTTGTTCAGTCTGAACTTGTATATTTAATTTGTGCTCTTGTGTACACAGTGCTTATTAGTACACGGACCCTGTCTGTGGAATTTTGTGTATATTTCGTCATACATTCAGTTATACTGTGGATTTTCCCTCTTTTGAATATTGCCTATGTGTATTTTGAAGCATTGTGGAATATATGCGTCCGTTTGGACCTGACACCGTTGTACATGTAAGTACTTTAGTATTTGTATAGATACTGCTATCCTTTCTTGTTAAACTTAAGTACTTTAGTATTTGTAAAAGTCCTGTCATCTGTTCTTGTTAAACCTAATAAATTGTTGTAAAATAAAATCTGCTGGTTTTGGTTACTTTTTTTGTCGTCGTGTATTTCGAACAAGCCATCTCTTTATAATACAGACAGCTTGGGTCGTAACAATACCCAGCACGTCTGTCTCACAACGGGCGCATTGGCTTTTCTTCTCCTCTTGTGGAATGATAAAGGTGCGTGATGAATCAAAACACTGACCAGGTTTCATGTCAATTACTGTAGCGCCCGCGGTATGGGAGGACTAACAGGTTATCTGTTCTTGTTAAACCTAATAAATTGTTGTAAAATAAAATCTGCTGGTTTTGGTTACTTTTTTTGTCGTCGTGTATTTCGAACAAGCCATCTCTTTATAATACAGCCAGTTTGGGTCGTAACAATACCCAGCACGTCTGTCTCACAACGGGCGCATTGGCTTTTCTTCTCCTCTTGTGGAATGATAAAGGTGCGTGATGAATCAAAACACTGACCAGGTTTCATGTCAATTACTGTAGCAACCGCGGTATGGGAGGACTAACAGGTTATCTGTTCTTGTTAAACCTAATAAATTGTTGTAAAATAAAATCTGCTGGTTTTGGTTACTTTTTTTTGTCGTCGTGTATTTCGAACAAGCCATCTCTTTATAATACAGCCAGTTTGGGTCGTAACAATACCCAGCACGTCTGTCTCACAACGGGCGCATTGGCTTTTCTTCTCCTCTTGTGGAATGATAAAGGTGCGTGATGAATCAAAACACTGACCAGGTTTCATGTCAATTACTGTAGCGCCCGCGGTATGGGAGTACTAACAGGTGGTGGATGTCATATTTGTCGAAATGTATCACACCTGTTTCTGAGCTTACCCATTGCCGCGCTGAGCCGTATACATTGTCCTAGCTTTACACCAGCTGTCTCTGACCAAGAAGGTGAAACCAGCTGTCGGCTTGGGGAAATCTGTTACCGTCTCACCGTCTGTAGGTTTGTCAAATCAGCACTTTTTTCTCCCTGCGATTAAGTTTAAATTTTGATCTCATTTTATTTCAAAAACTGAATTTGTTTGAATTAATGTTTATAGTGTTATAGTCAAACGGCATGCTACCACCACATATCCATATGCTTTATCGGGTAATACTCTGACCAGATATCTATTTTTATATTGATTGAAACCTTCTATAACCAATTCTTTGTCTTCTTCTTGCATTTTATGTTTAGTTCTCTGATTTCCTAGATGACAGTGCTTTGTCTGTCCAGTACCTTGGGTGTAAGGAATGTATCAGACTCTTTTGGTCACGTGATGTTACTTGTGATACATATATATTAGAATTAGACGTTGACTCCGCCCTGGCGACCAGACGTTAAGAAGAGCTTGGGAGTTTGGTGTCACGACCCACTGGAGAATCAGACCGTTACGAGCTTACACTGGATCTTCATAGGAAAAGAAAGTTTGTTTGTTGGTGGGAAGAATTTGTTATTTGAGGCTGGATCGATTCAAGTTCACACCTTGATGGTGCCACTTAGATCTGTATTTTCTTGCCAATCGATACACTTTCGTCTATGAGTGTTGACCGGACCATGAAGGATTGCAGATTGCCCAATAGCCCAACTGTCTGCCTTACAAATTGCTCTTCAAACGACAAAGACGGCCTGCCAGACAGGTTAGATAATGGTGCCAATATTTTGATCAGCGTTGGGTGATCTGTCCATTAGGTTCCTTCCACAGTTCCACTTCGTTTTTCAGTCCGTGTGAAGATTTTGGTCGGTCAGAGACGCATTTCCCCTGAACACTCAGAAGTCGAACATTTCAAAGATACTGGCAGAAATAACCCGAAAAAAGCAATCGTGACAACAACTATGTTAGTTTATATTTAATAATCGCACACCGGAAGTTGACAACTGTGATCAATCAGGTGTCATACAGCTCATTCCTTTGTAGGTTTACTACGATAGAGAATCCAGGATATCGGAAAAGGTGTCCAAATATTGAAATGTTATTTTGACATCACTGATTCAGTGCTTCACAATAAAATTAACAACAATATTCTGTTTATTTTTACAAAAGTCAGTCGACTCAAGACATCATAAATAGCAAAATAGATTGACAAGATGTTATGTCAACAAAAGAATCATTTTATTTCCTAGTCAAATATTCACTGGCTTTCTCCCTCAGTTATAATCGGCTTCTGTTGATAGAAATAAAGATAAAAACGATCTTACACAATAATAGGCGGGATATCTGGGGATTTATTGCCTTGTCGGTGTGCAGATTCTGAGATATAAGTATCGTAGAATATGTGTTTCCCAAATTCATCGACTTTTCTCCTTCTAAAAAATCAATTTCTGGGACGTTTTTGCGAGGAAAAAGAAGAGAAAGTCACATGCCTGTCAATCATGGGGAGGTTTCTTATTTGCTGTAATGTCAGGGTTATGCTATAGGTCAAACAATACCCAGATGGAACAAAGATACCAGCCGCCCACTGAATGATAGAAATAACAGCGGAAAGACGGACAAGGGTATGGATCTTCTGTACAAGATAAAAGACTACAGCCTGGAGGGTAAAACTGAAGTGACGACAGCGCAATGGCTGGCAAGTGGTTGCAAGTAAGCGGTGAAATCCGCCATCTTGTAAACTTACCTCAGTTAGGGTTTTATTCTAACTGTTCATGTAAATGCTTATGTCGTTGCTAACTCTGAATTAAAACACAAAAAGTGGAAGACTTGCAGTGATTTCAACATAAATATAAACAGGCTTAAAATTACACAGCAAAAATGAATAGGACTATACAGGTTTAAGAAAAACGGCTATTTGACCACCCTAATAGACATGTTTTTTATAAAACGCCAATGTTTTGGAGAAAACATAGAAATAATTTACTGAAAACGTCAATGTTATAAAAAAGATGCTTGCTTATGTTTTATCAAAAACGTATGTGTGTATAGTCCCACCGTATACATGTAAGGCGTTTATGGATAAGACATCTGCGTTCAAATATAAACAGCTAGACGTTTGCACATTAAGGTGTGTGTTTTTATAAATACATGTGATGCGTCATTGTGTTGTCGTCAGATTTGACGAGTAGTAATATCAAAACAATGCACAAATACCAGGCTTCCGGTACTCACAGTCCACCAGCAGAAGCCTGACGTTATGTAGGCACTCACGAGAGCTGGAATACATTGGTTCAGCTCATTCACACATACGCCATGTACTTGCCTTTTCTTTGTTATATTAAGGCGCTGCAATACTTAACCAAATTTCCAGTCATGGATTTAAGTAGGTCTATTAGTAGAGTTATTTTGTGTGATTTTGACAAAACAGTTATCAGTGTTTGTTAGAACGATGACACGTTGCTTGGCAATTCACAGACCGTTCGTCTCAAGATGACATGTCGTAATGTTGTTAAGGCATGGACACAACATTCTACACACCTTTATCAGATGACTGTGTGTGTTAATGCCCGAATACTCAATGCCACCTGGCAATACACACCTTGAGTGCAAGGTTGTTTTGCCAGATCAAGTTGAAAGTCGTGTTAACTGAGGTTATAGAGTGCATGAAGAGGGGGACATGTATTGTGGGTAGCATAACATGGCCATTAAGAACAACAAACGACCGACTTCTCCAAGGAGTGAAGAGTACGGTGAACCAAGTTTTCAGGAAACTCTTATAGGGTTTGTCTACCAGTGCGGCGCAGTTCTTCAGGAGCCTCTCACCAATGTGGTCGTTCAGAGTTCAAGTCCAGATTATGTTTTCTTCTTCTTCCGCCGAGAGTGTGAAAGTTTGTCAGCAACCTGCGGATGGTCCTCCAACCACAATGCTGGTCGCCGTCGTATAAGTGAGTACTTGAGTATGAAATGAACACTTAAATATATATATATATATATATATATATATATATATATATATATATATATATATATATATATATATATATATATATATATATATATACTGATCATAGTATTCACATCCAAGTAACACAAATACTATGGAGCTCATCAAAGCAGAGCAAATCTTGTAGCTTTTGGAACAACAGCGCCCTCTGCCTTTTTGAATAACAATACCAGTTACGATTATTCATGATCATTTGAAATAATTCGGGCTCTTATTCCGGTAGATAGAGGGAAACTCTGTTCCATCAGTTAGAAGATTTGCTTTCCTTTGTGGGGCTGGTGAGTGATCGAGTTTTTTTTTTCGCGTTACTTCTGAACTGACCTTCGAGTCATCACTAGCACCACCACGAGTCATCCAGTACCAAGATATACCAAAATATTCGATGAATGACATATACTACATGGGAGAATTGACACAAGTATCACCAGAGTTTTGGCCAGTGCTAGTTTTTTCAATGTCTAGGACACAGAAGGCGATTTAGATTAAAACGTTATCATGGGTTCAGTTCCAGGTTCGCACAGAAAATCCCCAAGATTCTCTGGCAACCACTGCTCTCAAGTTCTTTGTCAAATAAAATCAACAACAGCGATGGTAAAATTGTTTTGCCTGTCTTGTATGCAGTTTTCTGGAGATCACTTGTTGTCCGTCAATATGGCATTATACAGTACCTTGGTCGATGGTTACTTATAATGTAACTGAATTAAGCACAGTGACTGATATGGAAACACTGATCAAATATGTCTCACTAAATCATGTCAAATTGACTGGGTTGTACGAAAACATAACCCTTTCGGGAACCAGTCGTATAACTATCAATCGATCTTCAGGTTTGAGGTCCGTCGCACTGATTCAAGGCATTAAATCAATCAGGCAAAAAAAAATTCAGATACAATACTGCCGAATCCCGTTGCTTTAAATCGTTTGTCAGTAGTTTGTCGTCATTACTGTAAACTGAGATACTGGGGTCATTAGAAAGCTTCCAGCTCGGACAGTTACAGCTGGCTAGGAAGTTTGATAATGAGAATACTGCTAATTTCGGCATCAACAGGCTGATAAATTTTCAACTATAAAAAGACGCACTTCGTTTTACAGGACATGGTCCAGCAAAGCGTCGGTCACAAAACAAAACCCACTCTCTAATGATTCAGAAACTAAAGTATTGTCTTGATAGATTGACTAGTGACCTCTATCCAATCCACATACATTTCTCTAACACAGTATCTCAATCATCATTTAGCCATCAAAGATTTCCTTCAAGGCATCCGTACGGTCATCCCTTGAAATGAAGGGCTCTTAAAGCAACAGTCCGATTGGGAGATAATTTCCTGTAGTGACTTCAGTAATGGACCATCGAATCCAGTACTATATTTCCAGTAATCTGCCATCGCACTATTGGACCCGAACATTTTCGCTGTGCCACCTACTAAGCCTAAGGAAATAAGGACATGACGTTCAGTGTTCACCTGCTAAGCCTAAGGAAATAAGGACATCGCGTTTAGTAGGTGATGTTCAAGAAAAAGCCACACGCCGTCGCTCATTGACACACCTATCGACGCTGACCATTCCTCGCACGAACTCCATGAAGTCGTTGGCTTCATTATGTGACAGACTATAAAGGTGGTTTAAATATGGAGATTACACTACATCATCAGAAATAACCTTTCATCTGTCGATGAACTTTAGTCCGGTGAACTCCTTAAGGCCTTGAGTCACGCTTCAGTCGGGTACTAGTCTTTATTTGGGTCGTTTCCAAGACCCTCCAATTGGAAAGAGCTGTCAGTGATATTGTCTACAAGGTCTAACTAGGTTCTGGAGTCCTTTGGGAAATTTGACAAAAACTTACAAAAAGCGCTTAGGCAAGACGTGTGGTTAGAGATAGGAGACACCTTCCCAACTGTGGCAGGGCAACAATATAGGAGAAGCACCTACGGACGGACTCGACTGTTCGAAGCAGCAAGGACATCGGAATCATTCACTTTAAGGAGCTGGAGATTGAAGTTCCCAGTTGGGCTTTTTCTTGAGCTTACATGTATAAAACGTAGAATACAACACCTGCAACCACTATTATTTGATCTTGAAAAGAGACATATGAAAATGAATACACAGTAAATGTAATCCCATGAGTGGGCGCATATAATAAATGGAAGAGGCGTTAATTGATTTGACGCACATGCATGGTACAAGGACATTTAGACTGATGCCACAAAAATGGATTTGTCTCTTATTTTAATGAAAAACTACGTTCAATGAAGTCGTCGTCATTTAGATATATAAAAGTGACAACTTTGCTTCATATTTGACAAAAAGCTTTTCTAAACATAATAAAACAGGAGGGCTTTGTGGACCATATTGATTTTACTCAGGGCAGATTACCACTCAAGTTTTTCTGTGCATGTTTTATGGCCAAAAATAGGAATTTATATGCATTAGTGCACATTACCCTTCACACGCCTACAGAATTGCACTGGGGCCTCCGGTCTCCATGGAGAGATGCGTTACACCACTGGACCAGTCAGAATCATTTACTTTCAACCGTTAGTTATACTGTCAAGCTCAGAGAGCTCGCTCTGGACCACGGTCGTGCTATGCTTTTATTGGTGAGTAGAAGAGGTAATGACTTTCTGATAAGCCACTGAAACATAACCAGTAAAGAACCTGGTACGGTAAGGCGGAGAATCGGCCCTAGAGAGGTAGGATAAGAAAGTGCAAATTTAAAAATCCCAGTACAATTCTGTAAATTTATGAATAAAAAGTATAAAACTTGAAGCACGCATAAAGCTTATTTGACCATAAAAGAGATGGTTGTTTAGTAATAACCTGTCAAAAATGCACTCTCGATCAAAAACGCCAATGTTTCGTTCAAACGAGACATTGTGTTCATAATTTACAGTACGTCAACGTTAACCAGAAAATTAGAAAAAAGAAAACATTTGTCTTCATATGTAAAACATAAAGGTTGCACCTCTGGGAAGAGTACGACTCTTTGTCGTTCTCTTTTGTTTTTTCTTTGTCTTTGGAAGCATACTTTTTGTGAGTAAAGATATCGACCGTTTTGCGATAAATAGGTGTTATTTTGAATTAGAATGGTCAATTGCTAAGGTATGGTATAAGGCATGGTAACTAACAACGAAATCATAGATGAATCCTCGTTGAAAGCACATGTGGTCGTCTATCATTAATATTAACATGAGGAGCGAAACTATAAGGCTGAAAGTCACGTGTCTTATATATTTCTTTAACTGATTGATGCATTACTCAAGGAATTTTCCAAAAAGTTACCATTGTGGTGCAGTGATGGCAAAGAAAAAAATCATTTCAGTGTGACTGGAGTAGGATGCTATGTTTCGATTTTTCGACCAAATCATCGCTTCAGTGCTTGTTTGGAGATTTATAAATCGCATGCTTGTTATACAATAGGAAAAGAAGCTCAAAACAGAACTAAAAAAAGAAGCCGCCTTACGAGTTGGTCAATAGCTGTCATTCACGGCTATAGTCGGTTTCGCTTCTTGAGGTGCACAGTTTCTTGCACTTGGCCGATTCCCCGCCATACCATACCAGGTCCTTTATATTTTACAAGTTAAGTGGTGAAAGACTGATCGGCCTCATATGTGTCAAAAACATTCAATAGTTGTTAAACACCCTTCTTTGGAGAATGTTTGAAATGCCGTCGTACCAGACTAATGCCTTGTTTTGGTATACCGGCTTAAAGTGCCACCATTTTTTTAGTATTAGACGCAACGTCGAATATACCAGACGTGACCCCTTATACAATGCAGTTTACTGGCCCCAAACCGGCACTTAAAGTTAGCAACCAGAGACAAGTTACCAGGATTTTCAATATAGAAGTCTTAGGCATCACTAATAGGTGTTCAATGAGCGTCCATAATGACTGATTCACGGCGTTTAGCACTATTTGGTTGATGAACACATTTAGTGAGTCATATGTACTAATTTAGTTACAGTAATAATCACTTCTATAGATTACCACGGTCAACTACCAATTGATAGTGTCAGTTAAATCTAAAGTTCCGCACTATTTCAATCAATTTCTGTGTGTATGTTCTGTGGGAGCAGGCCAAGATCGGCTGGTTAAAGTGCTTATCTTTAATTGCTAGCACATATACGAAGCGCGGGTTCAAACCTGGATTTGGACGGGAAATTTGCACACTCTCACCGCTCTCACTGTTCGCTGAACTTATCGGTGTTAGTAAGCGGTCCACGACGCTCGAGATAAATAAATAATGGCCGACATCATGTGTTAGTCAAAAATTCAATCGATCAACCACTGTTTATATCGTAGACACGAGGGGGGAGGGTAGCATCGCTTTAATACTCAGTTTTCGAGTTACGCCATTTCGACAACAGAATGACGTCTCGGTGCAAAAAGACGTGGCCACTTTACAGCACAGTAGGGCTACTTGCCTATCTTTTAACATGGCAGTGATCGTGTTTAGATCAAAGTATCGACAGAACATCATTTTTTGTGAAATATTGGGGGAACGCTCATTCACCCCTGAACACAATTCAAAAGATTAGTGTGTAATCCTTTGAATTACTTCTCTATTTTCTATATACCATCCCATGTTAAAATTACCAGGTTGGCCCTACCGTGCCGTAAAGTGACGACGTCATATCATAGAGGGACGTCACTCTGTCGTCGTAACGTCATATCTCGAAACATATTAGCGTATTAGCTTCCACTTACATCTAACACAGATAGCTATGTAGTTTGGGTCACGTAATTCTAGTATTAAAACGCCCTGGGCTGTTTGAATACGGATCTGCATGCGCGATCGCATACTGATTAAATACAAAAAAAACCTTCGTACGCGTAAGGTCTAGCAACGTATCACAGTAACTTTATACTAGTCACCTTCACAATAGCTTTCTTTGACAGAGACGAAAAAGCAGGAAATTGGTATTGACCTTGGCTTGATGCCTGTTCAACGTGTTAGTTTATTTCTAAACCACACAGAGACGTGATTTTAACACTGCGACTTAATGTGAAGATTTGTCATGAATAGCTACATGGTAACTAGGTTGCTCAAATACCGTCATGCTTCTGTGCTACGCCGGACGTTGACATGGGTAGGATGGAGTGGTGATGGTTGTAATCGGGTAGAAATGCCCGGACTGTAGACAAATTAAGTAGCTTATTTACATAATGTTCATCCACGCTCCAGGCGGAACCACAGACTGGACTTCAGCTGCCTGTGTCTATCCACGCTATCAGCATTACAATGCCGCTTAATTAAGCGATGGTGTTCATTAGAGCGCCGTCTGCAAAGTTTCTACTTTACTACCACGTTACACGCCATATTCTTCGCCCTCTGTTTCCATCGCCCTTTTAAAATGAATGATATTTTCTAACCACATTTGGCGTTTCTTTTACAATATTCAAATGTTACAAATACAGGAAGAAACCATTTGGGTGTTATTGCAGCATTGGGAAAGACGCTACAAGATCGTTGTGTCATCACACTTTTAGTTATCTGCCTCTGCTTTCATCTTGTTCGTTTTCCCCAATATGATATATAACCGCTTTTCAGTATTTGCCTAGATATTCCAAGGTGCTCCCGGTTTTTCTGCTCAAAGATTTCAATTTAAAATTTGTCCTAAGAGCAGGAAACGTTGTATCTGACATACACAACAAAAGATAAAATCAATGGTGCCTTTATGTTATTATTCACATGTCACAAGTGAAATTGAAAGTTGGTTAATAAGAGCATGTTTTGAGAAAATATGTAAATACATCTCCCGTATGTACAAGGAAGGCTATAGACGATTTTAATAAAGGCGCCTATCATAGAAAGATTCAATGCCGCCATACCTCACTGTTTCCGTCAAAGGGTCCCCATTCTCCGGTTAGACTTTTTCTCGTATGTATTAAGCTTTTAATAGGGCAGCTAATAAGCCCTACACATAGAAATGTATACTGAAGGATCGGTGGGCTGGTTTTAAAGTATACAAAGGATTTAACGATCTGGCATACACATAGCCATTTGTGTAGCTCGGAGTGAGCTTAAGGTTTCAATCGGAAACAGTATGTCATCAGCCATGTGATCGATACAGGAATTGGCGTCTCTGGATCAGACCACTTATCACCTTTTAGGGTTAATCGATTTGATCCCATCTTCTGTGCCGGCCAGGTAGTGCTGTAGGTTGGGTATCTAACAAATGTTTTAACTTCAAGTAAAGTGAATGCTGACAAAAGAAGACCTCTACCGCGATCGTGAATGTAACGTTACAGGCGTGCTTTAAGACGGAGATAAAATCTAAACACGAATAAAACAGTGCCAAAAGTTAGGAGTAAGTTAGGAGTACTTCGTGACTAAAAGTATCAAACACATACAAACTGATGACAGTGAATGTGGTGTTGTAAGTGAAATATTCTTGAGTACCACGTTAAACGACGGTCATTTGATCAGCCAATCAATCATCTACGAACATGTCTTTAACACAACTTGTCCAGGGAAGATCCTGATGGAAAAATTGCAGAAATGTTACAAGAAAGAATATACACCCAGAAATCACGGAGTACTTGATCTAAACTTACCACTCTATTATCCCTGACTAACTTATTTAACCTGAAGGTTAGAAACTTGTGTTATCCACGAAGGGTACCTAATCTGTGTGATTATTCACTGTGTGGCTTTTGCGATGAACAAAAGCATCGTTTTTTCATGCGTAACGATGCAGGAGAAAATAGGATTTCATCAAACCACATACTCCTGGAATCACACTGACGCTGATCACGAATCCCTGCTGAGGTGCTATGCAAATGCACAAGGTGCACGCCTCCGTGAAGCAGACAGTGTGAGAAATTGCTAGCCTTTGGAAACTTGACATTGCTTTCCAGTGAGTTATTTGCTGAGGATCTAAAGACGGTTTCCCTGGTGGTTGAAGCAGGTGTGCTTGTGAAATGTTAGCTTCCTGGAGCTGATGAGTCAACCTGATAATGACTCTGTCGTCACCCGGCAACACAATTACAGGAACTTATTTTTACAAGAGAAAAGAAACCTCAACTTAAACAGGGCCACAGATCAATGGATAACAGTGGACAAATAGGTACTATAAACTACAGATTACCGAATGTGCGATTAGATGTTTTTTACTTATATGCTTTTTAAACCAGGAGCGAAGTTAAGCGCATGGCTTATCTGAACTATTCAACAGCGTTCAAAACATTATTTGATTTGAACAAAGTATCACAGCGGCTCATCATCTAATGGGTTTTTATCGCTCTACAAGGAATAAAAAAGTAAAAGATTTGTTTATCTAATTTAATGTTTGTGAGTGGTTTCTCAGCTACAACTCAAATCAAAACCACTATTTTAATATTGGTGTCATTATTATACCGTCTAGCAATTATACCAATATTATTTGCTTTCTAGAAATCAAACTAAAAAAAGTAAACTGAGACATATTAAATATTTATGATGGTGGCCTGTATAATGATATTTAGTGTACGGATATAACGTGAACATCAGTATTGACTGATTCTGTGGAAGAGCACCACCACCCACCGCCGTCAACCGCTGGAATCGTTGACCTTTTCCTATTAGCTTCTTTCTCCCATGGGAATCTGTTGTTTGTGAACATGCTATCAGATCTCTTCGTTGTGTAATTGTGTAAATATGTTACAGCTGGTCACAAACAGCTGGTCAGACAAACGACGATCATAGTTTGTTCTCTAATAAGTTGGATGCGAGAGTACAATGAGGCTGCACGCGCAGATACATGTATGTAACAGGTGTAGTCGTTCTGATTGGCTGTGCATCGTAGTCTTGTATAATGACTTAATTGCTTGACATCATGCAATACCTTGTTTCACTCATAAAACTGACTTCGGTCAAAAAAGAAAATCGGTTTTCTCTGGTGTGCTGTAAAAAGCAAATGAGGAGATTAAATAAATAAAATAACTTGTAAAAAAGGCTTATACTGAGTTTGAAAGCTCTGGACTAATCAACAGCGAATCCCTACAGAGTGACTCGTCTGGGAACACAATAGACAAAGTATGGACCGCGTGGGTGCTTCATCTCGATAAATTTGATCTGGCCCAAACGTGTAAAATCTTGGAGAAAAGCAGTGAACATGAGCTCAACATATCTCTTAATAGCCTTCAAAGTCTATTAACCGGCTCGGATAGCACAGTTGGTAGAGCGTCCGCTTCGAGAGGGTGGGGGGGCGGGGAAGTCACACCTAAAACCTTAAAAGAGGAAGTTGTAACTTCCTCGCTCAGCATTCAACATGAAGGGGATAGTGCAACGACTGGTCCCTATCAGTATAATGGTCCGGACGGGTCGGCTTACTTACCTTCGGTAAGTTGTCTCAGTGAAGCAGCACTTGATAAAAGAGTGGTGGAAGTCCGTCCTGCAACAAGGAGGCACATTACATGCATTCTAAGGGTTCCTTCATAGTCATATGACTGAAAATTTGTTAAGTACGACGTTAAACCCCAAGCACTCACTCAAAGTCTGTTACTCCTCTAGTGTATAAAATCTGCATAAAAGCATATTACGAAAAATCATATTTCAGTATAAAATTCTTTAATATCCTGATAACATAAACTTTTACTCCCGCATCCAGTTTAATGCGTTTCCGTTGCTGTAATGATCAACCAGTTCACTGAGTTTATAAACTGACAATATGACAACCGCTGACATGAAGGTGTGGTAGAGATGGCATTCAGCGATAAACTGATATAACCTTGCATTACGATGCTACTTCAAAACTGATACTCCTGATATAGGTTATGTCTACAAGTTAACTTCACTGAGAGAATGTCCCAGGGGAAATTCATGATACGAGCATTTACTAGCTCACTTAAGTGAGACTGTCATAAATGTCGTAAAGATTGAGACAGTCCATCGTCTGGTGTTTAAGCAGCGACACTGGTGTGTCGACACACGAGAGCCAGCGGCTAGGGTTGAGGCCGAGTCGTTAACATACTTTGGCTTTCAGTTGCACGGATTGCCCAGATACGACTGTAATGTTGCCCACGTGGTGTTAAGCCATAATCACCCATTCATTCAGTTGAATGGGACATGCGAATTTTGGGTTCAGTCCCTGCTTAGGACAAGGATCCTTCGAGATTCCCCGCCTTCGTTGCTCTTCAGATCTTGGTAACAACAATTGCTGGACAACGTTTGTAGGACAGTGAGGTAGTCTTACACGAAGTGCCTTGCGGATTACTTAACCTCCACCAATATAGCCTATAGTATGAGCTCGCTCTACGAGGCTTAATCTATGCAACAGATATGAGAGACAGCTAATGAAGAGGAATATTTTAAAGACTGTCGTTAAACCCCAAACATAATGTTACTGCCAGATGACGCTTCCGGTGCGGCCGTCGGTTGGGACATAGGCATGCGCGCACTGGTCTTTAGTAGAACTGCCTACTGTCTAACCCCGTGGCTCGACAAACGATATTAATAGTATACAATAAAGAACAGACAAAGTAGTTTTATCTTGACTAACTTAGGCGAAGGGATTTCTCATTGTTAAAGGAATAAAGAAATTCTCCGCAAATAAAAAGGACATGACCTGAAAGTGATTTCTTTGTTTTTGACGAAAAACACCTTTTCGGATAGTAATGGTTAAATACCTCGTCACTAGGGGGCGAGCGAACTGCTGCTTTTTAAGCATTTACCTGATGAGTTAGAATAAATTCACAGCTGAGGTAAGTTGACAAGAAGTGTTTCAATTTGCAAACTGTCGTCCCTGCCCTAGTTTTACTATCCATGCTCACGTCCGCCCATGTTGTAAATCCACGTGAGCGTTTTTGTAATCATTCTATTAGCATATATATTTGAAATAGTCACGATATGGCTACAATACTGCTAACGTGATCTTCAGCCATAAACATTCACTAAAGTTCAAAAAGTATCGTACAAAAATTACAAAAAAGTAGCGGACAAGAACAGATTTTACTTCGTTGCCAGCTTTGCCCGTGTATTTATATACTGATACGGTGTTTATATACGCAACTAACAACACTTGATGCACAGGACCATTTCCACAAAATTTACTAAATAGATTTTCTAATAAATTTCCTGTTAAATCGTGTCTCCTTATGACGCGGTAGTCTAGAAAATATGACTTGCGAAGTTTTGTGAATGTGGCCTTTCAGGCGTTTTGCAAACGTGGAGAAAAGAAAAGCACTTGAATCGATATATTCACCTTCTGGCATCATGGCTTAAGCAAGGTTAAAAAATGATGTTAACTGCAGTTTAGTAGACGTCACTAGTCAAAATTCTGTGTTGTCATAAGGATTAATATCATATTAAAACAATGCAAAGGGACCAGTCCTCGGGGTTGCTTAGGAAAAAGCTGTCATTTTGCCTCCGGTACGTGACAAAAGAGGTGATCCGTTAAGTAACGTCAACAAAAGTTGCCCAACATTTTTGACAAGTCACATGATACAGTTGGGCTGTTTTTGACTTTAGCGACAAAAGGCTACGAATTCAAAACTCCCCTATAAACACGTGAGGCTGGTGGATTGTGCAGTCCTCGTTTTATCTTCAGAGATAGCAATGTTTATATCTCATACATATTCATGTAAACAGCATATCTAAATTTATTCAAGGCACAGACTGTTGAGCTGTTATATATCTGGCATCAACATGTATGTTCTGTTATCCAAAATGATCAAAGCCTGAGGATCGTAAATTGGGCTGTTTCTCTTGCAATTGATTAACATCTTTGTCGCCTAACGTAGATTACGTCATCGAATGTAATGCATCACATCTGCCAGCAAAGTATTTAATGTTTGGACTTTTGGGTGTGTGGTGAGTATCGACCAGTTGCTCTTGTGAATATTTACAGGTAGCTAATCAGGTTTGTGTACTCATTGCATTCGGTAAGCTGACTCTCAACTTTGCAAACGAATACTTTCCCTCCAATACACAACTGAACATTCATTTCACTAAGTACCAAATATGAAGACGAGTCGCAGGATAATTTGGTTTCCAGCCACAGGAAGAGGCAAAGGTTACCTGTTGAATCCAAGGCAGAACTTGGAATGATATCAAGGGAAAACATATGGAACAAATAAAATCGATACATTTGTGGGATTGTCATACCTGGTATTTGAGATCTGATGAACAGCTCTAAATTCTGAGAGTGTTATGATATCATCCTAACTACGAATTATCCAATTTTTTATTTTTATTATTAGTGGTTTGGATGGCAAAAGCTATGGCAAAAAATGTCGGATGAAGTATCTTTGGCGTGCTGCACGCCGTCTGGTGGAGATGTGCCAGCTTCATCCGTCACAAGATGGACTAATTGAGACTGGCTGTATCAGCAGCCACATAATTAGCACGTTGTGTTACATTAAAATCTTCAAACAAGATGGTTTCTGTCTGCTGTAAAGACAAATAGAGTCTTTCGCTGAAGTGGCCGGTGCCCTCGAGTTAATGTCGAAGAACATTCAATCTCGCCGATTGCCGGGAGATTACGGCTGGGGAAATTTCCAACTCCGTAATTACAAAATGGAAGTATAGATACACGTCTTTGCGGGACCTTCAGTGTCCTTGTTGTGGATTTTTTGATGTATGCCCCAGGAGATAAATGGTCAGCTTTCAGGATATACTGCTCAAGCCAGTCAAAAACTTCTCCAGTGACAAGCTAAAAGCTTACCCACAAGGCAGCCAGTGGTTTGTGTTTGGTGCACTTCCGGAGTAATTGTGGACGGCTGAAAGAACGTTACAGTTGGCTGACCACCATGACCCTAAATCGAAAAAAAAAACAGTGGGTAGTAGGTGAAGACATCGTAAATGGTAGCGGGATGGTAGAATTCCCATAGGCTACTGATGCGTTTGGTGTTATAATTGATACAAAAAATAAGACGTCCCCTTTAATGCCACCCTCACGGATAGAAGCCTCTCAGAAATTGGCATTTCCGATTCCTCTCACCATTGTTGTTGTGATCATGATTACCGATTGAAATTTTCGTGTCATCTTTGTGAAATAAACATTTTCTTATAATTAACATTGTTTGGATAACCAAAGACGTTTGCTTGTTTTAGTCTGTACTTAGTATATCACATCTGATATTAGCCATATATATAGCCTATGTATTCAGGGTTGACGTTAAATATCTTCACCCCCGAAATTACACAGTTTATCATTATAACTGAATAACTATATGGTTTTCTTTGCGCGTAAGTAAGTTTTGGCCTTTGAAAATGTTATACAGATTAACTGTAACAGACGTGTTCCCGGTGGGTTTGTTGGTAGAAGGCAGACTGCTGAATGAACATAATGCTAAAATCGGTGTCAGAGAGACATGAATTTATAGGCGGTTGATACGTAGAATTTGTACATTTACATACCCATGTGCACCTATACTCGAAAAAACAAGGACAAAAACAAAAAACTCAATGGAAATTATGAATGGAAATTATAAAATTCCTCTGGAAACATAATGAAAAGGCATCGTATCGCAATATAAAATATTTAATTTCAACACAATGAATAGAGTGTATAAATCTGTAAGGCTCTGTTACAAAAGCTCAGATAACATCATGCTTTGGGAAAATAAAACGATTCCAAGAATTAATATCAGTCTGAAATGAGCCTGGTACGGGTGTTTTTTATGCCCTTAAATTCGAATGGGCCCGGGGAACTGGCTGGTTTATATTCCACTGGTCAACCCGCTGTTCATGGCTTCTGTACATGATCAACCTTGACGGTTATTTTGGAGAAAGCGGCCGGCTCGATGAAACCATTTAGCCGTAGACTAATGATTTTCTCTGCGTTCAATCACAACTGTAATGACCAATTAAGAGCGACAGCAGACCACTACTCTTAACGAGGTCAGCTGCATGCATGCCTGTGAATGCCTGTGAATCCATCTTTATACCGATCGTCGTCCAGGTTCTGTTCCCAGAGAACTGGCCTCAACCCTCATCCTATTCTTCGGCAATATACCTTGATCTTCCACACGCGGAAGCACAAAAACCGGGCTGGTGAAACAGGAACTGCTGAATTACAAAGACGTTACAAAGTTATCGTCTTTTTTCCACTTTCCGGAAATGCAACCTTCAGTATTGTCTGGTAAATATGGTCCATTCTCACGACAGGCAAGAAACAGCTAATGCCAGTGATAAATCAATGCAGGTAGTTGGACAACGCTGTTATTAGTCTGCCTTCCCGCCAGCCAAATACTCATTTTTAGCCTGCAGATACAGTATATGATATACTGCTCAAATTGCATTCTGTGGTGACGGTAAAGATCAGAAGCAGTCATTTTCTGCTTGTATTAGCTACAGTCGAAAATGATAGGCATTGGACAGGTAGCGGTTGCCCTTGGTGGGATTGACAGAGAGTTGCCCAATTATAAAGGTCAAACCAAAACAGCGGCTATAAGACAAAGCAACCATAAAAAAGGATGTTGTTGAATGTGTCAATATAGTTCCCCCGGCAAATAGGGATATGAAGAGACAAAAAAATAGTTAGCTGATACCCGGGACATAGTTAATATTAAATGTGTATTTAGACGTGGAAAGAAATCCAGGGAGAGTTTGATAACCCCCGGCGTAAAGAAAAATTGTGGTAGCGATTGGTTTATAGGAAACAAAGCTGTCTTGCATGGAGTGGGGTTTCAGTAGTTCCTACCACTTAGGTCACCTGATCACAATTCTCCAGCTGCATTTAAAGAGACTACTATCAGAAAATGAAGCCCTCGATATCATGCCATTTCATTTTTTACGCAATAATTAATTTTCATGTACCTCCAGTTTGACCCTATTACGAAAGTATATAAATTTAGCTAAATTTAAGTAGATAAAGTTAACATATGTAACCAATGTGTGGGACATCCGGTTGATCATTTTACAAGAATATTCAAGATGGCTGATCCGACGTGTGTTTTTGAGTGACAGTTCGGTCTGTTTGCACTAAGGTTGAATATTTATGAATTCTGATAGCACCACATTATCGTCTTGCATATCGCAGATACGTGCAGCGAAACGTAACGTGTATATCTTGCATTTGATAAATTAACTTTGCATATCGTCAGCTTACATATAGATCACAATATAAAAATTCTCCGGCATAGTCTCTGTAAAAACAATGTGGCCACAAAATATCAACATTAATGATTTGACTGGATGTTGCTATGCTGAATTAAAATTGTCGTCGTGACATGGCACAAGGACTGAACAAGTGGAAATTTTATAGACACAACTAACGTGTTATTGGCAATGTCATATAGACACAACTAACATGTTATTGGCAATGTCATATAGACACAACTAACATGTTATTGGCAATGTCATATAGACACAACTAACATGTTATTGGCAATGTCATATAGACACAACTAACGTGTTATTGGCAATGTCATATAGACACAACTAACGTGTTATTGGCAATGTCATATAGACATGGTTGTGAGGATAAATTAAAGTCTTTTTCGATTATACTAAATTATAACATTATTTCTATGACATCATGACGATGTCTGCTTATAAAACCCAGTTTTATTGCCGCCTTACATGTGTTTATACTGTATGTTTAATGTAATGCTATGATGAAGTCAGCACACAAGTCACAGTATACTGACAACCGAAGGATGACTGCATGTCAGATTAATCCGAGCACTCGGAAGCACTACGATTATAGATTTTAAAGTCTTAATCAAGACCTTAATCTCTCAGGTGTTCTACTTGGGGGACGGACGATCTAATACTTCGGTACACACATGTAGAGCTATGTGAATTAGAATGAAGGAATAATTATAGCTTATAACGCTACAGTATTACTACGTCAGCCATATTGTGGCGAACCTTGATCAGACTTAGGTAGACCTACATATAATACCAATAAATTGGCAACCTGATTGGTGTTATATGGATGTTTTTTTATTCAGCTATAACTAAGCCCTCTCAGCTGCATGGGCAGTCGTTAAATGTTCTTCATCTGGGCTATTTTATGAAGGTTTTGTTTATTACGATGACCGATAGTTTGATAGTAAGATTATAAGTATTCATAGAGCTTCAGGGGTGCTGTTTATTGCGAAAGTAAGAAAAAGGGGCAAACAACTCTAAATTTTATTTTATTTCTGGTCAATAAAATCGTTACAATTACATATATTTGTAGTTTTAATTAAAGAGTATTTCAGAATGAACTGCTCTATTCCAAATTATTATTAAGCATGTAATTTGTGTTTTATGATTGTCAAGAATAATTTACTAATGCAGCCAGTTATGAGTAAGAAGCCACTGATCCGCGCCAGGCTAGTCGCACAATGGGGGCATCCGGCGTAGGCATAATCCGCCTTGATGTTCCAGTGACGCAAAGCTCAAGCAAATGTGATCTAAGCTCCAAAACGTTATGCAAATACAAGATATTAGAGACTAGACGTCATCTTGGCATCAAATCTTAATGGAATATGAATCCCGTAAATGTTAATGTCGACGGAACAGGACAAACAATGGATCCAAGAAAGCGAACTTGGACAACAAGAGCCCCGTGGTGTCTGCTGAATTTATCAGCGAATTGTACCTGAAAACTTTCCGATAGTCAGTATCACTGCGGCGAAGGCGTGTGGCATTTCCCTTCTACACGTATATCAAAGGGAACAGCTTTTTAATGCTTATACTAGCCGTGGCTAGTGACAATTCTCCTGAACTCAGTAGAGATGACAGCGTGTCGGATTTCGGGTCAGAGTTCAAATCCCGGTGCTACCCACAGGGTATTCAGCAAATGCTTCTGCGGTCGGTTGGATGTCGTCCCAATGGCGGTGTTGCTAACGGCACCATTCACGGCCATATATACGTATAACAAAATGTTGCTGGGAGACCACACACTTCCTCTTGTATCTCATAACACACGACCTAATAGCATATTGGGCAGAAGATCAGACTGGTGTGAGAGCCACCGAAGGTTTCAACCCACAAACTAATGAAAAATCAAATTTCATGTGCAGCTGCCGCCAAGTGCGCTTGTGACAATCTATATGTATGGTATCAAGGAGGCATTAGAAAGAAAACTACTATACCACAGACTGTACATGTATATGCCTTAAACGATTAGTCCTTGGACTATCGATTCTGTCATTATGAAGTGCCTACTTCTGCTGATTTGCAGGTTACAAGTCTTGCCGCCAGCTGAATTTAATTTTCTTGGCTCTAAGTATTTATGTTTACCTCCGTTTCTAAAAATCATCTGGTGATTATTGTGACTATTTTTGTGGTTTTGTGATAGCACATTATAGGTACAGGTAAATGGCGCTTTGTCTCATGTTGCGTTTCCTTTTCAAGTAACTGTGTCTTACAGTTTTAGCAAAATATAAATATTAGAAATTTTTGAGTTCAGTCAAGTATCTTTTGATCTCGATTAAATTATTAATATTTCACAACATTTTAACCATGTCTCCTATTCGAGACCTTTTTCCCCGTGGCATATGAAAGGCATCTGGTGATAGCATTCAGTCTGTCTGGGGCTGGAAAGGTATCAACTCCGATATCAATGGTCTGTATCGAGGCATCTGCATTTTCCGACATCAAAGGAGGCTTCAACAATGTTTAATTATGGGAACGCTCACGAGAACTGTGGTAAACGCATTTCATCGATGTGATAATTTGATCTAACAGGTGCACTTGTGAGCTACCGGCGCATACCTGCTCAGGTGTCGTGGCTACGACTCATCCAGGATGACGAATATCAAACTGACAACTTACTCGTTCTTTATATGCCGTTACTAATCATTTGTGTGAACCCGCGACGCATGCAACACATCCCAGTACTGAACGTCGGAGTTATGAAACAGGCTAATCAAGCTGCAGCTGTAACGTACCATTGACTGCAGATTTTAAACAAATCCAAACATGTTAATGGCATTATTTTGAGAACATTAGCCTTTAAATGATAGCAGTCAAATGAATACAAAGTCTAAATCTGGTTAGAAGCCATGTTTCTACACCATAGTTTGCTCACATTTATAAGTGGAATTTTTCCATGGTTTAGACGTGCACTCAAGTGGCTGATAAGCTTTCCTACTGAGTGTAGCCGACATGACCTGGGATCACTTGTTTGTCTGAGCACACCATTATCTGTCCTCACAAGAGCTGTTGTTATAAGGGATCTGTGTCAGATATAGTGGTCTGACAATAATTCTTATCACTGATTTTATTCTGTGCTGAGCTCAGCATAATGACTCAGTCAACAACTGTCAGCACAAAGTTTTACAAGGAAGAAAGAAATCAAAATTTCAGCACTTAATAACATTTAACGTCATCATATGAGTTACAATCGTTGTTTACCTTTTGGGATGCCCTCCCCGCCTTTCAACTATATTCTTGTTCAAAGAGGTTTATTCCTCTGGTCATGATTACACTGCCAGCCTTTACCTATTTTCCCTCAAGCTGAATAGTTCATTACTTCTGGGCAACACTTCCAACCGTCAGCGCTAGTATCCAACACATCCGATGTCCCACCCCACCAGCCTTTAATTGTGAACATTTGCAACCAATGTGTGGGACATCCGGTTGACCTATTTGCAACAATTCTGCGTATGATTGGTCATTTGCGTGTTCTTAATTGACAGTTCGGAAAGGTCTTTCGGGCTCTGACGTCAGATACCTTTGGGCGTGAAGGTTATCAAATCAAAACATACGTGTAAGCTACATAAGACATTATGGAAAACTTTTTCTGTAAGAATTTGCAATGTTTTGTAATCTTTCCGCCCATTTCAACATACATATGTTGCAATATATGTGGAATTACATTTACGGAAATATAATGAGAACTCTTTATTTTCCACACAATTTAAACAGTACGGTTTAGATATTTCATCACATTTAATCCCATTCATTTTATTATTTTTCTCGTTACATTAAATTTCTTAACGGACGATGAACAAATCAATGTTAAAGCTAACAAATATATTTTTGTGCAATCTTGAACAGCAAATGACGATTGTGACGGTAAATATCACAAACACATCTCATCTTCAAACTCGATGATAAAGTTCGTTGTGACACTGAGTTTCTCGATGGACACAACATCACGCGACGACACCTTCATAATTACACATAGTTCCGAGATGAACTATCGTCCTCTTGAACTTCCTTTCTGAATGACACTTTGAAGTGACCATTATCATAATCGACGGTCATGTACTTCGTGGTGGAAAAATGACTTCGGTTCCTTTGCAGACGACTACTACTGCAGCACGTGACCAGCGATTTGAATCCTCTGCGGAATTTCTTACTGTAGAAACAGTATATAACTGGATTCATGCCACTGTTAGACGAGCCCAGCCATTGGGAAATCGGTAGCAAAACTTCAAACACGATATTGTTCTCACTACTCGTGTCCGGGCGAAAATAAAGCCACAGGTATATAGTGTACAATGGTAGCCAGGACACCGAGAAGAGAAGAAAGACCGTAAGCATCATTTTTATAGCTTTAACCTTAGATTTGTAAATGACTCCAGATGTATTGGATATGCCCGGTGCGTTTCTGTTCCAGACTCGATAGCCTATCATACCGTAGCACATTGAGATTACCAACAAAGGAATGGCGTAACAGACAAGAAATGTGGCGCCGAGGAAGTAAGCGTTCCTGCTCTCCTCATTAGGCCAGGCCGCCCAGCACAGGAAAACCTCTGGAGAGTGCGGGTAGACGATCTGCTTGTGGTAGATAGCCCAGGGCAGCGACACACCCAAGGCCAACACCCAGATGTTGATGATGATGATGCGACATATACGGCCGGTTATTTTAACTTGAAATATGTAACAAATAGCCAGATACCTGCAACAAAGTAAAAGGGACATCAGTGTCACTAATGGCAATGGCGTAAAATGTTTAGACCAAAAGATTATTCATGAAATACGTGTACTTTAAACCGCCTTTGGGTGTTTGGAATACTAGTATGTAAGAAATAGGCACACATTAGCAACAAAGAAAGTAAACCAGTGTGATGAATAAAGTGCTTAGCCCATAAGGGGGTTATTTCTGTGAAATACGTACAGGTACTTTTAACCATGTAACGTTGCCAGATATAATATATCCTGTGATATATAGTTGTCTAGCACTTCACCTTCCATTCGAGTTTTCCGTTCATGTCATTTGTCATGGCGTTGATGGCAAGCTTACACAGATGTACATACATTATAATTATTTCAGAGGTGATTGGAACAACGGAAAGGTAATTCTAATCGTCACAGCTGTGGCAATGGCTGGCACCTGAGCACAATTCCAAATAAGAGACTTTATTAGAGATAAGAGTAGGTCATATCGAGTGTTACCTGTCGATTGCTATGGCAGCCAGAGTTGTAACCGAGGCGCATACGCACACGCCTTGTAAGTACGGGGTTACCTTACACATGAAAGCACCAAATTTCCAGCCTGTAAAACAACGGAGCACAGTATTAATACAGATAATCAACCCTTTCCTGTAATAAAATGCTTCTTGGTATATATTCAACAGTAAACTGTTATTGGAAATTTTGCTTGGTGTATACTTTTATTGAAAGCCAAGGATGCAAAAGCAGTTATGGAAAAGAACATTGTTGAACATTCATCTAAAACATAAAACCTTTTGTACAGCGGTACTTAATGTGACAACATGACTGAAATTTACTGATAGATTTCAAGAAGCATTATCATTAGCATTCTGATAAAACGACGAGAAATCGTTCCGCTTTACTTAAAATTGAAACTAAAATCTGAAAGTTTTTTTTCTGTTCGAGTAATAAAATCTGGAACTAAAACGTTTTCAAAATTGTGCTGTATACAGGTAGTAGGCAAAGGTACAACGACCCCATACATGACTAAAAGTTAAGTATGGACGGGATGGGGTGTGTGTTTTAAGCAATACATTTATTTGTTTATTTATGGTGTTTTAAGCCGTGCTCGAAGATATTTTCACTTATAAGGGACGACGGTCAGCATTATGGTGAGAGGCTATAATCAATGCATAATTAACATTTCCAATTCCTAAATCTTTAAAATTAGCCTCGAAATTCAGTGCATGTAAATGCATAGTATGGGGGATCAGTGGAGTTAGTAACTGAGGGATTCAACAAAGAAAAACAACAAGAGAGTTCGAAAGTCAAGAGAGACACTCATCGTCCTTCTGCTTCTAATCGGCGGATGGATATCAGCTAACTATATTCATCGGTGAAAAAGGAGTGCGGTGATGAAAGTGTTATTTCCAACAATATTGTAGTTAGACTAAAAAGAAGGAAAGACTGGTGAATGTGCGACTTTCCACATATCGACATCATCTTAGACAAAGTGTATACCATCCTGCGTGAAATTAGAAAATAGAAAATCTAAGCGGTTTTTGAAGAAATCACAATAGCGTTAAATTAGGTAGTAAAGGGAAATGGTTTTCACAAGTACTACAAAGATATAATCAATACACCATTTTTTCATTGTCTATAATTCTTCAGCTGTCGGCGACCACAAATGCTGCCTCTGCCTCACGTGAAGGATGGCCAGATCATCTAGATTTAATCAATGCAAATGAAATTGTCACTTAACGTGAGTCTCAAAGAGCTGAGTCAGACATATGGAAATACCGGTCAATTCGAATGTAACTGCACTTAAATAAGCTTCTTCGTTTCGTTTGTAGCCTTTGCAGTACCGCCAATTCATCACATCACAATGTCATCACAAAGAGGCACAAGGCTAATTCCAATTTTTGAAGATGGTAAACCCTTTTTAATTGGTTCAACGGATTTTAACTGTAAGTAAATTTTTCATATTTAAAAGCTCCAAGTTCAATATTGATTGCTCTCAATTATTACAGATGGCAAAACGAACCCAACAAGATCTAAAATCATGAATCACAGGCTTAAAATCTTCCCTTTATAGCTGTTAGCTTCGCTAAATGTGATTAAAAATTGGGATTTACATTTTAGCACAAAGAGTAGGTGTAAATCGCCGAGCAAAGAAGAACATTAGTGCTTAAGGTTAAATCTAATATCAGGCATAAGGAAAAAGAGGAGGTAAACTTAAGACGGCTTCCTGATTCGGATCCTAGTTCTCAGTTATCCATGATTAGTTAAAGTTTTAAGTGCATGTACCCCCGTTTTGCTTAACATTCTAATACTGTTCAAATACTTTGAAGATTATTCAGGCTTTTTGGGTGGATAATTAGGAAAGAATACTGAAAAGTGATCTGAGAAGTGATCTGAGAAACACCATTTATTTGGTGTTTTACGCCATACTCAAGATTATTTCACTTACACGCCGTCATCACCGACTTTCACAAAATTACGTTAATTAATAGTTTGTATATTTTTCATTTCCCTTAGAACTTTGCTACTGAAACAAAATCGTTTCCGAAAAAGTTAGGAAAAATTGAATTTACGAAAATTGTGAAAGTCTCTCCAGGTTAAACCGGAAAGGGCGCAGAGGAAAGGACTATAGGTGCCTGGTTTGCCATTTCAAAGAAGGGACAACGCCTTATTGCAGAAATTCTTTCAAATTGTAAATTTAGACGATTGAATCTAATACTCCTGCAGACCGTTTTTTATTTTAATCTATGAGAGGGGTCATTTCTAAATTGCAAAAGATTAAATTGGTTTGGGGATTTTCGGACAAAGGGTACCATGCCTAAGGCTTTCTAAAGAATTAAGGTGAAAATGCTTCGCAAACACGGCAGAGAACGCTAGTTCTATGGATCACATAATCCCGTCCAGCACAGTTCGTACAGCCACTTACGTAACGGCTACATTTAAATGATTAATATAATTCAAGGTTCCATCTCGGCAGTATAGAAGTTTAATTGAAGCCGGTTTTTCTGTGTATCATTTCTGAGGAGATTCAGGCCCTAATGGTGCAGCTGTAATGATCGTTAAGTGAGGGTGTGTGTGTGCGGGAGTGGGGGGGGAGATAAGAAATCGAACTTGTACTGTTTTAGGACAGTAAGTGCGCCTTGTCTGCTGGCAGGTATGCTTTTTGCCGATGGCTGAGGACATCCGCAATGTATTGCGAAGTCATGTATATTTTATCTTTTTGTTTGCATTTCAGATTGGTTTCCATTTGGTTAGCAATTCAGGCAAACAAAGCAAATTCTACATACCTATTTTTTGCTTTGATTTATTTGGGTAGGTGCAAACCGGCAAAGTGACATTTTCATTTTGTGTCGTACCAGGCCAATTTTTGTCTATACATCGGGCCTTATTGTCAACAAAACTCAATCAGAAGCAGACGTACCATAAGTGTAGCGCTGTTTTTATATCGACCTTTCCCACAGATCCGTATGAGACAAGAGTAAAGTTTAGACCGGGTTATAAGAATTGTTGTCTGTGTGGAGTATGTTCACCTATCTCATCCCCTGTGTGGAGTCTGTTCACCCACCTCATTCCCTGTGTGGAGTCGGTTCACCCACCTCATCCCCTGTGTGGAGTCTGTTCACCCACCTCTACCCCTATGTGGAGTCTGTTCACCCACCTCATCCCCTGACGTCGAAGGTCGACAAACCAGTAGCCCACACGTTAAATCATGACATCAATGGAAACAGTTTCGATTCGATTCCACTACAGACGCCCTTCACGACAGGAGTCTTTGTGCTGCCCATTTCGAATATCTCCCACTACAGCAGGTTCTACAGACGGACAATAAAGCTTCTCTCGTGAACTCTCCAGCATGAAAAGCCCACCCTAAACGTATTGAATCGACCAAAGGAACATCTGACTTAATAGACCAGCTCATTGACTCTAGCTATGTCCATCTGAATTAATTTCTTTCGTTTAGCAGAGAGGAAACGCCTTTCCGGAGTCCATGAAACTTCTCTGGATGCACGTATGTTGATAAATCAATAGGATTAATCCGGTTTTTTCGTAGACAACCGCTAAATCTAAATCCATGCGTGCGTGTTAGAACTTTGGAGGCTAACATCGACAATATGTAATTGCCAGTGTGCTAGTAGGATAGCCAGTGTCATGTTTATGTCGAAGAACAAAGTACAGTCATGCCGATTAGATCGTTAGTGTGCATGTAATTACCTAAATGGAGACATTTCCGCCACACAACTACATCTGCACGAGACAGTCACGTTGTTGTGGTATAGCACAGTTACTGTGCTTCACAGTCACAGTTTTTATACGTAAGGTCATCGCACAAACTTACTTTGTTTGGCATTCAAAACTTTTACACGCAATGTCATCAAATAACATTACAGTGTTTATTAGTCAAAGATTCTACAGGTACATTGTGAGGTCATCAAACAAGATTACAGTGTCTGACAGTCAAAACTTTTACACTTAACATAATAAGACAGCATTACCTACCGTGCTTCAAAGTGAACGCTTTTGCAGGCAACGTCATCACACAATATGGCTATCAAGACTTACGGATACGGTTACTATATATTACACAACATACCGTGCTTGGAAGTCAAAGTTTTTTCTGATAACTTTGTCAAAGAACATTGTCCTACGTTGGAGTCAAACTCATACCAGATAACTTCATCAGAAACGATCAGCGTATTTTTCAGTTAAAGCTTTAACTATTACGTTTTACTTCGCCACACGATACTGACCTGCTTGACTGTTTACGGATTAGACTGAACATTGACAGCTGACTTTTGTATTAGACTAGATCATCTGACATTTTGGGCTACACCAGGATAAATAACATTTCGGATTACACTAGGACAACTGACATTTCAGACTACAGAAAGACAGGTGACATTTCAGATTACATGTCGGATTACACTAGGACAGCTGATATTCAGGATTACACTAGGACAGCTGACATTTCGGATTACACTAGGACAGCTGACACTTCGGATACACTAGGACAGCTGAAATGTCGGATTATATGAGGACAGCTGACATTTTGGATTACACTAGGACAGCTGACATTTCGGATTACACCAGGACATGTGACATTTCGGATCACACTAGGACAGCGGACACTTCGGATTACACCAGGACATGTGACATTTCGGATCACACTAGGACAGCGGACACTTCGGATTACGCTAGAACAGCTGACATTTCAGATTACACTAGGACAGCTGACGTTTCGGATCACACTAGAAAAGCTGACATTTCGGATTACACTAGAAAAGCTGACATTTCGGATTACACTAGGACAGCTGACATGTCCGATTACACTAGGTCACGAAAATGTACACACAACTGCATAAAAATGTCGTTCTCGACTAAGCTTTGGTAAGGCTTGTTTAACTTGACAGCACCATTGCGCACTTGGTGGGTTTAGGCACATCCTAAGAATATGAAAAGATTACTTTTTTTGGAGACTCAGCCCCACCGGGAACTGTCTACAGAGCGGTACAGCACAATTAGCAGAAATGTACTTGGGAAGTAAAGAAAACTATCAACGACTAATCGGCGTCTGCGTCGACAGACTCCGCTGGATGCCCTCTCAACATGAGGTCCGTACTCTCGCTAGGAAGTTGTCGTGACTAAAGCGATTCGTATAGACAGAATGGAGCAAACACCGGCTATTTATCGCCAACTGTTTTCAATTGTCCTCACCACAAAACCCCTTTATGCCAGGGAAGAAAAGTTTAAATGGTCCAAAGCAATTTCCGGTTCAATGAAAGCCGATTTTGATCCCTCAGTAAACAATCAGTATCCCCGATAGCATGGTCTAGCTTGTGAGATAATTTCTTCATGAAAACAGAGCACAGCAAAGCGCCTTACAAATGTCCTAGGTCAAAGCAGTTCAATCGCACTATTCTGGATGTGTCAGATAAATGAACTAAACCATTAACAACTATCAAGCTAACGAAAACCAAACCTCCAGTGATTATCTTCGCATGTCTATCTTACTCCAATGAGTCCAATAAGTTTGTCTTTTAAGCACAAACGTTATATGTGTGCCACCTGTGTAAGTGTTGTTTTTGTTCGAGTAATCGATGGTTCATTGAACTAAAGTGTTCGTCTCACCAATGACTGACAGTCTCTGACAAAATGAAATCACGGGTTCAAATCCAGCTCTCTATTTCTGCTGCGGTTTTCCTGTTAGAGGTTTCTCAAGCTCTTGACGATGGTCGGTAGCCGGGCATACCGTTTTCCTCTTTTGTTTGGTGTATATTTTTCAGTACAGCATTGGACAACAATCAAATAAATAAATAAATAAATACAATCAATTTATCTTTATGGTAAATGTATGCTTTCAGACAAACATTACCGTTTTGTCAACCCCGGATCTGTTCAATAAACCATCAATTCGGCCAGCTGTCACAAGGGACAATCTACATATCTTAACGATTCAATTAGTTTGTGGTACGTTTTTGCAGATCAAATCCCAGAATACAGCCTTATTTTGCAGGTAATCTAATTTTTGTCCCTGGGATAAATCATTTATGGTGTTTAAATCGATAGAGAGTTGGTATATACGTCAAAACATTGCTAAGTTAGTGTAAGGATAACAATAATGGATGGATCAAGTCAGAGAGAAAGCTTATGACGCTTCCCATTAAACGTCATAAGTCACGATTAATATGCTCTGTCGTGGTAACGATGGCTCTCAAGTCAGGAAATTCGTGACGCCTTCGTGTATGCTTCATGAACCAGTTAGCCATACGGGTGGCCTTTAGCTTACTTCACGTAGCATGTCAGGAAATTGTCCCTGTTGGAATCACAAGCCATAAAGTGCTTAAAACAAAAACACACATTTAGAGAGTACTACTAATTGATGGTATATTGTTGCCAATCATTATTACCGATGGGATCAATGCAATCATTTATACGTCCGTCAGGAAGTAATTCCCCTTGGCACGCGAAACTAAGATCGCCGCATTGAAAGAAGCCACAAAGCCTTCATATGTGGACTGGCGAATGGATTTCTTGGGAAAGTATGTTTGTCCATTCTTGACATGTGCGTGTACTTTAAAGAACACTGTTCGTTTGCCAGAAGGCATTCGTTATTTGTGACTACACTATGTATTACAGATATTTCCTTCTGACACAAAGTTGTAGGTCTTAGTGCCACTGTCTCGGGAAAATAATGGTATTTTGAACAGCCGGATTAATAGACGTATTGTACTTCCGCTAATTGTTTAATCAAGAGTAATGGCTATTTGTATGGGCTGTCATATCCCATTGCCGTTAGATATTAATCACTCCACTGCCAAATGGAGAAATGAAGAGCCTGGAGACGTCAGATGTTATGGATTAGCGATTGACGCATATATATCTAGTAATTGAAATTTGATAAAATCAATGGCTGGATTGAACCAAGGTACTGCAAACAACTGTGTGCAGTGAGCAAAGTCTGGCCACGCACTTTTTGTTGTCGACGGTCCGAGTCGGGCTGCCCTGGGCTGTGATACTGCCAGCATCCTGAACACCGGTAGGTTCTGATATTAATGGCCAGATTATTCCGTGCCTATTTCCCATGTTTTATCTGGTTTGGCTGACAGCTATTATATACCAATACTCCCGCAGGCAATCCATCATTCTACCAACAGCCACATATTGTCGGACAGTTGCTTCACTGCAACACGTAGTCGCGACTAATATGCCTGTTAAACAAGCCACGCATGGTCAGTTTATAAACCCTTCGTCCACTGGACGGAGATTGGAGTCTTACGGAGGGTCGTTTGTGTACATATCACACATATCAGATATTTTAGTCCACACCGCGAAATGGCGTTATATGTCTACTTTATTTTGCAAGAAATGAACCTTTCTGTTGGTGAATTTACTTTCAGGTTAAGATTTGTTGCCAACTTTACATATTTATTTATTATTTATTTATTTTTGATTGGTGTGTTACGGCGTACTTAAGACTGTTTCAGTTATACGACAACGGTCAGAATTATGGTGGGTGGAAACCGGACTGAGCCCGAGGGGAACCCACTACCACAGAGGAAGTCAATATGAGCTAGACTTGAACTCACAGCGACCAAATTGGTGAGTTGCTCCTGGGCCATTGCGCTGCGCCGGCGTGCCAACCCTCTTGGCCACGGAGGCCCCGCGAACTTTTCGTATATTCTTTTCGGTACTTAGACTTTGGTGTGTAATTCTGACTAGCTAAATCAACAGGACAACAGTTGTTTCTCCGTGAAGTGTATGTATTAACACAAAACTACCCCATGCATTTCGCTTCCCCGCTCCAATCGCCGAAAGAAGTTTAAAAAAAATTGAGAACGGTGTTTAAGAATAAAAAAAGAAACATCACGGCACTAGAAATCTTACAAACTACTTGTATCTTTTTCTATACCCAATGTTGCGTGAATGTGTACAAAATATCTGCCATATCATGCACTTTTAAAGCTTACGTGAACATGGTAATATCACGAATAACCAGAAACGTATGTTTGGAAGGATCTGTAATAAACAATTGGCAAATGCACGGCATCCTCTGAATACCCAAGCTGATTGAGTGTCAGGTCTGCAACCTTCATGCCACGCGTCATGTGCTGTCCATTGGGCCTTTTATCGCCTCATTGCTTTTGCAATGTATCCACAGTAGATATGTAACCTGCGGTAATCTGACAGCACCTTCACAAATGTCGAACTCTTGACCATTGAAGGATTTCCGGCTGAAAATGTTGAGTAATATTTAAGCTGTCCATTATCCGCAGTGAGTCTTAACGGTTTTCCATAACGAGAAAGCGATTGTAAACGTAGCAATGCCAACATAAAGGAAATCGTGACCAAACTTTGAATATGTCTCTGTACATCTGTCCACGCCTAACAGAATAGTCGAGCTCAGTGAGCAAATATTTTTCTTAATTCACACCTTGATGATACCCTGCACTGTCTGGAGATATATATCTGCATAACAATCTAATCGTATTTTTTTAATGTCTCCATGGACAGTGGGGCTAGTGTCATACCTAGTGGCGAGTACACACCCAACTGCAAAGGTCCTCCAAAAACATTAAAAAATTTCATAGGGTGAATAGACATCAGGTTGAATGTGAAATAAACACAGAATATGTAACTCTTGGGCCCATCAAAAAGGATGTAATGTCTTTCAAAGTTACACAGCGTCACATTTGATTGTTGCAAATTAAGATCAAAACCTTAAAACGAAGTTCCGCTGTCGTATAAGTAAAGTATAAGAGTTCGGCGTAAAACACCAATCAAATCAATAAATAAATGAAAACGAAGTTTCCGTTGAAAGGGGGTGGAATATGGAAACCTGTTCAGATACCAGTTCTGGCCAGACTCGTATATCTCGATCGTACGCTTACATCGTTGCTATAAGCCGGCCATTCCTGCCACCAAGTCAACACAAGAGGAATAGAAGAGGATAATCTTAAAACTTTCCTATCCGAGAATCGTTCTGAACCTACGCCTTGTGTGACCTAGCAGTTAAAAGCCAAAGAAAGTGAATGTTGTCGGACAATAAAGTACTATTTCCAATGAAGTGACAATTTACTGGATAACCCCTGTTAAGCTTTAGAGCATAATGCTCGTGTCCCTTTCAGCAAGTATTTGAGCAGGAATTTAGTCTGATAAGACACAATAAAGAGCTGTGCCATCTTTAAAACACATGCTTATATGACTCCACGTCAGTCTAGCACAATACTTCACCTGCTTGGTATTTTCCACTTGCTTTGATTCAACGTAATGATATTTCTCTCCGACAGACAGTTACTCTACCTAAATATTAATAGTACGTTGTTTCATAGATCTGGCAATGCTACCGGTACGCATATTGCTAACATAGCCAACGATCTAGTTATAGTAGGGCTTGAAGTTCTACGACATATTAGGAAGTTGAATCCACAGTAGGATAAATGTCTTCATGACTGTTGGCTTGTGGTCACGGTAAACACAGCTGAGGAATTAATCGTTCAATAGCTCTGGTAACCTAATAGCAAGCAGAGCTCCGTGCTTCTAATTGTTCTATTTCACAGCTCAAATCTTATGTGGCGAGGAATTCCCTGAGGGGCCTGGAACCAGCTGAAGCCACCTTAAGCGGTAAATTAACAAGATATATTGGGGGGTGAGATTGGTTTGATTTGAAACTGTCCCTGTCTGGTTGCCACTCTCCTCTGATTTTCAACCGATAGAATCAATGTGCACGGTGACCTTTCATTTCTGTGGCTGTGAGTTCCAATCCCAACCCAGCTGCTTTGCGAGCCTTGAGTACCATGTAAATTGCACTCTTCCTTCGTGTTCTGAAGGATGGTGGTGCGCTTATAAAATGTACGATTTCTGTTTGACGGCGGATGGCTGTTTACATGGTTGTGTTCCCTAGTTGAAGAAAACAGCAACATCGCCATTGAATGGAATGATCAAGTACCCATCATGATATTGCTCCTCGCGAACGAAGACTTAGACGGGGGTTTTGAAATCAAAGCCATTATGGGGATTAAAACAAATCTTCCTTCCTTTATATGCTGTATTCTCTTACCATACATATATGTTTCATTTCCATCCGGTCGTTATGGCATTCAGAGCCGAAAAAGCTTTTTGCATCACCACGAGTAATTAGTTTAATTATCAGGTATATTGCGCATAATCCGCTTGACATCTTAAATGAATCTTGCACTTGATGTATCGCTCCTATGGGAATAGCTTCTGCGCGTACTTTATCTCCAAGCTATAATTCTGGATAAATATTTCAGAAAAATAGTGGATATTAGGTAATTAATCACCTGCCTGGCAAGAATTATTGCATTAAAGTGTGGATTATATAACGCTCAGCTTCTTTCCTCAATTGATTCATCTTTTTAAACTCATTCCGCACCACATGTCAACTATTCAGCCCAATGATCACGCAGAAAGCCTTTCGACACATTTGTAACGGCTGTAATATATTGTGAACAGTGTGTAAACATTTTATTTCACTGCCGGCGTTGATTGATTTTTAAAGGGTATTGATTCGTATAAGTCTCTGAAATGAGTTTCTGAGAATTCCTCCACTGTTATTTTGACGGGAATATTAACCACGCCTGTTTTGTCAAACCACAGGAAGCAGCCAACACAACAGTTGCGTTCTAAGCTCGTAAATCATAAAGCCGAAACTAAATAAACTACCAAACACGCATTGTTATGAAATGAAAAAGCATTAAGGAAACCGTAAACAGGAACAGGTATTAGAATCAATTGCCATGCTGAATCAATTTTTTCCACTGTAACTTCGTTGCACGCCATCACATCCGATGCTAAGAGGAAATCTACCTTTGAGGAAATGCAAATATTTTTGAACCAAGTGTAAACTGGCTCTCATGCTAGCATCTATTAAAGCTTAATCCCAGCGTTCTAAATACTATAGCCTTTTTATGCCTTATGTAGTGCATATTAAATGTTTAATTTAACTCTGTATTAGCCATTAAGTGGCCGGTAATTGAATTGGGCGAGCTTATTACAGAGGAAGCAATCAAGTTAAGCGAAGTGAAATTGCTACTTTCATTGAAAAAAATGAAAATACACTAAAACTTAAAACTGCCGCACTTACCTGTGAAAAGGCTGTCCAGAAGTGTGAACGGAACAACAAATATCGCTACCAAGAGGTCAGCAACGGCCAAGTTCACGATGAAGTAATTTGTAGCAGAATGCATTCTTTCATTTTTGTACACAACAGCTATAACCATTAAATTTCCGAAGAAAGTAAAAAGAAATATTGCAAAATAACCAAATGAGTAGATAACTGTTAAGTAGATGGGTAACTTTAAAAGTGGTAGAGCTTCGCTCGAATTCTGGCCAAGGAAGCTGTCGTTAGAGAAGTTGGACTGTGATATAGCCGGTGAGGTTTCAGTAACATTTTGAAACATGTTAATCAGGTGGTTTTCGGATATCAGCTTGGGTTGTGTGTAGAGTTGTGCTAGAGCACCATTGCGAACCACTAATCAGAAAATAAGCAAATGCATTCTTCAGCAAGTATCCACTGCAAGCTTGGTAAAAATCCGTGACAGCCCGAAGCTACAGCTGGCCAGGTGATGATGGAAGGTCGAAGGCACGACTGCTTGTGTGTTGTGATCGCTAGCTTGGGTACAGAACACTCTGTTTTCGTTGATCCTAGTTTTTTCTTTATCGAAGCAGAATGAAGAACAATCGCCCGGAACACTGTCTCATAATCAGCTTTCACACGCACGGACGACTTTGAAAAGTCTTCCTCGGGACAACAGCCGTGAAAAGTGGGTTTGGAATACGCCTTGGAAGCTCAAGTTGTAAATGGATCGTTATCAGCCAATGATACCCACTCCAGTGTCTGAAAGGTTTGTTTCCAAGAACAATGCCCTGCCAATAGAACACATAAACTGTCAGAATATATGTTTTCATTCAAGAGCTGTCCTTTAAGCTTCCCTGCCTTGTTCCGCTCATTTGCCAACAAAGCACATTGTACAATAACGACAACGCTTTAATACAATGTTCCCCTTAACATACTCTCAACGTCCAAACTATAGAGCAACGCCGTCATCCGTGTGAACAGAAGACTTTTGTCGATGTTGTCAGAGAAGCAAGGATTGCCGAATCAAATCTTCATAAATTCTAAGTTACTTTATGAATAGAACTGTGACATACGGAGTACTGGCTAGAAACGCCGTCGATCTATTGGCAAACTGCTATCTACAGCACGCGAACCGAGAGAGTCCTTATGATATTGTTGTATCGACCACTCGCCTGGGCTGTACCATTTCTGAGAGCGGGAACTACGCCACAACCATTCAACTACACCTGCGGATTGTCTCTCACACTATACCCTGGATATCGATAGAACCCTGCAGGTGAGGCCCTTACGACAGCATTAGATTCTTTGCGAAATAAACAACGTTGTTATTGCTACCAGGGATTTCATGTACATCTGATGTAACGGAGCTGTTGTGGTGAGGATACATATAGGACAAAAACTCAACGCCCCCTCCCCCCCCCAAAAAAACCCCACAGCCATAAGTATCATCAAAATCTTTATCAATGTATACCATGTCATGTGCTCATTTACCAATCTAAAAATACAGAACAGGGTTAGAAACTTTTTATTTAGGAATATTTGTATTACCTGATGTCATTCACAAATACTTTGAGGCTAAGAGGTGTTCTGCGATTCGTATGGCTATGGCAAGGAAGAAATCTACTAACAGTTATATGCATAGCCTTAACAAATTAAATCACGGAAATACTTGTACCTGTTTTGTGAAAAGATTGGGTTCAGTTAAACGTATCTAGTGTGTTTAACTCACTTAATGTGGAAATTACAATGCTAGAGTGAAGATTTTAGGCCAACAGACTTTGGGTAGTTTTACAATGGAAACCTTGCAGTAAATAAAATAGCACTGACAAAAATGAAATCCTGTACGGTCTGTTGTATTACATGCAGATGAAGGTCTTGATGAGACCCCGCCACTACTACAGTACGGTTGATTCAAACATCGCAAGCACAAACAACCGGTTGTACACATGTATTCCACAGAGTGAAACGATGTGGTACTGCGTTGTGCTTAAACCGATGTTTGGATTGTATAGATGGACTCAAAGTCTGTGCCTGTAGTCCGGTTGGAAGACCAGATAATCTGGTACACCACACACGTTCCTCTTGGAAGGCAGCAGTCCGTCACGAGAGGGTCTCCGTTATTGGGTATCCATTTATATGACAGAAGGACCACTACACGTAACGATTCCCTCAGCTCCATGCTTAGACATTTAATGAATTTTAGTGCGGTACAAAGATACAGCGTGAAAAAGTTTCCGTTCTGTAAGCAATTCTTAACACAGGACTAGCATTGTTGGACCTCGAACTTTGAGATCATAGCTTGAGTTTGAAAACACGAAAACTTTGTGATTTATTTATATGCTTTCTGAAGTGTAATTTATCAGTGTTATCACAGGAATAAACCGGATAGTATTAGACAGTTTCATGATACAGGTCTGACCGAGACCAATGGGTTCAGGTATAATTGCGCATTATATGACCGGTTATTTAATATCTTTGTAATATTTGACAGATGTCCCACATGTTCTTAAACATGTAAACATCAGGTTTCTCTTATAAGACATCTCTTTTGTTTGTCAGAGAAACCATGCAATTCAGATCACAGAAGGTCTATAAGATGCTGAAGGTCTGTAAGCCCCGGACTCTGAACCTATGGTACTGCTCCGACAACATGTAGAGCTTTTCTTGGCATTTACTTTCTCAATGCATTCGTTTGGACAACGATTGGGCTTAAATCTTTAATTAGATCAAGTCTAATAAACAAAGCGTCCATAATTCTTCGTTACATTATAAAAATGGAAAAGAACTTTTCCCGAAAAAAATATACATGAATAAAAAATAAACAGAAAAAAATAAATAAACACAACAAACATTACAAAGTCAAAACCAGACGAAAATCTACCTTTCTATCACATTTTATGCAGAAGACAGCGATGCATAGTGAGATGTGAACACATTGTACTCAGCATGTACGTATAGATTTTCATTCTGTGTTAATAAATATATAGCGGCAATAACACTCGACATACCAACTCATTCCACACGACAAAAGACTTGTTTCACAAATATTCGATAATGCAATTTCCATATACTGGCAATTCTTAGATAGATTCATAGAGGATCGTATGTCATGTTGTTCACAGGACGATATTGAAAATGATCGATGATATCCTTTCATCTATCTGACCTACTAATAGTTCATACAGATATATCCATTAGATCTGCCGTATATCCTAATTCTACAGATCTACGCTACTCTAAACGAAGGTACTTATTGGACAATAACAGACCTGTCTTAAGTGATCAAAGAAAAACTTACCTTTGCACGTCATCAGACGTCATACGTAACTCAGGTGTCACATGTACTTAAGAATCTAATGACAGCTCTGTCTTCTCGGCTGGTAACGGTACACCCAGTTTTTCTCGTATAATAGCACAAAATATGACATATGATACTTATCTCTTGGTTTCGCTAGGTGAAAACACCCCATGTGTACTTATGATAGCAGCGGTGCAGTCTGTACATCGCGGGAGCAGTTGCCACAATAAACACTACAGAAATAGTGAAAATACGCCGTGTGTACTTCTGATCGCAGCGGCACAATCTGAACATCACAGGAGCATTTGCGACAATAAACACTATAGAAATAGTGAAAATACCTCCTATGTACTTATTATAGCAGCGGCGCAGTCTGTACATCACGATAGCAGTACATGCAGTAGAAAAATAAGGCACTATTTCATATGAAATAAGGCACTGGAGAGGCAAACAGACATTCCACAGGAAATAAGGCACTGGAGAGACAAACAGACATTCCACAGGAAATAAGGCACTGGAGAGGCAAACAGACAATCCATAGAAAATAGGGCACTGAAGAGGCAAAGAGACAATTCACAGAAAACAAGGTACTAGAGAGGTAAACAGACATTCCACAGAAAAAAGGGCACTGGAGAAGTCAACAGAGATTTCACAGGAAACAAGCACTGGAGAGGCAAACAGACATTTCACGGGAAACAAGACACTGGAGAGGAAAACAGGCATTTCATAAAAAATAGGGCACTGAAGAGGCAAAGAGACAATTCCCAGAAAACAAGGTACTAGAGAGGTAAACAAACATTCCACAGAAAAAAGGCACTGGAGAAACCAACAGAGATTTCACAGGAAACAAGCACTGGAGAGGCAAACAGACATTTCACGGGAAACAAGACACTGGAGAGGAAAACAGGCATTTCGTAGGAAATAAAGCACTGGAGAGGCAAACAGACATTCCACCGGAAACAAGGCACTGGAGAGACAAATAGATATTTTACAGGAAATAAGGCACAGGAGAGACAAACAGACATTCCACAGGAAACAAGGCACTTGAGAGACAAACAGATATTCCACAGGAAATAAGGCACTGAAGAAGCAAACTGACATTTCAAATGGAATAAGGCGTTGGAGAAACAAACAGACATTCCACAGGAAGTAAGGCACTGGAGAGGCAAACAGACATTCCACAGGAAATAAGGCACTGCAAAAGCAAACAGACATTTCACAGGAAATAAGACACCGGAAAGGCAAACAGACATTTCACAGGAAACGCGGCACTAGAGAAGCAAATAGACATTTCATAGGAAATAAGTCACTGGAGAGGTAAACAGACATTTCACCGGAAGTAAGGCTTTGGAGAGGCCAACAGACATTTCACCAGAAGTAAGGCTTTGGAGAGGCAATCAGGCAAAATATGTGTCTAAATCTTTTCAGTTATAGAGAAACGACCGGTCAGAGTTGCCAGTGCTTGGCAGACTGACAGGCAGACAGACGGACGTGCAGACCAACAGACGGGCAGACGAGCAGGAACCCAAATCAAAATTCTCATCCAAAGGGCGCTTTACATTAAAACTGGCTATTACCGTCCTGTATAGTTGTTTTGGAGAAAAATCCGTTGCAACCCGTACTACCATAAACTGATAAAAATTCTCTAAGGAGTTGTTATAAAGACATGACCTTAACATCCTCGCCGCAGAAGAAAGTAGGGCCATAGATCGAGCTAGAATAAGAAAGTCTTCAATTTCACCCTACCAAAAACACACTTTTTCAGTTGTTTATCATCAACTTAACTGTGATATCAATTTAATCTGCATGTTCTTAGAATAGTATTTTTATTTATTAATGTTGTTAATCTTTCTATTTTATAACTCGACCTCGAGTTTTAAATAAAGATTACATATCTGTCTACATAGAGAGAAATTCCCTGTAAACCTATACCAAATTCACCAATATTCACCAATGAATGTCTGGAGACATTCAATACATAAAATACTCGATCTATTTACCGAAACTCGTGACACATCCACATAATCAGAGGGTCAAACATTACTTTAACATGAAGACATACGCCAGAGGGCAACCATTTTGACCGAATCGTTCACTGCGCAGTTCATATCATGTCAGTTCTTCCGGCATGTTTACACTGTCAGACCACTGGAGTGGAGGGTTTGGGGAGGTCAAGCGGTTAAGGCGAGGGGGTAGACGGAGCTAATGGGAGCTAGCCGGGAGCACAAGATCGGCACTGATTCATTGGCCCGACACGCTTTGTCACTTTGCTGATGATTCGCACCTCAGGTACGCTGGCATATCTTGTGACACGAGTCTAATAGTCACGAGCATTGATTCCGAGAGGGCTTCGGACACGTCGGAGAGCCAGCAAATGTGTCTGGACCGGAACCGCAGAAAGCGACAGATGGTCTCTTTATCAGGTCTACCCAGGGGCAAAATGTCCGGGCATGTATTCCAACAGAGGGCAAAATCATTACATGCCAGCAAGACATGTACTGAGACAAAATAAAACGTAACGGTATCCTTATACTTGTAGAAACATTTTGCCGTGCGTTCTCTTTTTATCATGTGAACCTGCGGATGATCGTGGGGTTCCCCAGGGCTGTGCCCGGTTTCCTCCCACCATAATGCTGGCCGCCGTCGCATAAGTGTAATATTCTTGAGTACGGCGTAAAACACCAAGCAAATAAATAAATACATAAATAAGTAAATGTCAGCAGGCAGCATAGTTAGTGTAAAAAAAAACAAAACACCCTGGCTCAGATCTGAGGCATTCTGTCGTCAGAGATAAAAGATAAACCAGTACGGTCCGGGCTGCTGTCACTAACCGTGGGGGTCTATGTGACGAGACCGGCATAGTCATTTCCACAGTGTAATGTTTGTTGAAGACTACTTGTGATCCACCAGCATGGTGTGGATATCTGTAGGTTATGTTACATGTGAATGTTAGTCAGTAACTTGCCAAATGGTCTCTGTTTTACCCCGGGTTCTTTGTTTTCCTTTATTCATAAAACTGTCCGCTTTCACAATAGTGACCTATTCTTGTGTATGACGTTAAACACCTCTGCATCTATGAGGTTCAATAATGTTTCCGTCATATGTCGAAAGTCATTAGGCTTGTGTGCATATACTGGCGGGAAACAACAATACAATAATAGATCAGTGAGTAAATAAATAAACCAGAACGTCCTCGGGTCTGATAACTGTATAAACTCTAAGCTCAAACTCAAGGCTGCATCCTGTCTTGAGCCAATGAAAGGTAAAGGCTAAGTCTAATGGTGATCTGGGCGATAGAGACAAAGATCCCAGGATCACAACTGAAGTGTGGGAAAAAAGTTCTTTAAGAGGCATATAGAAGTTGACAGAGTAACATCACAAAGTTTCCATATGGATAACAACTTTTGATTTATTTCTCGCAATGTTTCGATGTACATTATAAAATCGTTATCAAGCATGTGAAGATACAACTAAAAATTCTAATTTATATACAAGCAGTATAGAGAAATGTAGAGAAAACAACGATATGGTATGTGCAATGGTTAATTATTTGGCGATATATCTAATCATTACAGCACTAAACACATAGTGAGTAAAACTACACGTGTATGACAACCGCGGTAAACACATTGTGAATAAAACTACATGACAACTGCACTAAACACATAAACACAAAGTGTATAAAGTTACATGTGTATGATAACTGCACTGAACAAGTAAATAGACAAACAAATGGTCAAACAAATGTGACCGCAAACTATTCGGGACACACATGTTAATGCTGGGCAAATTTGATGGATTAGCCCGGTACATCAATACTGAGGTCATTGTAAGGTTTGGGGATAAGGAACCCTAGGTCTCTGTTGATTAGTGGTTCCGGATAACAATAGCTTCCATTAGTTTTCTTGTTGTGGTGTTTGTTAAGTTGATCTTGATGGGTTTAGTATCGTTCCAGTCAATTTTGTGGCGGGGTTCGCTAGGATATGTTCTGAGATAGCTGATTTCATGTCTTTAGTAATACAGATGACTTGTCTAAGCTGATTAGGTAAGAAGAAGTTTTGCGGGTTAATCAAATTAATCCTGATATCCCCAAGTTAACAAATAATCCGATATTAACGCGGATATTTGATCTGTGCCTGACCTCGAACTTTGCTACGCATCACCTGTGGCTATGGAAAGACTCAGTCAAACGGCTATAGGAGTCTGATCACGATGCTAAACCCAGTCGTGCGTCCCATTTGTGTCAGTTATGCCCTGAACCGGAGGACTGTTTTAAATATAAAATATGACTTAATAACACTATTAGCTAATACACTTTCGAATAACTAGGCCAAGAACGTTAGGTGCATGCTGTTTCAAAGTTTTTTCATACACATGTATTCTTGAATTATTATGAACCTCGCCTTTAATATTTGTCTCGCAACAAAAACGAATGTTCACTGTTTTGTACACTTGTTCGTGTAGCTCGCGATTGAAAGAAGATGTGTATCTCAGGTATACATTAATTGTAACAAATCTGCACATGCACATGAATGTGTACACACCTTTGAGCACCAACACTTTAAATGTGAAGCAAATTGTGCACCTGTGCCATATATGTTGTGTACATCTCAGGCTACAAAAAACGCATGCGCAAACAATGTAAAGGTTAACTTTTTGAAAATAGCCATTTTGAAAAATGTAGACAAAAAATGTAGAGAAACTTTAGACATAACTTCCTCTCTGGAGCCTCAATTTTCAAAAACTACTATTAAAATTTTCTATTGGTTCAGGAAATGAAACACTCCAATGCAAAGAAAGGCGTTTATATTTTCATTAGTCGCTTTCAAGAGCTTGCACAACTTAATGTGCCGAAGAAAGTTAGAGATGACACTATTGTGTCTATCATGATAAAGTGTGTGACCGGAAATGGCTTGGCGTCGGCAACGTCTTTACGTCAGCAGATCCTCTAAGCAACATACTGGTAAGGCTTAGGATAATGGGCTCAAGCAAAGACAGGTATTTCTATTTGACCCCAACGAATACCCGGTAAAGACTAGCTATTTCTCTTACCGAAAACCTAGTTTAGCCCACAGTTCTTCTTGGGTCTCGACAAAAGGTGTCAATTAATTGCTGCTTTGCCGCACTTTTCGCTTCGATTACCGAGAGTAATGTTGGAATTCAATGAAAGGCAAGCGCAGGGTGAGCTAATAAATGTGTCTGGTGGAGGATACAGCAGACAGACGGATGTGCCCGCTCTATCACCGACAGGCAAACGAGCTGTTCGTGTCGGTCAGGCCAGAAACTAATACGGCTGCTTCATGGCAACGATTTGATCACACACCATGTTGGGGGGTGCTGCTTTACTACAGGGCCTGATAACGTGAGATGATGCACAAAGGGGTGTTTTATCAGAAGTCAATCGAGAGTCTGAGACATATCAACACGCCTAAAAGATCCGTGTGCGAGTATTTGTACCTGAATGTCAGAGTAAGGCAACGTGTTCACATTTTTATAGAATAGGAAAAGGAGCAAATATCCTGGGTGAAGTTTTACGAACACTGGGCACGAAATTGTCAGGAGTCCAAGTGTTAAGAGATTTCAGAGTTAATGATGTGATTTCAGAGTTAATGATGAGTTAGACTAATATGAATTTTTTTGGAAATGCTCCACGAAAACACCACGATTCAATAAGTCTCGTGTGGGAGTTCGGAGTCGGTGATGTTAGAATGTCTTAACAAATATTCAACGACATTTAATTAGATGCCGTGGATAAAGCATCTGTGAACATTTATTCGTGTAAAACCGTGCAGCTAATTTGGTAAATTTACATATGTATTTTAAGGCTTCAGAACATGCCTGTGAACTGAGAAGCTTATTTCATATATTCCCCTAGAGAATCCAATAATGCTTTTGATATTTACTATAACGAAATGTTGAAAGTTTCTTTCATACATACTTTTAAGACTCTTAAGAGCTGCTTTAACTTCATCAGTTTAGTTGCCTTGCCTTTGTGCACGTGGCAAGAGATGGGTGCCATTTGTCTACGGGTCTGGATTAACCTTATCCTTGTCGATATTTAGCAACTGTTACTTTGAAACTTCAGTCTCTCTGAAAAAAAAGGAAAATGCTTTACAAATACTTTCTCTTTGAAACATTAAATCTGGACAACTACCGCTGAGACACAGGAGATAAAGAAAGCCCCGGATAAAAGAAGCACGCAGGTAATCTCTAAATCGCAGATTTCACTCAAACAGCATGTATCAGGAAAGCTTTAGAAGCAGGAGGCAGTAGTGTTTTGATTATCATCTACAGATAATCACTCTTACGTGGTGACCATGATAATATGTTCTCGTGGGTGCTTCATTTCAGGTCTAACTTCATGTTTTAGATATGCATATTGATCAGATCGTCACCCGTTGTACGCACTTCCCAGGATGCCAGCTGATATGGACAGCTTATGAGGCGACTCGTCTCATATGCCTGTATTACGGGTCATACTTTGGTTTTCCATTTCGTATGAATTCTAATTTCAGGCTGTTCTTCATTTCGTGCCAGATTCTCCCATCAAGTCTGTACCGGAATTCACATAAGAGGTTTGAGTAGGCAGCAGCATGGTCACCAAATTGCTTCTAGTGTGTCGCTGTTAAAACAGGTCTGTACGCCAAAAACGGTTATAATACGGCGGTGGCATGATATCCTCGGAACAAGCCCAGACCGACTTTAGGGATTTCGTCTCTTTAAATGTCAGATTCGAGTTTTTGGACTGAAATATGTTGTTGGTGCTTTGGTGTGTGAAAAAATTGATAATCACGTCGGTGGCCTGTTGAGTTTAACGCTTGGAGGAGAGACCATGTTTTTTTTATTTGACCGATGATTAACGCCTGGGTCCGATAATATAACTCCCAGATACAATTTATTATTGAGAATGTCACGTTGGATACTTGGATAGAGTTTCCATGACAACCAACTTTCGTAATTTGACTTCGCCACAGAAAGTGATGATGTTGGCATAACTTGTACCAAAGCTATGGAACATCAGTGACAACCTTGTAGTATCTAATGATCTTGGTGGATTCACGGCATTTTCAGAAAATGCTCTGATTTCAACCAAATACCTGTGGATTCTGCGTGCGCATAAAACTTCCCACTAAATCTTTCCCTAATCTTTCAAGGATTTCTGTACTGAAATGTTTTCATTATGCCATGAATCTGGTAAATGGTGAGTTAACTCCAATAGCTATTGTATATTCTTTAGTTCCAATACAATCCTAGTTGTTTTTTTACTCGTTAATGTAAGAAACGTTATGGAAATATAATAAAAAAGTATGTTAATTTGTATGTTTCCCAAATCTAGTGTTGGTCACTCAGTTACCAATCGCAAGGCCTGCCCACACCAGTGGGTACACTCTGATGAATCCTAAAAGCAGTCAGACAAAGTACTTAATTCCTGTAAAACACACAAAATTAATTATGGACATTTGCTGTCCATATCGCTGACAAAACCCCGCCACGGTGGCAGTGGCTAATGGTATGGTACTTCTGCAGGTTTTGGTGGACGCAGAGTTAAGGTCAAGAAACATTCCCTATTCGTGCTATTGTCACGGGTTTGGCACGTTGCCATTAATGGTGTTGACCTTTCACAGCTTGACAAGAAACCAGCTGCAAATGATTTATTCAAAAAGAAACCGGGAAGAAGTCGGTGGACAGAAACTGTTCAATGTTCGACGCTTGACCCAGTTTTAAATGAAGCTTCGCTCAGTGCAAAGCGGAATGTCTCTGTCAAGCAACCAGTTCTACCTAAATACATATAATTAAAGAGATACTGACTATAATTGAGACAGGACGTTAAGACAACAGAAAGATTTTCAACAGACAGAATGGTCCCTGTGAAGATAATGAACAGTACACGTGGTGGAATTAACCTTTTGTTGTTCGCGTTCACCATTTGTTCAACTATTCCGAGAGTCATCAAGCCTTGATCTGTATGAATGACAATGTACTTGCAGTGAAAGTTAATGAGAAGTTCCCTGAACTATGTTCAGGTTTACTGAATAAATGCAGAGTTTGAAAGGTTTAGTTCTCTATAGTGTTGGTGGAAATCATTCGCGGCTGTGGTAACAATACAGCACTCGCCTTGAGATAAAAATCCTCAGCCCTTGATTAACTCAGAGAAGCTTTTAGTGACAGAACATGCAATGGCGTAAGGCCAACTCCTGTGTGACGGAATCGGGATTGGGACAATGCCAGTTTGGATTTCATAAAATAAAGTTATCGAGCAGGGGAGCAAATTTGAGGGAAATAAAAAAATCTGCAAAATTTAGAAACAACTGCCATGAAATTCATCATGTCATAAAAGAAAAAGCAAATTGAAATTGTACAAAATTCACAGACGGCTAGCGTGTATACATATTTTAGTTCCTGTTTGTCCAGCTGTAACGCGTTTGTCGGCTACATGCGTCGTGGAGTGTGTGTATATGCTACACATCCGGAAAATGTCAATTTCTGACGTCTCTTAAGATGACCTACAGAACGTGTTGCACAGAGCAGAGCACAGATTTTCCACGGCCTTATTCATGTCGTCTAATTATGCCGAGTCGAGACTGTTGTCTTGTATGTTGACAGGTTCGTGCCTCTGTGATAAGACAGCTCTAGTCCTGCTATAACAGTAGAGCCATGGCGTTATTGATGCCCCAGAAGACGAAACGAGTTTGCATCAGTAACCGTTGCTCCACGTTTGAAGTGTACGAAGTGAGTTATTTGCGTTCTTTAAGTGAAATTGCTCTATGATCCAGGCCTTTCCCTGTCAAACCATTTGCCGCAATTACATAACTCCCATAAATAAACTGAGGACAAATCATTACCTTGCCCATAAACTTAGACTACCTCATCAAGGTTGTCGGTAAAGCACACCATAAAATAAAGCACTTAGCTTCAGTTACATAAGAATATTTAGGAATTTGGTAATACAAAAATTTGTTTTAAAAGCCAAAAGGTTGACACTCATGCTAAAGGTCAGCTGAATGTATTAGTATGCCTTTCTCTGCTGTATCTCTGCTCTTTTAAGCAAATCGGTGTATTATATTAATAAAATGAGACAATGAGACCTACATACACAGCACTGTTTACCATGTTAACACAACTAATACAATGACGTTATAAATTATATAACAAGCTGAATGTGTAACATTACTGAATAACAATAATAAATAAAGATAATACAGTTCGGGCAAAATATTTCCCTTCACTGAGAATGTTCCAGGTGAAAATTTGCCGATGGTGCACGTAATTGTCTCTTTGGGTACAGTTTTCACTCAAAAATATTTCACTTTTGCGACAGTGGCCAGCATTATGGTGGGAAACCCACGACATTCCACAGGTTTCTGGCAGACCTTCATATGCATGCTGTCGGAGAGAAATCCAGCATGAGTTGAACTTGATATAGCAGTGACCGCATTGAGCCGCGCTGGCACGCTAACTATCTCGGCCATGGAGGCTCCGTCTCACACTCAGTAAAAGTCTGAGGACAGAGATAAAACACTGAGGCATAGCCAATAGTGAGAAATATGTGTTGTTTAGTAAAGCGTGGTGGACATCAAACTACATGCAGAGAGATTCTTCTCGTTGTTTTTCTTCACACTCGATATTTATGGAATATGAAATGACCTTTAACATGAACTGCATTTTTATCGCTAGAACATCTCTGTATATGGAAGAGACTAAAGTCAATACTAACAGGGTACTGTCTTTCAAATTACCTCAACTTGGTCGAAGTCCAGAAACGGAGCTGTCTAGCCAATGGAATGGCCAAAGATTACTCCAAACTCTTTTCGTTCTTCAGTTGATCATTTATTGATAATTTTTTTCCCAGTGATTGTCGTGTTGTTGTCAACCCGCCATACCTTGAGTGGCACTGATCAAGCAGAATAATTGTTTTATACTTCATTGCCAGTTTTGTATATTATTTATTTGATTTGATTGGTGGTTTACGCCATACCCAAGAATATTTCAGAATTATCGTGAGAGGAAACCAGGTAGAGCCCGTGGAAAACCCACGGTTGCTGATCTTTCCACGTACAGGCAGATTTGTTCTCCTATAGCGCTATCAATGTTCCATCCGACCTATTTGGGAAAACCCCGGTGTATTTACAGACACTGGACAGTTTATCACCTATGCACTAAGAGCTATTTTCTGTGGATTCCCGTGGACAAATGAATCACGGATGAATCGTACTCCACATGAACTCATCTGCTATGTTCGGTTGAAATTTGTAACGGTTTATCGGTTAGCATATTTTCCCATTTCACTTGTTCTGGCCATTGTACTATCTTATCTGGTATTTTGATAAAATGAATGTTAGCCAAGAAGAAATTCTGATTATCTAACAAAATAATGCGCTGATTAGTCAAGCTGATGTCAGGTTTTGTTACAATAAAGGCGTGGATCAATATACTTTATCTTACTTTCACTTTCAATATCTGACCCAAGGTGTACTGCTGAAAAAAGTCGTTAACACAAATAATCAATTCCCAGCAGAAAACTGCTGTGTAGTTGTAGCCTTTGTCCGATGGTATAGGATTTGAGGTTGGTGAAAGCGGTTTGCCAGGTCGTAACTCATTATCCACGGATATAAGCTGGTCAGATTCATATCATAGACAAGTCAATAGTGTGGCGGTTTCAAAGACTTAAGCACAAGAGGATGTAAGAAGATAATGACTTGGAGAGTATGTTTGGTAAAATCCGTGGGTAGGGATTTGGACAAACAATAAGAAAGACGTAGATGATGCAAGTCAGATTGGTAGCCTCTGGAGAGGACTATTTGTCTCGTTCCCCCATACGCTTTGGCTTTGAAGCATCATTATTCCGCTTGTAAAAATATGAAAATGACTGCCGATCATTTTGTGGGTGACTACGTATAGTTCTGGTGCGATTGTTTCTAATAGAGTAAAACGACATCGACTGAGCTTTGAATTAGGATTTTAACTATCCTAAACATTCCCTATGAAAACTGATATCATACATGTGACAATATATGGACAATATAGACATGGCTACCAGAATATGTAAACGTCTTAAGGCGCTGTTGAACACTGTGTGGTTTATTATGTCACCGGGCTGGTGGGATAGGGGGTTAACTCATTACAAACCAAAGTCTGAAAGGAGACTTTACTTAGCTCTTTTGCTCTTTTCATCAATTCGTTCTTTACACACTTTGCTAGAAACCACTGTTCCCCTGGCACGAGTCACGGATGCCAGCTTTGTCGATCTGCGTGCAATTTACCAGTCAAGTTCCGCAGCCATTCTATAAGGGCATCAAGGACGGCGTACCTGTATTTGCGCCAGTCTACGTCTGCGCAGTTCCACAGGGAACTACTTCTAACCTATCCCGTTGGCAGATTTACGTCATATACGTTTGTAAGATGACTGGTGTGGGTAAATGATTCTCTGTGTCAAGGTAAACATTACTGCACACATTGTGAAATTATGACACTAGTGCACACATATCTATTGGTCTTAATCGGTACATAGCTATATAAAAGCTAGTAATATCATTTACTCTGGTTTTTCATTGTGTATTGCTAACTCAAACATAACTGATAGGAATGCTTCACGCTGTCTCATTATTTATTTACCTATTTATTTATGGCGTAATCGGGAATATGAGGGCGGTCAGGTTCATGCCCGGAAAAAAGTGAATAGCCAGAAGACAACATTCTCTGATGAACCTCTCACCAAAAGTGGAAGCACTCGACCTGACTGCCACAGCGACATGATACCACTGAGTCCATGCAAGGCCCTCGTGTAACATGGAAGCACCCAACCGTACTATCACAGCGACATACGCCTTATACCACTGAGTCCATGCAAGGCCCTCACGTAACATGGAAGCACCCGACTGACTGTCACAGCGAAATACGCCTAATACCACTGAGTCCACCAAAGACCCTCACGTAAAATGGAAACAAGGATATCACTGAGCTCATACAAGGCTCTCATGTAACATGGAAGCACGCGGCCTTACTGTCACAGTCACTACTCGTAAAGTAGAAGCACGCCACATTACTGCCACAACGATTATACGCCTGATACAACTGAATCCATGCAAGGCTCTCACGTAAAGTGGAAGCACGCGACCTTACTGTGACATACGACTGAAACCACTAAGACTATGTAAGGCCCTCACGTAACATGGCAAAAGATGTACAATGGCAACTGCTGTACATCGGCGGCCAGGTCTGCAACGGCAATATGTGTTCAGCGGCGGTCAGATGTATATGTACACAGGCAACTTGTGTTCATCGTCGGTCAGATGTATATGTACACAGGCAACGTGTGTACAACGACGGTCAGATGTGCAAAAGCAACATGTGTACAACGGACAGATGTGTACAACGGTGGTCAGCTGTACAACAACAACTTGTGTACAACGGCAAATGTGTTCAACGGCAGACAGGTTTACGGTTTCCCGATATTGCTGTAAAAGACTTTACCTTTCAGTACTTGACAAACTCATCAGCAGCAGCGAGATCGACGTTTTGGAGGAATGAGCCGACGAGGGCCGACTTTCCTTTAGATCAGTATTTAATGTGCCTTTCACATTCTGTGTTATATTTCCTCCTGTCAGTCTCTGACTTGCCTGTTCCTAGTGGTACATAGCCAGAGGGTTGGCGTCCCTTGACGCATACAGTTAGTCTCTACAACAATCTTTAATTATCCCCGGCGTCTCCGTCTATCAGCTCCGACGACATGCTGCCGACGAACTAAGATATCAAGAAATACCACAATACACAAAGCACAGATGAGCTATAATGGAGAATTAGACATTGAGTCTCTTAATTATTCGACACTTTCTGTACAGATTACTTTGAGTTCTGGAACTTTCACTCCTCCATTTAATTCCCAAGGCTCAGAAATCCAAGATTAAGTCGACGTAATCATGTGTGTGGTTCCGTCAAAAATGACTTACACCGTTAAACTGATTGCTCATGGGTACCTTCTTCAACGCTTGTTAACGCCATGAGAACCAAAGTTTTGAGCGGTGAAGCCTTTGAGCCTTCAAACAATCTATGCTGTTTATTATTTATGCACGCACTTCCTGTTAACTGTTACTGATTCAACAGGTTGTAAGTTCAACCTTGTCAGTTTTTGAAGTTTGTTGACTTGCAGTCTTAAAAGGTAGATTATACTGATTTGTTCCTACGCCTTTTGTGATTATTTTGTCGTCATTCTCTCCAAGTCACCGCTAGATTCCTTCTGTGCCACCAGACTTTCCGCCAGATCGGTCCATTTCCAACTATAAAACCACGGGCATCTATATGAAATGACAAAAAACAAATATCATAGAAATAGCTTGGAAATACCTGCAGTAAACAACTTCTCCGGTTTATGTATGCTGTATTCTAGACGTAGACATATGGTGGACCAGGCTAGACAGGTGCTGTACTATTTTTACCGCAGGCTTATGCATTTTTGCTGTTTTACGCTGATTTTAGCTGGTAATTATTCGATCTAGTTTTTGTCGTGACCTGCCGCCCTGTTTTAATGTAACCGTGCTTTAGAATTACCATAAGCATTTCCCTTTTACTTTTATCAGTAGAACGGCATGGCACGAAGTACTTGATGACTCGGAAGACATAGCCCTGCGCCCATTCCGATAGGAAGCTATTAGCCAGGAACCCATATAACTGTCACCCTGTAAACGTATGACTTCACCAGTACCATGATGTATTACCAGTCTCACGTCGGATGCTGCAATCGCCATGACGCGCGTGATGCTATTGCATAAATTCAGACGGAAGAAGGGTTATTTTAGCCAGTAAGAGGTATACTTAACTAGTAATAGCCGAATTAGCCCTGTTGGATGTCTGACTTCCGGTGTTTCTCAGCTGTGTCCTGCTCGTCGCTTTTAAGGGCAAGGAAATTCAGCTATAGGCATGTGGCCTTAAAAACGATATAAGATGTCTTTATGAGCACGCGGTGTTGAGATACACTTTTATGACCTACAGACCATGGTTATACGTATCGTCCGCAGACTATCTGCGTACAAAGGTTCAAGTATATACATATTCCATGCTGACTAACATTCAAATGATGACTTGAAATGGCTATGTAAATAAACATGTGTCATAGTTTGGCCTGTGCCACAAATTGGAGCTAGGACAGAAAGCTAGAAAGTTTATGAATCTCATTACAATAACTTCCTCAGCTACTGCCTCCCAATTATACGAATGTAGTAAATATTTTAGATCGTAAAATGTATAGTGTTAAACATGAATGAATTGATTAAGATGCGGGATGAATAGTATATGGTCGGTGTATATCCTTATCAACGATCCTCTGAAGAGTTCAGGACAAAAGCGATCAGTTCTAACTCCACATTGACCTAATTAGGGACAAAACAATTCCACGCCGAACAACCTTTTATACACTGAAATGCTTCAATTGCTGTCATCTGAAACCGTGTTTGGACATTTCACTGAGGTCTGATGCGATCTGGTTCTTGTATAAGAAACATTTGAGATTCAAGTGTGTCACTTGAACACAAAGACTAAAGAGGTGAGTTCTACAACGACACATCCTTGAATATCTTCCTCTCCTCAATCAACGGACTTTTACGATTAGTATTTTTATTTCCCTCCCTTATTTCCCAAGGTGGTACATACCAGCTACCATAGCTCTTTATTCTCCGGAATGAAGGAACTCGTTAACATTAATTGTCGACATCTTTACGTGGGGAAGGTCATTCATGGCGGACAAAACAATGGTAGAGACGCCGTTATGGTGTCCAGACAATACCCCAGCTTCTTAGATCTCTGTTGTTCGGAAGATTTACTTGAAGTCCCAATTGCTGCTAACGTTTATGTCATTTGATCTTTGGCCGCTCCGTCTGTGTAATATCCACGAACAATGTGGGCATTTATTACAGGTTTCTGTGTGAACAACGGGGACTCTGGTCAATAACAGGAAACACACGTTTGCACACTGATCAATAAGCGCACAGCGCAGACAAAAAAATATCCAATCAAATGTGCCTTGGTGTTGTGAAGCGAAAGGCATTTTTTCAGCCAAAAAATGTTATCTCATAACTTCCAGTTGACAATATCCCCTGATCATATTCAACTTTTGGTTTTAAAAGATGGCGCAGCTTGTCGCATGAGAAAAAAATCGTAGAACTCATCGCGGTGATCACCTTCCATCACACAACTAATGGTTCGTAGTTTTCTAAGTATCTGTGAGTGAAAATAGTAAATAGAAGAATGGGTTTTTAAAGGGTAAGTTGTGTATTTTTCTATCCAACCTTTTTGGACGCCGGACGTACAATCAACACCATGCTTGGAATGTCTGTCAGTGGTCGCCTGTAATTGATTCTACTTAATTTCACAGAAAAAAACGAGAATTTTTGACCGTCGCCAGTGTAGAGATTGTGGTGAGAAATTCAGTTACATTGCACCGCGACACGGGTTAATGACTGACCCTAACCGAGGTTATATGACCTGTGAATGGACATTAACAATTACCCCTATCCAACCGTGGCCCCTCAATGCCTAAATTGCTCATTTTCCCCAATATCTTAACCAATTGTACAAGATCTCAGATGTTCACAATACTACTACTGTTCTAACACTAGTTAGAATGGTGAAAAATGGTCAACAACACTCAACAAACAGTCCTATATATTTGGCGAAATAAGAAAGTTCCACTCAGTACAAGTGCGGTGTGGTGGAAAGCCATTTGTGTTTTTCTGACTACACGTCATGATGAGGACATAACCTTAGAATTATGTGGAGAAATTTATAAGCTTTTAGAAAAATTCCTTTTAAAGATCCTAGTTAAGATGACAAGCTGGCTGATTGATGAATATTTCCTGAATCACACACTGATATAACATCCTTCTTCCTGAAGTAACCAAAACAACAGTAGTTTTAAATCGATGGGTAACTCGGCCTTATTCGCACTCACGCAGAGTGGGGTCAACAATCGACTATTTATGATTGTGGTTAGGGCCAATTAGCCAACAATTCATATCCATGGAGATAGGAAAGTGATTATTAAACCAAACTAAAATGGCAAAGGAAATGACCAAGGTTAACCAATCATATGCATTAACGGGTGCATTGCGTCATTACTTCGACGGCTTGAACTCTGGAATGCTCCTTTTCGTCATAGGTATTTATGAGTAGTTATGATGATGCAGCTAGAGCTGTAAACAATTCACTGATTCAAAACAAACAAAAACACTTTCCGTGATAATGAATGTATAGTTGTTTTATCATAGCCACTGATCTCTGGCATGTTTTTTCAAGGATATAATAATATCTAATATAAGATATGAATTTTGTTTTCATCTTATTACGCAATTTGTATGACCAGAAAAAAAGACCAGAGTATTTTCCAATGTCTCTTAGTGTATGGTAAAAATGTCTTCATACCTAAAAATATTAACCTCGTCTCATCTATTCATTCTTCATACCTAGACATCAACTGAATTCCGATCCTAGTGACGACTGAACAGAAATTGCCCCACACACTCCATTTCCATAATGCTTGTTCAGGTATATATCTTTTCACGACAAACTTTTTGGACCATGCAAAATTACCAAAAAGGGAGGAGATAAAAACGGTAACAAGAAGTGTTATTTTATGTTTTATCTTTGCATGCTATAAATAAGGCTAAGGTACTTCGATGGCTTGTTTGTCTCTGTGAATTCTTGCTTCAGCGGTTCTATTCATAAGACGGGAAACCATATTTGTGTGGTCTTTATAATAACTGCGCTAAGTCTACATGACTCCCACAGCAAATCTTAACGGCGTTTATTTGTTTGAAACTTTAGACACCCTAAGCACAATACAACCCTGTATGGATTTAATGGCTGTTTATTTTGTTAATGGCTGTCGTAACAATACCATTGGCATGATATGACAATACAGTGTTTTATCATGAGGGTGGTAAAGATATCGCGGCTAATCCGGCTTTACCACTCACGTAAAAAAAATGAAGATTTTAGACATTGTTTTGATACATTTGTCGCTTACAATCACAAACTACAACTACGCTTTGTAGCGGTCAGTCATTTACCTGGCGAATAAAGGTTTAATTTTTCCCACTCATACCTGTATATTTGTTGGAGATAAACCCTTGGGTTAGGAATACATCTGCCTATCAGCGCTCCCTGTACACCGCTTACCGCATAGAAATGAAGAAAAAAAAATGTGGAGAGATAAGATTAATCGATCACGTGCATTTGGTGCGATGTACCCAGTTTAATTGTCAAAGGCTGCTTGGTCGAGTATTGCTGTGTCCGGCCAGATATGTCTGATACCACTGGCATTACGGACGATAAAATTCTCAAGATTTGAGCTGAACGCCTACGTGGAAATGGGATGTTTTATGAGACACTTTTTCTTTTGCTTTACTACCTTTCCTTTGTCGACTTCAGGTCACTGCGGTGGTCCTGATCTTAGACAGCGCTATAATTGGTCTCTGATCAATACTCAAGCTCTAAATCGTTCACCTGTTCTCTGTGAGCGTTTGTATCGGCTGCACTGCACGGGCCGTATCCAGTCAAGCATGAACGCATATTCTGCCAGGGCGGGCCAAATGACAAGTCCTGTCAAAAAATGAGAGTAATTAGGCACTATTCAGCCTCGATCTTACAACACATCCTCCTGCCGGTAGTATTTGGATCGTAAGCAGACCGGAAGCTCACAATGTCAAGTTTTCACATCGATAAGCTATTTATAAATTTCCCCTTTTATAAGCATTCGGCGGATGTAGCCACGAATGGCTTAAATAATTACTGAAAGTATGTTCATAGAATAAAAGACATCATTTCTTCTCTTTAGAGTTTACAGAATGAGGTCAACTTTCGCTTACTTTCAAGAATATCCAAATTTGAGGGTGAACAGTAAATGAAGTAGGCTACACGAAGGAGGTTTCCATACAGAAAATAATTTACTTGAATTTTTAGAAAGGAGATGCATACATAAAGCAGTTTATTTATTTGATCGCAGGGACGTAATTACTTGAAATTGTCTAGTGATTTTCTGAAGCACACTAAATGGGTCAAAACTTTCCGTGTTCATGCCTACTCATTAGATGTAAAAATACCATAGATGGTGAAAATTCCAAGAAAAATGCGACACGACCCTGAGTATGGCTTGGTTCAAGTCTAGAATGCTGTTTTGGCCGTCTGTCTTGCATTCCCACCGGGTATTCCCTATAAAGGCCAGACATAGCTTTCCGATCAATCTTTACATTTTTTTCTTTTTCTGCTTTTTTTTTTGTTTTTTTTTTTGTTTTTTTTTCTTTGTTTTTTTTGCCGGTAGGCCTCATAACCTTGGTCTGCTTTAGAGTCCAGGATGAAGACAACGTTGCCATAACGGATGTATGTCACACTCCCTTCTTTTAACAACATACAGTGTGTAGTACTTCTGCGCCAAGATTTCCGACCACGCCATTGACCTTCTCATAGTGTTTTCATCGCTAGCACTCGCCAGTTCACACAGATGTTGATTTAACGGTTTCGTTAGATCTATTGTTCCTCATTTAAATGAACAATACGAGTCTACTTCAAACGATGGCATTGTAGATACCAAATCCAGATGGAAACTGAAACGACACCTGAAAGAAAACATACTATCGAAGACCCACAGAAAAGATAGTTCTTGACTTTGCCCTTAGGGGATGGCTAGACTGAATGGTGCATTATTTTCAACATTTTAGGAACAAAACCGAATGTATATAGCATTTTAAAAGCATTAGTGACATATTTCATTGATGTAAAATGGAGGCTGAAGGCATTTACCATCAACCGTACAAAAACATGTCACATTTCAAGCAAACAAAAGTGTCAAGCCTGTTCGAAGTAGGCCTGGTGTGAAAAGGAGAAATCTGAACTAAGGTGGAATTAATCTTGAACTTGTCAAAGAAAATGCCATGACTCCTGGAATGGTAAAGTAAAAACTGGCTTCAGTTCTAGATGGTTTCATGGCCCCCAAAAATTAGATCAGCAATTGACAAATCTTTGATTTGAATTCGTTTTTAATGCGGCCAGAATTGGTAATTCACTATTTTTCTTTCCACTGCAAAAATTAAGTGTTTCATCTGCGTCCACTTGTTTCATATCCTTATCCATGCTCTTCATTAAGTGTGACCATATGTTCTGTTAGAAAAAGCATATTATACCTAATTTGTTGTTCCATTTACAGAATTGGAACCACTTGGCTAATATCTGGCGCTAAATCACGGTGCACTGCCTGCGTATTTTATTATATTTTGTCTGCGTGGCTTTGATATTGGGAACTTTATTCCTGCCTTTGGCAACACACAACATCAAGGGGAACTTTGGAGTGTTGAGAGATATCCCAAGGTGATTACGGAAATTTCTTCATGTTAAAACACTCGATGAAACTTTAAATAAATTCATACGGTAGCCTGTATGTTTAGCTTCGGTAATATACCTCACTGAGGCCAGTTGTGGTGGTGGTAGGGTGGTATTCAGGATAACGGTGACTTGCCCCAAATTTGCATACAGTCTTCCTCTTATTTTTAACGTCAGCTGCCGAGTATTGAAAACCTCGTCTCGATGTTTGGTTTTAGTAATGGTAGTTGAACTATTTATCAAATTAATTATAACATGGCGAACATTTTAATTTCTGAGGCCCAAAACTAAGCTTTATGCTCCAATTCCAAGTTTTAACTGAAGTCAAAAATGGCTTTGGGGAATGTGCCTCAGCACATTGCTGGGCCCTTGTCAAAGGCTTAATTATCCTGCTTGATTAGGATATCTGCAGAACAATGAAAGCGATCTATGCGCCTGAATGGGCTAAAAATTAAAGGACTGCGGAAATTTTCGAAACACACCTTTGGTGATATCAGTAATATTGCAAAAACTCAAGAATGCACTAACAAAGTTAAGGTTGCTAGAAAATACTTACGCTTGATTAATCATACAGACAAGATACTGATGAAATTCGCCCAGCAGCGTTGTGAGTCCTCTTCTCCAGCTTGGACTATTCACAAATACTGACCAATAATATGTATAAGAAATGTACAGGCTAAATCGCTAGCCAATCGCGTGAAAAACGGACTTTCACTTACGTCTCATTATGCCTTTTTACTGTTAAATCGCTCCACCGAGAACATCTAAGATCATTCTGGTGGTGAATCTAGAGTGGTCCTCGTCGTTGTAATTAACTTAAGTCCTCACCACTACATGAACATCTACCACGGCAAATGCTACGGAATGTAGCGGACAATAACAGTAATCTGTTCTGTCGTGTTCATGTTTTCTCATCACTATTTTTACCAAATAAAACCAGTTACGGGAAATGAATAGGTAATTCTTAAAGACGTTAATAGATAATTCTATTGAGTCCCAAATTCTTTCATCAGAGTGCATTCAAAATGCAAATACCCTGGCCCTGACTTAATGACATCCAGGAGTGAATCTAGACAGCACCAACAGACGTAAGTTTACTTGCACTGATCGTGCTGGGTCAGTTTTGTTGGCAGCAATGGCTGGTTTGCTTTTTAATGACTGGGTCTAATGTTTTCTGGAATAAGGACCACTTTATCCCGCTTGACCAAACACTCGGCACTTTTATCCCATCTGTGAAAGATTTTCCGTTAATCAGTCCTCGGTGTTTTAGGTCTACCAGCAAAGCGAATACTCACCATGCGCCAACAAAGGTTATCGTTTATCAATTCATTTATGATATCAAACGGCGCTAAAAGACTAGTGACAGGTGAAGCATCTGATGAAATAGCAATTACCATCAATTCATTTTTACCTAATTCTGCTCTAGTCATTAGTACTTTTTAACCAGTTATATGAATAACCAGGAAAAAAATCCCTAACTAAAGTAAAGTGACAAGAGACCATTACACTGCCGTCGTTGTTGTAGTTTTACTCTCGGTACTTTAGTCTTTTGTGTTGTACAATGTGTTGGAAATGTTATATAATGCTGGGTTTTGTCGTTAAAATTATTGCAATGTACTGTGAATGGTTGGGGTTTATGACCGCTGTCGTAGGCAATGTGCTCCGAAAGACAGCTTGGAAAGCATAATCACATTAAAACGATCCCGTTACACATAGACACCTAGCGATTATTCTAAAAGACTCTTTCATTCCTTGCTATTGGCATACACACATACAATTTCTGATACAAAGAAGTCTGTGAAGTGCAATAGCTCTGAAACCACATAATTCTAATAAATAAAACGTGTGAATGTAATGAAATTTGAAAAAAGAACTGATAACTTTTTCAGCTGATACATCTCTTTCTAAAGCTGTATACAGAATAAAAACATAATCGTCAATGTCTATATTCTTAAACGACGAAAGGAAGTTTAACATAGATAATAGCTAGACCTTTTCAGAAAGCAATGATGTCTTTCGTATTTCAAGGGAATGAAAAAAAAAACAGATTGTGTCGTTACACAGAGATGGGTTCCCCAGATCAAATAAAGGTTTTCTTGGTTTTGATTTGTTCCGGCGTAAAGACCTATAGAAAGGTCAACGCACAGATGAGTTTAAATGGTTTATTGAGAGGTCCATGTACTTACTGCTAATTCTGGTTGATTCAGAAACATCAATAACGGAATGAACGAAACCAGCGTGTCCTGTGTATTACAATATTTAATGGGTAATACTAGTACAATCCATTTTAGCTCCAGATTGACAAAAAACAATACTGACCATGGAGTTAAAGAAACAATCATCACATCAACTCCGTGTGACAATACTTACAGTAACAGACTTGTCATCGACTTACAAATCATCCGCGAAGGCTAATTAGTATCAAATCCCTAGTAACAGTCACCTGTCTTATTGCATTTTCCCAGTAGAAAAGCGGGCAATGAACTGTGTGAACTTGTTCCCAGTTAAAAGCAACCCCGTTAATCCCAGATTTATGACGTGGTCATAGCAACAGTTTTATCTTAATATCGTTTATTCTGCAACACTGAGTAGTCTTAGAAGAACTATGGAAGAGCTATACTGTCATCGTGCCTGTGCTCTGTTCTACAAAACGCCATGGATACAACGCTGTGTACAGGGTATTGTATTCATCGCGTTGGATTAGATCGCCACATTTGACATATGAAAAGGTGGTAATCAAAGCGCAAATGAGACACATAGTTTGTTATCGACAAGTATGGTTATTCTAGTATGGTACGCGACTTGACTACTGATTTCACTCAGTCGCCTACAACATTCCTTGCCTCTTTCCAACATCATTGAAGATTGTCGACTGTTTTTCTTTGCATGATTCCGCCCTATTTTCGTACTTTATATACTTTCTTAGTTCTTTGGTGGTTGGTGCTATACGTTATGTTGGGAATTGGCCTTGTAGCGTCATTATTGGTTGACGGCTGTTATACGAATATCTAATTCGAAGCATAGATTTGTGTGCATTTGTTGATCTACATGCGTATGGTGTACCTGTGTATGTTGTATTTAATTAACACTGAGAGGGTTTAAAACCAGCGTTCTATTAGCAAACCCTATAGTACATCTGCCTCTTAAAATTTATGATAACCGCATAATTGAGCTAACCGGGTGAATCCCACAGGAATTGCTTTGGTTAGGGGAAACGTTACAAAACTGCTACGCCAGTGTGTTACTTTTCTGGTTTTGGAAGTAACGATGACAGGATCTTCGAATAATCACCATTCCAGGAAAACAAAGTCGTCAACATGGGATATAGGGCAAAACTTTTGAACAAGCGTCATCGTCAAAGCAAGCTTGCTTTCGTGACAGGTGTATTTTCACGCGAATGACTGTTTACGGAAGAATGGTACATGGTTCACTCGCAACCAGGAGATGATACAACGGGACTGTTTATTAGGATTGTTTTATTAGGGCTGTTTTGCAGAGGCCTTTCTCATCACCAGCTGTGCAGTCGACAAACAAATGCGTGTACGTGAATCTCAGAATTACCTCAAAACGGTGAGCCTAAATTCCCAGCACCTTCACCACCAGGGTTGTTACCAGAGCCAAATCCGTCCAGGCGTATTTTTATAACTCTGAGAATTTGTTTTATAAGGAATTAGACTTTGGCTGAGCCGAATGGGTCAGAAGAACATTTCCTGTCAAGTCTGATGATGCCTGAATGGTCATTAGCCAAGTTTATTTCATTTTTTCCCAAATCCAGGTCCGATAAAGTATGATTTAAATTACGGACTTTGGCAGGACACAATAATTAAATTAGGAGACAAACTTCCTGTGCCGTATGAAAATGGTGTCCTTAATAAAGGAAACCGGTGGCAATCTAAGTTCAGTAACACAGTCTTTTGTCATTAAACCGAGACGTCCTTTTTTGATTAACGTAATTGGGTTTGGCCACCTTTTTGCAACCAGAGTTTTCACGCCTTTTTACAAGACTTCCTATGTTGTCTCACTTTTTGTTCTAATTTGTGTTACGTGAAAAATGCAAAGTGTGCAAGCATCACACATGTCTGTCTTTAATTCTTAAACAGCATGTATGAAACTGCGAATGATACCCAGTGGAACAAACTGATTTCCTGCTTTGCATCCTCGCAAAAGTGGAACTGTTTACATAATCATTCCTTTTTAACTGTTATTTCTAGATACTTTAAGGTGAAGAGCATGGCAAACAATTATTGAGTGGTAAGCGGTTCTATGTACGCGATGCCACAGAAATGTTTTTTCCTAAATTGACGATCACACCATTTTATTTCAGCATGGTCAACTGAATTCTTCTCATTCATAGTCTACTATTCCAATACTGTTTGTATTATTTGTAAGCTTTCAGTTTTCTCCTGTTCAACTGCCGTTTTCATCTCTCTCTCTCTCTCTCTCTCTCTCTCTCTCTCTCTCTCTCTCTCTCTCTCTCTCTCTCTCTCTCTCTCTCTCTCTCTCTCTCTCTCTCTATATATATATATATATATATATATATATAGGCCCACGCATCAAAATGTATTTGAATGTATATGTCGAAACAAATTTCGTATAACATTAGTCAAACAAATGGGCGTTTACTGGCCAATAATCGGTTGTATATTGGGCTTTTTACTAGATGTGATATTCGTTACACCAGTGAAGCAATACTTTATCGCTAGCTTTGCAATCTTCTACACACAAATGTGAAGACTTGGTTAAAATTTATTGTTGTCTCTTGGCTCAAGTATATGGTATCGTCATTAGTGTTGCACTGGCGGATTGAAAAATAAACCATTCATATCTCGTACTTTAAATTTTGATTAGAGACAGTTTGCGCCACGAACTGTAGAAATCTACTACTAATGAGAGATCCAATAGGATTTGTTTGATTGTAACTAACGACTTTGCCTGATGTGTAAGAGGCGAAATGTCAAGGGCAATGGCATCTATCCGTCTGTATTACATATCTGCGACGACTCGTGGGCACGAATGTAATAATAACGTAACGATTAAACCGGTTCGTGTTATGGCCGGAGTCATGGCCTCAAGCATAACTTCCCCATTGCCTATAAAAGGAATCGCAGTTCGACTAATGGCTAAGGTTAACTACACAAAGCCGCCAGCACTTTGTGGCTCGGCTGATGGCGTCATGTCCGCGACTATTCCTCAAAATGTTCAACAACAGCCGTTTCTTTAAAAAAAATGCCCTGCCTGCAGTCTGAGGTCACATTGCCTTGTGCGTTAGGCCTCGGGGTCCAGACAGCCATAACCAATGCCATAGCCCATCGAATTGCTTGAGAGAGGGATGGCCAAAGCGCATCACGCACATCAAATCAGGTACTGCTACAGCTGCAAACCAAAGACTGCGAGCAAACGGAGTGAATGAGTGCTTGGGGTTTATATGATGTGTGAATATATGATGCGGAGAAATCATGTTAATACCAAACACAGAAATGATAGGATAATGCTGGAACTTAGCAAATAAGTCATGGCAGTGTGATCAGTTTGGTTTTCGCAACTACATATCCGGCAGAAAACAGCCACGTGACATGTTACCTCAATCGGGCCGTCCATGGTAACTACTGATGACAATGCTGAAATTGTAGCATTAGGCACAGTCATTTAGCATCATGGTCTTGAATAGTAATATGTAAAATCAGCAAGTGAACTGTTGGATAAAAAAGCAGATATTATCACTAAAAGCCTTATCTGGTTTTGTTTAACAGTGAACGCACCAATGCGCGATTCATGCAGCCAACCTTTCATTTATGTCACTTCCCGTACGTTGACGTTGCACTTTTCATGGGAAAAGAAATGGATGCCTTTTCCTCCCACCATAATGCTGGCCGCTCTCGCAAAACGCGCAAAGAGCCATACCAGTTTGTGTTACTGGTCACAATTCACATTGCATTTGTGTTGCATTATTACCTACTCCTTTGACGTATTGTCTGAACCTTTCAGTCACGTGGTACTATTTTCCTATCATCTGTCTATATTACTGTCAAACATGTCAACACCTGTTGTTTACTACGTTAAACCCACATTTGATCGATCCGGATAACAATATTTAATATCTCTGGAAATACCTGTTCAATATCTCGAGCTCATTTAGGGCTCTATAATAACAGAAACATATGTAGCTTTTAAAGAGGTTATTGGAATTGTACACGTGAATGTAACTGATGAGCATCTATGTTAGTGCTGAGGATCGTGTATGTACTTCCTGACAAAAACTGCTGTCAGTTTCCGTTAAAGCACATGAAACACAACTCTGTGCTGCTGTTAAGAAGTCTAACGTAAGTCACGCACTTCTCATTAATCTGAAGATCACAGGCTTTTGGTGAAAACATTTGAACATCAGAATGAACGTCAATAACACATTGGCAACAGTCATGCTCAATAAAACCTATGTGGAATGACAGAGAATGGCACTGCTTTATTTTTGTACATTGTACGTCATCTGAACACAATGATCGTGGTCAACAATCTTGACCTTGGTATTTTTGAAGCCACAAAGAGGGGCGTCTACGTTGTCATCCAGAGTGCATTTCATTATAACAATAACGTTAGTTTGTCCCTACTCTGTTTTTTACAAGATTAAGAGGAAGGTAGAAGAGAGAATAGCCAACTTAAGCTATAAGAATGGAGCTCTTTGAAAATATTCAGCTTGTCCATAATTAGTTTAATAATCAGCATATTTTATATATTCTAGTATATATACAGATCCTATCAGTGAAATAAGTAAATACATAATTTATTTATTTATTTATTTGTTTGTTTAATTAATTATTTATTTATATTGTTATTTAACTGAAGAAAAGTTATTGACAAAACCACTGTGATATAAATCAATAACCAAAATACTCAGATGATCATTGTTTAAAATCATGTGACTATAGTGGCAATGGCAAAGAAACTGCATCTTGTTTTGAAGAAAATCTTGTTTGAAATTTTTACTTAATTTCAATTATTTTCCTTGCTGTCTGGCTGTCTTTGAAATATTGATAATGTTAATGTTTTACAGAGTAAAATAGTTTTAAAGAGCCGAATATTCATACTAAAGCAAGAAGTGTTGAGGTTCATGAAGGTGAGTAGGGTATGGCACCAGCCACTAGCACCGTTCGCGTGTTAAGGCGGAGATTTAGCCCAGATATTACCCCAAAGTATCCGCTCAGCATTGGTCATTTCCTCCGCTGAATGTTCCTCTGCTGGGTGGAGCAGGAAAGTCTAGTGGCGTTCAGGGAATTGACCAGAAAACACACTGAGGGCTAGCCGAGAACAAGGTCAATATCATTTAGGCTGAGGTCTGTCGGGATAATTTGTACGGAAGAGTACAAATAACCTAATAATGCACCTGACAAAGATCAAAGGATGTGGACTCTGAGGGTAGTGAGTATTTCCGTCACCTCGTCTCTTTTGTTTCTATTAAGAGGTCGTCTTCAGTTCCTTGATGGACATATGCTTCTGCACAGAGAAACTTGTGTATTAGTTTGAGGAAAAGTGTCGGCATATCCCAGACTAGAATGATCACAACAGCCCCCGTTGATACGTCGTTTCTAAGGTTTTACATGCTCGTGTTTAGCTCAGTAAGGGGTGTGATTACGTATATATGTATGACAGCCTGTCTTGCTCCATAAGCTCACACTGCAAACCTATGCACATCCCATGTTTTCTCCATGCCGGTATGCAAGGCTTCCACACAATAAATAGTTTGCATTAAAACGTGGCGGCAACAGATGGAATTTGCCAAATTTCGCCTATGGCTTTCCCAGTAATGACATGAGGACACTTACCTGGGATTGACAGCTGGGGCGTCTATAAGTGTAGACATTTTTTAACTGTCTGAGCATTGATTCATTGGAGACAGCTTATGGAGTTCAGGCCTGTGATAGTATACACACATAATCACAGTCGTACACCACTGGTTTTATCAATGACTCGAATTGGGATTGAACAGTCTTACTCTAAGAACACTCTAACCCTTCAACCACTGCAGTGCGGTTAGTCACCTCAACCAGATAAAACCACACTGAATTTCAAACACCATAATATCATTGGTGATTCAAATGAAAACATAACCCATCCACTGTAAACTCCCCCACATTGTCACTGAATTTCTAATGCTTCACAACATACTCAAGAATCAGAAGAAATTTAGGTTTTTAGCACTGAAAACTCTCCAGCACCGTATTTGACAGCACAATCAATCTATCAGTCTATCATAGCAATAAACAGAAATCGGCATCCACTGAATAGTGGCATATTCCTATAAGCCAGATTTAATTTGTGCCAAACTTTGACTTGAAGTGTAAATCTGGTGAGTGCTACGATTAGACTGATCCACCACAGTTTTAACATTCAAAACGCAAAACAAAACCCCATAACAAACTTTTTGATCGACAAGTCACTTTTGATGCTTCTGGTGATTCTGTTGCACATGTCAAAGTTAACCGCCATCAGAGCATAAAGATGTTCCCTTCTTCACAACAGATTTGTCAGTTCTGCCAGAATGGATAGAAACCATTAAATTTCAGTGCCTCTGCAACCAAAGTTTCTCATATGGAAACCCTTTTATTATAATGGATGTACACTTAAATGGCACAAAGTAAGGTAAATTTTAAATTCTAAGAAAATGTACAGGCCCAAAGACATTAGCGAAACGCAGAGAGGAAAAAAACAACTCAGGAATAGGTCTTACACGCCGTATAATGGCTCATTACCTCGTAAGTAGTGTGATTTTTTTCTCTCGTTTTCTACCATATTGCTTCCTGGCATGGTCTGCTGATTGTTTTTGTTCCATCCCATTCTGAGCACCCATTGCTTCTCTACACTACCTTATCTTCAGACGATAAGTGTTTCCCCATGATCACGCAACACATCGACGTGGGGGCCAAAATTGGATTCCCTTATGGTTCTCAGAGATTTGGGGCCGATTAGAGCTTCGCAGAGGTGATACATGGTGTACAGAGTAGAAACACGCAATCAGCTATCGTCTCTTGCACAGTCTTCATCACTTTTAATACCAGATTTTGGCATACGCTTTCCAAATGCCACATTCCTTACGTTGCCGTATCGATCGCCGTATTGGTTATCCTAGAGAACCTGGTGAAAAATTCCAATCATCTGTCCTTTGGCAATTACTCTGAATATTAGACTCAAATGCAAGCTATAATGATTTCTGACGCAACGATTTAAAGAGCTCCGTAGATAGAAAACACTTGCCTCGGTATGACGGCTGGACCCTGAAATGACAGCTAACATTACACAGAATCAAACCAGATAAATTCAAAGAAAATGGAAAGGATTTTTATACATTTTATTAGATTTTTAGCTAAGTGGATATACGTGCACAGCTTCTTAACCGTTGGTTGATTTAAACTAAAACGCATAACTTTTCGTACTACAATACGACCATCTTCACCAAAAAATAAAACATTTTCCCTTACGGAAAGTTACGTTTATGATTTACCCAAATGACGTGTACAGATACACATTGTTTAATGTCTACAGTTGGTGCATATTAAATGTGTGTACTAGCCGGTCTCTTCTGGTTTACAGAGACCGAGATAACCCCCAGAGTCTGGGACACAGGCTTTGAAAGGATATTTTTTATCAATCAGTATGTCTGCTTTACAAAAGCCTACTCTCACTACATTGCTGCGAAATCCCATGACATCCCATGTCCATGATATGGACACATGGATTTATTTATTTTGATTTATTTATTTTGATTTATTTGATCGGTGTTTTACGCCGTACTCAAAAATATTTCACTTATAGGACGACGGCCAGCATTATGGTGGGAAGAAACCGGGCAGAGCCCGGGGGAAACCCACGACCATCCGCAGGTTGCTGCAGACCTTTCCACTTACGACCGGAGAGGAAGCCAGCATGAGCTGGACTTGAACTCACAGCGACCGCATTGGCGAGAGACTCCTGGGTCATTACGCTGTGCTAGCGCGCGAACCAACTGAGCCACGGAGGCCCTGGACACATGGAAGGTATTGATAGAATCTGTCATATAATTACCAGCATTTGTGTCTGTCGATGCCAGAGGCCACACACCGGATTTTGTGGGCAGGAAGAACGGTTTTGTGGGCAGGAAGACGGTTGACAGGTCACGATGTGGTCTTCCAAACATGTTTGCTCTTCAACGGCAAAGCCGAGGTTTGCAAGACTGTATGTAACGATGATTCTCACCCAGGCATGCTATGGTGCGTTCTGATGATGGCTCGTCAAAAAGTCCCTGTTGATGTGAAATATAAGAAGAACATCGCACGGCAAATGTGAAGCATTGTTTGCACCATGGGGAAAACATAGCAAAAAATCCTCAAGTCCATAATACAAGCCATATTTCACGGGAGCAATATAAACTTCCCGTTGTAATAATATAGACGACAATAATAATAATAAAGACGGCATTGTCACCACGATAACCCCATTGCTTTCCTTAAGAATGAGATCGGTGTAGGAGAGGTTCGAGTACATCGATGTAGGAGAGGTTTGAGCATATCGATGTAGGAGAGGTTTGAGCATATCGATGTAGGAGAGGTTTGAGCACATCCATGAGCGATTTTAGTATATCGATGGCGGTGGAGTTCAATAATGATGAAGGTAAGGTATGACCATATCGATGGAGAAGTGGTTTGAGCATATCCATATAAGTGAGGTTTAAGCATATCGATGGTGGTAAGGCTAAAGCATACGCTGTAAGTGAGGTTGAGCATGTCGATGTAAGTGAGAATTAAGCATGTCGATGTAAGTGAGGTTTGAGCATGTCCATGTAAGCGAGGTTTGAGCATATCTGTGTAGCTGAGGTTTAAGAATATCGATGGGAGTGAATTTTTGACGTACTGATGTGAGTGAGGTTTGGGTATAGCGATGTAGATGAGGTTTAAACATATCGAAGTAGGTGAAGTTTGAGCATATCGATGTAAGTGAGGCTTAGGCATGTCGATGTAGGTGAAGTTTGGTTATAAAGGTTTGAACATATCGATGTGGGAGAAGTTTAAAAACACCTCGACGTAAGTGAATTTTGGACATGTCGATGTGGTCGAGGTTTGGATATATCGATGTAGATTAGATTTAAATATATATTTAGGTGAATTTTTCACATATCGATGTAGGTGAGGTTTGAAAATATCGATGTAGGTAAGGTTTGAGCATAACGATGTATGTAAAGTTTGAGAATATCAATCTAAGTGAGGTTTGAACATATCAATGTAAGTGAGGTTTGAGCATATCGATGTAACTGAGGTTTGAGCATATCGACAAACTGACGTAGGTGAAGCAAAAGCATATCGATATAGGTAAGGTGTAAACAATATGCATAGGCGTATATTTGACCTTAATTTAGCAAACCGATGCCCAGAAAAAGCGGTCCTGGCACCTGTTACCAGCCAAATGGCCCTTCTGCCTAGGAGAGATGTACAGAAAGTACATACAAATTGTTTTGAATCATTAAAGGATTATTGTGTTTGATGTAGCAGTGTAATCGATTCCTCTTTCAGGCTAGGCCGTGTGATGTAGTAAACTGATAGCCTTCCATGAGAAACCTCCTCAGCAATGGAGCATTGGACCTCGTTACCCGGTGTGGGACGCGCTCACAAGATATGAAAGCTCTTGATCGGCAGAGTTTATGGCTCAGCAAATTCTGTCTAAGTGCACTACATTTCTAACCTGTTTATTCTAGGACCTTCTAGGCGACACAAAAGACAGTTGCAATGGAAGAGATAAGTCGACAACTAGATTACTCTCACGTTGTTTGAACTCAAGCTCCAGATTTGTTGTGTATCAGCTTTAAATTAGAGATTTTACAGTTCGGTTTACGTTCGTCTATTTTACTTCCACGAGATTGCTTTGACCTTCTGTCCATGACTAATTTCCTTGCTTTGACTTTGCACAACAGATTCCTAAAATCTAAAGGAAATGGCATTTTTCCGTTTCTTCTTTGAAGGAATGGCCGAGTTGGATACAAATTCCATAGGCTGTAGTCAGGTCACGACCAAACGGTTACAAGTTCGCCCTATTCCCATTCCATCACATCATTAATCAGTCAGCCTAATACTGGTTGTAATTACTCTTCAAGATGTGCCATTAAAATGAAATAAAAAATGTTGGAAGTAGTCTGATAGGAGTTTAATGTAAATAATTTGGTTTCAAATTTGGCATTTGTACCGGCGTATCCAACCACCAGTTGATAGACTTCGAAAGGCATCCCAAAAAAAGGACAATCTTCTGTTTGAATGTTAAAGTTAGACCAAATCGCTATGGTGTCACGAGCTTAGTGATTCTAGTGCTTGTAACATTAAAATACCTTTTGAAGGTATCAGAGGAGTATTAACATTGTTCTTGTTTTCTGTGGCAAATTGTTTGACTATATAAACAGAGTATTATCAATAAGACTACTCTGAGTAGAACAGATCATGTGACCGTCGTAAGGGAGAAGACGTTTTGGCTTACTGATGGGCAACCCTGTAATTCACCAGTCGCATCCATATGCTGCATACCGATATGCCAGGATTGGTAATGTATTTGTGCTGTATGGCGTATCTATATAAATTTAGAATGCACCTATGTAATTCTTTTCAATAACAATACATCAATTGATTTTACAGTTTGTTTGCTCAGTTGTACAAAATGGCAGGCATCCCTGACAAGAAGTCAGGACGCTCCAACAAATATTATCGTTTGTGCACTACCAAGGGATCTCAAGGTAACCCCAGCTATCCCAGACAAACCCTCCACGCGATATGCTCTGAAACACGAATATGCAAAAAAAGAAAAAAAAATCCGCGGTCCCGAGACTATGTCAAAGTTTCGCAATGTATAATTATTTTTAAAAAAAAAACTGTCTATTGGAATTAGTGTCTGCCGTGCTGGCAGTCGAGGCTTGCGGTTCAGTGGGTCGGTTAACAACATGGATCTACCACCGAAAATGGCAACAAATGGTATGATAGTAATACTGATATGATGATGACACACACTGACATGACGATGACTTACACTGAAACGATGATGGAGCACATTGACATGATGACACACACTGACATGATGATGACTCACACTGACAGGATGATGACTCACACTGAAATGATGATGAGCACACTGACATGATGACACACTCTGACATGATGATGACACACACTGACACGATGATGGAGCACATTGACATGATGATGACACACATTGACATGATGATGGCACACATAGACATGATGATGCAGCACATTGACATGATGATGACACGTAGACATGATGATGACACACACTGAAATGATGATAAGCACTCTGACATGCTGATGATAAACACTGACATGATGACACACAGAGACATGATGATGACACACAGACATGATGATGACACACTCACATAATGATGACGCACACTGACATGATGATGACATACACTGACATGATGATGGCACACACTGATATGACGATGACACACACTGATATGACGATGACACACACTGACATGATGATGACGCACATAGACATGATGATGGAGCACACTGACATGATGATGACGCACATAGACATGATGATGACACACACTGACATGATGATGACACACAAAGGTATGATGACGACTACAACTAATGACGTGATGATAATACACATGGGAATCATGGTACCACACCCTTACATGATGATGATACACAAAGGCATGATGACGACTACAACTAATGACGTGATGATAATACATATGGGCATCATGATACCACACCCTTACATGATGATGACACACAAAGGCATGATGACGACTACAACTAATGACGTGATGATAATACATATGGGCATCATGGTACCACACCCTTACATGATGATGACACACAAAGGCATGATGACGACTACAACTAATGACGTGATGATAATACATATGGGCATCATGGTACCACACCCTTACATGATCGTATACATGAAATCCTATTTCATAAATTCACAAAAACTTCTGTACACTTTTATGGCAGTACACTTACATTTTCTTCAGAAAACAAGCACAGAGTGTCCATTATACTAAGATGAAGCAACAGAGTGGTTAGCGATTAGACACTGTCAATAGACTTCTTAAGAAGCCTTCAGCCTTACCACACTTCCGTCTGATACTCTAGATCAAGTCGATTGGAGTCCGGATAATCAACTGATAACTGTCAAAGACAGGACTTCCTTTACTTTATTTACAAGAAATTGTCAGTTTATTGAGCAAATCATTAATGCAAATAGTCGCTCCTTCAACAGTAAAGACGTAAGCACTTCGATTAATGCTTTCAGAGAAACTTGTGCGGTTCGCTGTGACCGCCATCCTTAGCTCCGCCAGAGCAAACAATTAAATATGATTAATAACCAACGGTATTGGAAGAATTTAGAATTCGTCAATTATCCGGCCAGTCTGATGACACACAGTTAATTTTACACCAGAGTTCCGTTACTTAAGTCAGTTTTAATCATTAGTCCCTTACCATAGGGAGACTGGATATTTGCAAACTCTACCGCGTCTGAGAATACCAAATGGCCTCGAAGTTACAATGGACGTGTGGCGACATTTGCTGCATGGGTAAATACGTTTATAAACAGCAGAAGACAGCACACTTCGATTAAAATTTCCAGAACTTTATACAATAAATTCTTTATATTATATGTTTCATGCAATATATTTATTTATTTAGTTAATCAGGTATTTGTTTCCATGTATTCCTTTATTTCTTTTTTAATTTAATTGCGATGTAACGAAAGATTCAAGAATTATTCCCAAAGGGTAGCGTAAGTCTTATGGGTGTGTGTGGGGGAGGGGTGAGGGTGGGGGAGTGGGATAAAGGCACTGTTAGTTACGGAATACGTTTTACCATGAGAGAGTTATCATTATGGGCAGCTAAGCACATTAGAATAGGGACGCCGTGATGGGTATCCAGAGGTTTTAACTCAATCCGAGCGCGGAGAGAAGAATGGAACAAGGGTTACATCTCAGAGTGGGATAAAAGAGACACATGGAGCACGGACAATTACTCCTACTTCTCTGCACTTTACCGATAAAAAGCTTGAAGAATGGCTGGAATCAACGTTAAAAGCAAAGCATGCTTCCAATCATCCACCCATACAAATGTAAGTTATATACCAAAATCTCCATGCTTAAGCCTTCCTTTTTTTGCTGATCATCAGCGGTGTCTAATTTTTTATCCGTTTTCTCTTTCGCCTTTTTTTTCTAATTCTATTCGGATTTGTTGTAGTTCAGTTAACCATGTAATGGATCAGGGTGCTTTTTAAAGACAACACAGTGGTATGCGAGGATTAATCCGATGAGCAGTCTAAGCTCGCCTTCATCAGGGTTCGTAAGCCGGGGTCTCTACTATTCAATGTGGAAGCGTTCTTAAATCACACGGCTCAACACCTGATCACTACCACGAGGGCCATTCCTCTCATGTACTTGAAATGGAACTATTGGAGAAAAGTTATGTGCTAATAGTCTGAATTAGCTTCAAGCACAGATGCATACATAATCCAAGTTATCCGAATTCTAGTCAGTGTGCTAGCGTCATATATATTGTGTGGTAACGGCATAAAAAGTGTTCTTACGTTATAAATAGGGTGCTTAAGCCCGGTTCATAAGGAATGAATGAATGAATGTTTGCAGTATGAACAATTTCAAAGTCATGTTTTTTTTTGTTTTTTGTTTTGATGTATGTGTGTATGTATGTATGTATGTATGTATGTATGTATGTATGTGTGTATGTATGTGTGTATGTATGTATGTGTGTATGTATGTATGTATGTATGTATGTATGTATGTATGTATGTATGTATGTATGTATGTATGTATGGGATTCTACGTCGTGCTTAACAATTTTTCGGTAATATGACGACGAGGAGTCATTAGGTGTGTTCTTGTGGCAGGGCCGGTCCATGTCACCAGTGCTGCCGCCACTTCATCATACCAAACACACAGGCACGGCACCCCACCCTGTGACATTATACTGACACCTTGTCAACCAGTCATGCGAGGCAGCAACAAGTGCCATTTTTGGTATGACCTGACCCGGGTTTGATCCCGCGGTCTTCCGATTTCGATTAATGCTATTGTATGTTATATTAGATGACAACACAGCATTTGTAGTCGATCATTCTAGATCAGTGACGTCTAATAAATTTCCATCAACATCACTGCATTTTTTAGCTAAATTTGTTTAAGCCATGGTGCTAGGGACGTGTAATTTCCTACTATTTATGCATTTAAGTGAACAGTTAGAATAAAATCCTGACTGAAGTAAACTGACAAGAGGCCATATTTAATCGGTTATGTGTGACCATTTGCCGGCTTATCACTCTGTCGTCGCTGCTCTAGTTTTTCTCCCTATGCTGTACGTCTTAATTATATAAACCTGTGCGGTGTGGCTCTTTTAAGATGTTGGTATCTCCCAGACGTGGAAAGGAGCAAATAATTTCTGTATGTCAGCACAGAGTGTTCGATTTAACCAAACGGACACGATGCGCATGTTCCTATTCCACCAATGGGCAACACGGATAGGTCACAGGGGGCACCGAAATGTTTTACGCAGATTACATTGTCTCTATCCAAATCTTTCAGTCGAGAAATGATAGTGATTTAGAATGAGCCATCAAATATAACAAACGCTCCACATTCGTGTTACATCTACAGTTTACCCCCTCCTCCCATTCTTTTTTTTTTATAATATATAATTTAATACTAAATTATCTCATAATGTGAGTGGTTGAGTTTTATAATGAATCATTGTTTTACATTCAAATCATAACACTGAGTGATATATGCGTTGCTAGCGAACCATCTCAAGTCTACAATTACAATGATTAATGTACTCGGCAAATATTCGCTCGACCAGCTTTTTGCTAATGATCCTTGATCCGTTCGGAGACGTTCTTCTAAGTCATTTAACTGTCACAATACTTAGGTGTAATTTTGTCTCATGCAATATTCTCGACGCAGACCTTTCATCCATCAAGCGTTTTTCTACAGGAATCTCTGACTGCTAAGCATGTTAAATCACAGTAAAACCGTGTTTCCATCAGTAACTGTGACAAGTATGGCGTCCCACAAACAAAAAGCTGGAAAACACATCTAGATCTCTACCTTCAAAAGAAGTTTAGGAAGATTTGAGGATCCTAAATTGAGATGTAATTCGAAATTGGAAACAAAATGAATGGCGCTTTAAAGAATTGATTGTAAAAATGTTTTAAATATCTGACTTGTGGATCGCGAAAAAGAATCACGGAGAGTAATTTTAAACACACTGGAACCTCTAACCACATACTGCGTTAGCCGTATTTGATTTCTCGTTGGGATCTTTGTTTAACGCACAGGAGAACACCGTTCAAGGCAACAAACCACCAATTCAGTAAATGTCTATAGAACAGCCAAAAAACCAAAAACAGCCGTGTTTACAATTATATATCACCAAAGGTCCTATTAATAATTATGTATGATTTATTTTCTTATATTTATATTGGCGTATAACAAATATAATAACATAATAATAGTTAATATCTTGTCATGTTTTCCTATTTGGTGGCACAGTGACGCGCCGGTGGCTTAGTAAAAGCGTTCCTCTAACCACAGTCCATCGACCACAGACCAATAAAGTCACAGTCTCGAAAACAGCTTTAAGTCAGGAGTTTTGAGGGTGGTGGTTGACTTCCAACATCCGGGTTTCCTCTACCCATGACTTTTAAATGGCCATTGCCAGCCTGTCTCATTCAGTTGTTAGTGTGTCCTGGTACAGACGTGGATGCCTTAGAACTCAGCTCAGCATAGCAACTGAATCCATTTGTGGCTCATAATCCGACGTCCTAGGTATAATGAGACAGGACATTGCACGGGAACATGCTCACATGTATCTCCGAGGCATGACCAGTTGCTAGACCAATCTGACCATCAAACTTGTACTGAGCAAAGGTAATTGTATACTGCCAGACGCTAGCAGCTTGCTTACTGAAATCCGTCAGTGCCCGATGTCATGGCCTCGAGCTAGTACTGTTAATATACAGAAGATCAACATCGTATGTGTTTGTGTGGCACAGCCACCATGGACTGTAGCGGATGGGATTGCCAATATGCTTGTTGACTACACTCTTATCAGAGGATCAAATTACATCCATGATTTTGATGAAATTTACATCGTCAAGAGAAATTGTGGCTTTCCACAATTTCGATAGAAAGTACAATAATGATGTGGCATTGGTTGTTCAATATTAAATCTGTGATCAGTTTTTAATTCAGATATCAAACTCCAGAAAATCAAACTTATCCATTTTGAAATTCCAAAAACAGTTTAAGAAATTTCGGTGATGATTTCTGTACTATATAGTACATTCCCTAAGTACTCCCATGTCTCCAGCAAAAATAATCCGATGTGCTGATCTGAATACTTATAAACTTGGTTAACATATGTTATATCCTTCGTTAACATAGATGCTATACTTAATAACGTAGGCACAATTATAGCCAAGTTGTTTCAAGGGAAAGTATACGAAAAGACCTTAGATTCTGTTTGTTTCTAATGGTTGATGGAGGAAGAGAAGAGTCTGATTTTGTTGATGTAAGAGACCAGTCAGACCTGGGGATCGTCACACAGGGCACAGGTAACACTTGATTAACCAAGTGGTAAAAGGAGAGCACAGACAACCCTAAATAACAGCCTGTGTCTGATGACTTCTTCATTATCTGTAAAGAGGTGCAGTGTCCAGGTAATGCTAGCTTTTATACCGGGAAATCCAGACTCATGGTGCACGACCACAACTGTTTCTGGGAATGACCCATGAATCCTGTCGTCATACCATTAGAGTTAGCTGCGGAACGTTTACTCTGGTATTTAGAGAGGGAACTGACCCTCTCGGGGGGAATTGCCCCCTTATAAATTACACCATACAGTTTCCTGTTCCCAGTGATACACGATAAGAAAGGCCGTCGGCTGTGGTGTACACACCATTGATTCCAAATTGGTTAGTGGCTATGACACAGTCATGTTTTAGAATTATGTCTCCCTTAAGAAGAGATACGGCTTATAAAAATACTATTTGCCGTCATTGGAGAGTTTTGCTCATACATAGGAAGAGCTTTATTTCACATGGATAGAAAGATACAATTAAGATACTTCAAGATTCTATGGATTTCTCGAACACCAATATATAGAGCCTTCAGTTATGGTCATGTTTGCGCATCTCTCAATCGAACAGTGACCTAGAAGTTGGGAGAATGCTGGAAAATGAGACAGTCTGTAGAAGAGGGTCTTGTCAGATATGTCAATAATCCAACCGTGCGTTGGTGTTCGGTCAGTATTTGCCGAGAGAGACAGTTGGCCGATTTATATTAATGTCTCAAGTACAAGCCATTATTTCACAAGTCGTATTTGTCTCCCACTGAGTCGTCAGAACTTGTGACGCGTGATGCAGTTTGAGGTTATAGTCTGTTCTACATTTTCAGTGAAAAGAAGGCACATTTAATGCATGCTAAACTCTGTAATACAAGCAATAAAGTGAGCTAATAATTCAGGGACAGGGAATCTTGTCCCAAGACAATTGTTCTACTAAAGTCGTTTATGACGTGTTGCATGAAGTCCACTGACGTTAACTTGGCCTTCCATCAATATGACATACTCTTTAGCTCGCTCTATGTTTAAACAACCTTGGCACCAATTGTGGAAAAGCTCGTCGAATACTTGCCAAAAGCCAGAAGTTTTCTATGGGCACTCCCAATTCATCTACCCATGAAAATGACCACTGTCGTATCAGTATGTATGTATTTTATTTAAAGTCTACATAGGCCTACATGATTTTTCACTTTAGTACTGTTTCATTACCATTTTTAGGCTGGAAGAATCAAAAGGAAATAATCGAAAGAGACAACAAATATTTGAAGAAAAAAGCTGCATAAACAGAAACTAAACAGATCACAGAAGAAAACATTCGTGATTTTAAAAAAATTTTAATTGTTTTTCTTTTTTGATACGAATGAACACAGAAATCAAAGCCAAAGTTTGTTGAAACTATGTGTTATATCAATCATGCGTGTACAGGTTTCCTGAGAACGGTATCAGTTGGACTACCAAGCTATAGAAGTAAATTAAATCTCAAACTTAAGTCCCAAAGAATAATCCGGGGCAAATTCAAAATGGATGACGTATGTTCAAAAAATCTATTTGATACCATACCTATCAGCCAATATGTCCGAGATGAGAAATGATCCACCCAGACAACCGACCCCGATGGCTCAGTTAATAGAGCGTCCGCTTCGGGGGCGGTAGATCCAGAGCCAATCCTAAGTCGTGTTACACACTCGTTTGGCGTTCAGTATTAAGGGAATTGGGCAACGACTGGTTGAGCCGTATCGGTATAACGGCTCGGGGCGGCTTACTTGCATTCGGTGAAGTAGAACTAGATAAAAGAGCGGCGGAAACCCGTCCTGCAACATTACATGCACTCTAAGAACTCCTTCACCGTCATATGACTGAAAAATTGTTAAGCACGGCGTTAAACCATAAGCACTCACTCCATAGCAGACATGCCTTACTCTAACCATGACATATACTCCAATAAAATAAACGATGACCTAGCGAGCCGCAGACCTAGTGCTGGAGGCTCTTTATCGTAAGCAGGACAATCGGATTCAACCCCAAGTTACATCTTTACATCGGCTATCTAAATCTTTACCGACACTCAGTATGAATATGGCGACAATAAGACTGTCCTTCTACAGAGAGACACTGTCATCAACACGAGGGAAATATTATTGAAAGCTATGTAACCCTCAAGAAAACAAACAGACATAGCAAATCATACAACAACGAATACATAGCCAATAAAGTTTCCTTAAGTCTCATTTTACAAACAGAGATTGTTACGGTTTGCAAATCGTGAAAAAATTTTGTTTGTTTATTAATTTTTTTTTGATTGGTGTTTTACGCCTTACTCAAGAATAATTCACTTATACGACGGCGGCCGGCATTATGGTGGGTGGAAACCGGGCACAGCCCGGGGAAACCCAAGACCATCCGCAGGTTCCTGACAGACCTTCCCACGTACGACCGGAGAGGAAGCCAGCATGAACTGGACTTGATCTCACAGCGACCGCATTGGTGAGAGACTCCTGGGTCATTACGCTGCGCTAGCGCGCGAACCAACTGATCCACGGAGGCACCCGTTGTTTATTGAAGTAACTGTGTTTCCAACACAACACTGGACTTGGCTAATGTAACTCATTTGTCTTCATTCTACGGTATGGCAAGGGGTTTTATGAAAGTAAAGGAAGTAATGTGCTACTGTATGGCTCTTCCTTTTGACTAACTGTAACGGAGATAAAATTGGTGCCACGTCGCACAATCCATGGCCGAATGGGGTCAAACCCATCTAAGACCAGCTGTGCTGTTTCCGAGGAGCACCCTGTCGATCAAACCTTTATTTATACAAAAAGTCCCAAGTAACGAAAGCTTTCCAATCCACCCAACACAGAAAAGTTTGATTATCAAAGCAGCATAACAATAAAGAGATACTATACATTGTGCAGCCTTAATATGTTAAGTGTACAACATAAATATTGCCTATTTTCAACCACTCGAGGTAAATTGTAATTACAGAGTTTTTATAGACAACAGGCCACAAGTGATTTTGACAAAGACATTTAATTCAAGATACGCTTTAGAGACCTCAAATTGTCGGTTCAAGTCACATTTGCAGCAATATATTTGCTGTTCTTTGATTTGTTCTTGTCGCGGATCACTTGTATTCGATTACTATGACTGCAGACAGGACATACTTTGACTACGCAGCCGTATTTGGTTAGCACCTTTCCTTAAGTGCAATCAAACTTATCCACTTTCAGTTTTGACTTATGTTTGAAAACTTTTAGAATTGTTCGTCTTTGTAAATGTTACTGCCTATTGCGATGCTCGCGGAATTTGCTAAGATGTTCGTGATGCCGTTATATACTGGTGGATGTACAGGCGTTCTGGACACAAAGGAAGGCTAACCATCATCAGATTTGAATATTATGATGAGTATGTTGACCATCTCTGATAATGGCATGCTGTGGAGAATTACATCAAGAGTTTCCGAGGTGAGTTGGACAGGTGATTTTCAATTTACTGTGTTTCCCAACGTCACCCCAAGGTACCGGAACAGCCCCGGGAGGCGCACCGCATGATCAGTGTTTGTTAAAGTTCACAGACCTGCGCCAATTACCAGTCCATCTCCTCGTAAACCTTTATGCAATAAATATGCCCTCCATGAAGCCATCCCAATTTGCTGAAAAGGACTTGTATATACAACGTGTTAATGCCATTAAGTCCTTACCGTGAAGTAAATTCTGTGTTAAGATTTGTGTTTGATAAACAGTTAGGCCAATTTCTAAACTATGTTTGATGACACCTGCTCCAGCAAATCGGTTTTGATTGCAAGAGTTCCTTTTGAAACGCCCCAACCGCTTTTGGCAAGATACGGGGTAGTACTGAAGAATAGCAAATGTACAAGTTTAAAGAGCAAGAAATGAAGGGCACGGAAAGCCTTTGGCGAATTTTGGATCTGTAATGGAAAAAGGTTGTTCCAAAGAAGGTTGATCCTATACTCGCACTGTCGTTCCCAGGGGTCTACTCAGTGACAAAACACATCACGGAGCTAAAAACACACATAAGTGCTAAAATCACAGCCGTTAGAAACAACTGGCAGCTGGGGTTCTTACAAAAACTGGATTTTGGAGTCGCAACCGAGGACGTAAGCAGGAGTTTCGATTGCTTGCAAAACAGGGACTTGGCCTGTAGTCTTTGTAGATCTACAAGCTTGATTGAGTGAACTCAAACTATTTGTCAGCGGAAACCAACGAGGTCAGCCTTAAACTGTTACACTCTGATGTGTTAAAAGCCTGCCTTATGATGTGGGTTTTTACCATGTTAACCTTAGAACAAGCACATAAATGTGGATTTACGCTCCCCGAAGCTACGAGGAAGGATGGTGCCATTAAATTAAGATTGCTGACCTTTAAAATATGTTTTCGATACCAATGATAGCTTTGCCTCAATCCACAGTCTTGTATATACCAATGATAGCTTTGCCTCAATCCACAATCTTGTATTTCTTTACCCATCAAGGACAACAGTTTTAACATACAATAAAATGTACCATGTCATTGTAATGTAAATAACCATATGTGTTAACGTCTTACATTTAAAATGTACTGAGTGTATTTACATTTATAAGATATATTTAAGGTTAGAAACAATGTATTGTACGCAATAGGAACGAATGCAAGAAGGAAACTTTCAGTGCCCTTGAGGTATATATAGTCAGCGACATCCAGCAAATCTTTAACAATCTTATTGGAGCACTGTGGATGGAGTCATACTCCTGTCAGTATACTGAATACTGCGTTATACAGACTATTGCAAGTTTCTGTGTACGGCTTCAGCATTCTCCGTGGTTGTATCCATGATGAATCGTCATGACATATTAAAACCTACCCGTAGGGATGTCATATTTTTGTGTATGTGTGTGTGTATATCCTCATCGTTATTTTGGAAAATGACTTTGACATCTGTATTCACGCAGGGGATAAATTATTCATGTCTCTACGCTTTCAGTTCACACATTTCCACCATGTCAAACTGTGTGAACACTAAAGGAAAGAGGACACTTGTCAGTGGCTTACTGTCGCTGTGGCCCCCATCACTAACCGCTGAAGAGGTGTTTTAAGTGATGAGGCGGACGCCTGGACAGAAAAATTGTAAATAAATTATATCTTCGTTGAAACACCAGTCTTTGTTTGCTTGCGCGGTTTTTAAGAAGGCGCTATATAAATGTTATTTTCTCAATGTCTGGGTCTGTATAATTAATAATCTAGTCTCATTTGTGGATGATTTCAAATTATGTCAATTGACTTCATCACGAGATTTACACTGCTCCTCATTCGCAGATTAACCAGGCATAGTTTATCTCACTGTTTCCATTCCATTTATGATGATTTAATAAGTGACTTACCAAGATCTCAATAACTTTTTATTTGGAATCATTTTGGGATACAGACACCGACTGTGTTACTTGAAGAACTGAGGAAGCAAAGGGAATGTAAATCAAACATTACAAGGTTTGGCTGTCAGAACAGCTGGTGTAAATCTTGGCTGAGGATTAGATCTGTGAACAATGGGGATTGTAGCCAGACAGTAATGATGCCCTAGCTTTCTGCTGTCGACATCTCACGGCCTTATGGACGTAATGGCGTCGGCAATTAGCGTAAATGGACGTCTTAATTGAGGGATGTAGAAAGGTGACGATGAATGACCACCCGCTGTTTCACCTCGGCATTGCACCTGGGAAAATAAAACACCCAATGAAAAAAATACTCCAGGTTGTCTGTCACTTATTTAATTAATTCTGACTATGGGACACATTAAGTTGATGTTTTCTCCTGACATCGGGAAGTTTTCTCAGTTAAGATAAAGCTTGGCTCCATCAGAGACCGAGTCAACAAGCAATGCTGTACTCTAACACAAGTGTACGAGTCAATTGGGAATACAAGGCGCGGCCAAATCGTCTACTTATTTATCCTACTTCCTCGACATGCTTCACCTAGGTGCTCTAATTTGACTTTTCCAATCGATTTGACACTTTCTTGCTTAACTAATTCCAAAAGGTGTCGGCATGAAGGGCTTCCCGAATGTTTTTGGTCTTCTTCTGAACACGTTGTAACACCTATGCTACTTTGCAAGAATAATATGGCAGCAAATACGTATTAAGTGTATTTACCATCTTGATGTTACATAGATAGGAACTATATTCCCTCAACTATCTGTATTAGCATGAGAAACGCAAAAAATTCCCAACCCAACCATCGTTCAGGCTGAAATAATAAAACAGTTATTCAGACTAACCTTTGGCTTGGGGGTTTCTTTGCTATTTCTATACACACTGCACCATGCAATTACAGTACGATACAGTAGGATAAAATGCAGTGCAATATTAACAACACTGTTCGAGACAACACAATATAATACAACAACCAATATTATCATGTCAGCATAATACAATACACATAGCATAGGATATGACACAACAAGAACAAGGCATATTCTTGCAATACCACTTTTCCCCTTTAAAAACAAAGGTATTCTTCGGCGAGTTTTACAGGAAATCTCTGTTATTAACCTATTATGTAACTGAGAAGACTTCCACGTGAGACATGTGGCAATTGCATCGTTTCAAACTGATTGCTCTTTCTAGGTAACGTAATTCACACACCAACCAAGAAACAGCTCATACAGGTCTACAGTAGTAGGCCCACAGTCTGCTCTAGGCTCAGAACCACTTTTATCACACTAATGGTCATTGCATTAACCGTTTTAGGTGTATATTTACATCTGTGCTAAAATGACAAGAAACAGGCAATCTATTGTTGTCGTGGGCCTTGATTCTTTCAATTAACACCGCTGTGTTGCGTTTTGCTTTAGAACAACATGACTAGATGGAACTTCATAATAATGTCAACCCAACCCTCAGCGTTAAGTATGCAGTAAGTGCTACATGTTGTGATGTAGTCCGTTCTTTAATGAATTCCTTTAGAAGTAGTACTGTCTAGCTATAAATTGTCCATATTTTTATCAGAGAGTTGGCGTCTTTGCATTTTGAATAAATTGAGAAACAGAGTCATAGAGTTTAACATTATTAAGTAGAAAAAGTATTCTAACTTCATTGAGCAATAATATTGATGTCCAATATGACAATGTGTAAGCTTGTCGTGTTTACCTGTCACAGATTAAGGTCAAACGTAGTGACCATCAAGTATTTGTTTTTATATCGTGTTTAGTGGATTTGTGTACCCACAAGCAGAAACGTAGTTTTAAGGTTTTCTCTTTTTTGCCGTTTGTATCTTACACAGAATTGCATTCTATGTATCGATCAACAGAACGGATGTTAGAAAAAGAGTTATTGAAACGTACGTGACTTCAACAACACCTGCTCAAACCTGACCCAAACTGAGCATATTTTTTCAAACCAGATTCAAACCACGCTTTTGTAAACCACACCCACGCTATACGCGAGTTCAAACAACACCCAAACCGCAGGCGCTCAAAGTAATCCTAACACGACCGCGTGTTCAAACAGTGCTTCTCCAAATTAACCATAAACTACGTTTCTTCACACTAAACGCATTTTTTGGTCAAACCACGTGGTGTATTCTTGAATACAGGTTCTTTAGACACATTCAAAAACTTTCTGTATATGACGATGTATCTTTTGCCAAAGGACTGGTTTGGATATATAAGAAACATACAATTAGGTCGCATAATTAGTGTTGTGTAGCCGAACCAGCACATAGGGTTTTGTTATTCAAAATAGGTGGATACGGGAAAGACATCACTGTTAGTCTGTAAAACCTTCTATTTGCGAGTTGCGCCATATTTTCATAAATACGCACAAACGGTCTGATCATTTCTTCCTATAGTTAGTTACATTTTACGATGTGTAGGAGAGGATAAGCACGGAGCTAATTCACCAAGTAAAACCATTAGCATTAGTTATTTGCACAGGAAATGGTGATGTCCCAAATTAGACCACTAGAGTGTGAGGAGCGCTGTCCTCAGTAACACTACTTTACATTAATACGGGCTTGTTCGTCTCCAGAAAGCTTTCCATGTAAGTGACAATAAATGGCGTGTCGGTACGAGCCACTTTGTGAGAAAACAGCATGGGTAGGACAGATTGGCCAAAACAACTAATGGATAGTTGGAATTCACAGTTTTCTCGCAAACAAATGCTAATTACGAATAATTATGATTATCCAGCACCGAGTGTTCTCAGTTTAAAGGGGTGTCCGTTCAAACTGTAGAAACAGCCAGAAAACAAGAAGTAAGAGATGACGCTATAAAGCTCAGTAGATGGTAAGATAGCAAGTGTATGTCCATTATTTTTAAACGGATGTTAGTTATCACCCCATTTCCATTGTCGTAGCCTGGACAATTGGTACATGCCCGCACAGACCTGCGCCCTAATCATCGTCATGACAGTCTCATTTTATTCGCCTTATAGGACTTCGCCTCAAAATACACATTTAAGGCCAAATATGGGGTGAACTCGGCTGATATCGCATCTGTAAGCATGGTCAGCAAGGTTGACATTTGCTATCGCTAGCTTGATTAAATGAAGATGCTCATATCGTAGCTTACAGTAAACCCTTGCCCCAGAATTACATTCTATCGTGCATAGTTTTCAGACGCTGTAGTCTTATATGACACACACGCCCACGAGGACTTCTTACTTTAACAGATAGAATTTATAGCCTCTTGGTCCTTAGCCCAGAATTAGCTTTATCTAGCTGTCATCCAAGTTCCGTGTCTCCGTGGAGACCGCTAACGCGACGCCCTCTAGCGGGCAGCATCGCAAACATAGCCGCTTGCTGGTCATTGATTGGGCAATCCCTGTTCTATGTCGATCGTGGTTAACCACCATGATAGATCATCGCCCGGCAAAGCCATGGCATTGACAGAGTGTAAGTTAAGTCGGCATCAGCACTCAATCGCTCAGGCACTACTGGAGATGGAAACTGGTCATTTTGTAGATCAAATCTAACCACAGGCGCCGAGAGCGAGCCACGATCGAGAGAGCAGAATCCCCGGTATAACGGTTTCCGTCAACAGGATGGATCATCCCATCACAGAGCGCCGAGATTCTTCCAGGATTGGCCAGGAAGGGACTTAACTCGTGTATAGCATAGTAATGAGAGAATAATACTGTTCACGCCTGGTACCAAGTCGTACCTATTTTATAGTTTTTCACTTCACAAATCCTTGCATTCCAAAGGTTCTAACAAATTTCTCTTCGTCCACAGTGGTTGAAACAACCTGTGTTTGTTAGATTTAGGTACAATCTTATAGAAGGCTAAAGGCTTTCACTTAATCTTCCCATTTTTTTTCAATCAAATTTTTATTGACTGTAACTTCTGCACACATTTTCCATACCTTTCACAGTGACGCACCGTTCACATTCTTGGCAAACATTATTTGTTGAATATTGGGGATGGGTGAAAATATCTGGAATCGAAAGGCTTTCTAACCTATTTGCTCACAAGCTTGCTTAACATCTGCAAACACAGACAAACTTAAAGATTTCAAGTGCTCCCGTACTGATTATCAACAAAGAGAAAAAGAAATGCATGACACGTGTAGAAAAGCTAGCCATACCGAGAAACAAGATATACTGGTGCATATATAGAAGGGTGTTTAATGTCATACTCAATTCTTTCCAGCTGTTTTACAGATAAAATGTTAAACGACTTTCATCGAAATGTTGGTGAAATGAAATCAGCTAGAGCAGTATGATTTTGGATTTTTCATCCAAGTATTAGCTGCTTTCGTGTTTATCATCTGGAGAGAATGTCGTTTTTAGTTTCCTTTGTTCCTTTTGGAACAGAACTCATTTCACGCCAGGTAATGGTATTTCGTTCTATGCATTCAGGTTATCTTTGACACAGTTTCCGATATTTTTTTTCTCCAAAAATAACTCTTCATAAATCAGGCAGGATTGACCAGCCCTGGTAACACTGATAAATTGTGATCGGGAACAAATTAACACAGAACATCTAACACATGAACTAATTGCTAATGCTGACAGGTTCCTATATCGACTCAGTGGATGACAATAAATCAGATGAGTAAAACGGAAAAATACCGATAGGGCATAGTGATGATCAAAGAGATAGAGTTGTGCGTGTTCAACTCAAGGTCACACACCACCCGATAATAACAACCACATAACTTATTGCAAGGTCATACATATCTGGGTGAGTCGAAGTTTTCAACGGGATGTCGTGGGAGGGTCGTGGCCGAGGGATCGAGGGGCTCGCCTTTCAATCATGAGGTTACCCGGGACATGGGTTAAATCCCATTTCGAGCATATAATTGGCTTAATTCACCTGCTCCTTTTGTCCCGTGAGCCTCGGTGGCAATGCGCGGTCAACGGTACTTGTGGTCTCCCACCCCGATTTTCACTGAAGTTGCCTTCCACGCATATGATATATGTCACATGTTTGTAAATCGACGAAGGCGATATGCCCCCTTCATACCTCAGTTTCCTCCACACAAGTGCAAACTGATCGCCAGCGAAGAAGTGGTAAATTCTCCAGTATGTAGTTAAACCACCATTAAATAAATAAAAGCCATTTATCAAGCGCCCGTAAAAACTTGGAACCATCTAAGGTAATCGCTTCAACAGAGTGTACGTAACTTACAAAATCTTGTTAAATGTATCCCGAAGTGATGCGTGGGACTGATTAAGCCATAGTATTTTGTGAGAACACGATGATATGTCTAAGTGACGACAATCCTGGTAAAGTGTGTCACCACGATGAAGTGTGTGACTTACAAAGCTCTGGTGCAATATGACCATACGGGCAAATGTGTGACTGACAAAGCCATAGTATAATATCACTGCACTGTGATTTGTGCAACTGACAAAACCATAGTATAATGTCACTACACGATGATGTGTATAACTAACAAAGCCATAGTATAATGTCGCTGCACGATGATGTGAGCAACTGACAAAACCATAGTGGAATGTCACTGCACCATGATGTGTGCAACTGACAAAACCATAGTGTAATGTCACTAAACGATGATGTGTGTACCTGACAAAGCCATAGCATGATGTCACTACACAATGATGTGAACAACTGACAAAACCATAGTGTAATGTCACTGCACCATGATGTGTGCAGCTGACAAAACCATAGTGTAATGTCACTGCACGATGATGTGTGTAACTCACAAAGCCATAGTATAATGTCACTGCACGATGATGTGTGTAACTGATAAAGCCATAGTATAATGTCACTACACGATGATGTGAGCAACTGACAAAACCTTAGTGTAATGTCACTGCACGATGATGTGTGCTACTGATAAAACCATAGTGTAATGTCACTGCACGATGATGTGTGTACCTGACAAAGCCATAGCATGTTGTCACTACACGATGTTGTGAGCAACTGACAAAGCCATAGTGTAATGTCACTGCACGATGATGTGTGCAACTGACAAAAACCATAGTGTAATGTCACTGCATGATGATGTGTGTAACTCACAAAGCCATAGTATAATGTCACTACACGACGATGTGTGTAGCTGACAAAGCCATAGTATGATGTCACTGCACGATGATGTGTGTAACTAAAAAAGCCATAGTATGATGTCGCTGCACGATGATGTGAGCAACTGACAAAACCATAGTGTAATGTAACTACACGATGATGTGTGCAACTGACAAAGCCATAGTATAATGTCACTACACGATGATGTGTGTAACTGATAAAGCCATAGTATAATGTCACTACACGATAATGTAAGCAACTGACAAAACCTTAGTGTAATGTCACTGCACGATGATGTGTGCAACTGACAAGGCCATAGTATAATGTCACTGCACGATGATGTGTGTAACTCACAAAGCCATAGTATGATGTCACTACACGATGATGTGTGTAACTCACAAAACCATAGTATGATGTCACTACACGATGATGTGTATATCTGACAAAGCCATATTATAATGTCACTACACGATGATGTGTGTCCCTGACAAAGCCATAGTATGATGTCACTACACGATGATGTGTTGCAACTGACAAGGCCATGGTATAATGTCACTGCACAATGATGTGTGTAACTGACAAAAACCTGGTAAGGTGTGCCTGCAAAATAATACCCGTATGTTTTCTGCGAAAGCAAAAATCTATAAGCCGAAGTCATTATGTACTGTTATATCCACATATTCACGTATTTTCTTTCTTACTGGATCAGACTGAATAATATATTCTATTTAAATTCGTCATATTCCTGTTACATGCCAAACAGAAGTAAAGAGCTGTGTGTCGTTCAATTTCCTTCGCGCTTTTGTTACCCGATTAAATGCCTGTCACCTTGGTCATAAACTAATGAAAAGCCAGGTGGATGTGCTAATGGAGAGACGTCTGCATGGGGGTTGTTATGCTCGAGTCTTTATCTCCTGTGGCTTGTAGGTATTAGCTAGTACTGCCATTGATCAACACTAGTGTTAAGCCTACGTCGTGACATCGTTGATGTCTATAGGGTGGTGTATTGCTGATATTGTGACTTTTACACAAGGCTTCTGGGTACTTTCTTTTGCCTTATCGATTAGAGAGATTCGTCCTCCGCTTTAGAGGATTAATGATTGAAGTGTAACAATTTTAGTCAAGATAAAAGTCTTCCACAGACAGTCCCCACGTGATGCCTTTTTGGTTGAAAGCAGCAAAAAGATTTCTTAGCATTCAACTAAATCAACATGTTCTAACTCACCTTTATCCATCTTGATCATTATCCATGGAGACCATGGAGCAAGGTTACTCTGCCGTAATGTGAATATACACATTCCTAGGTAATGTCCTTTGAAACACTTGAATGCTCCAGCAAATCAGATTGTCAGACTCCAGGACATGCCACTCGGTGACATTATCAATACATGTATTGTACTTGGACTCATTACCCTGCCACGTATCTCGGTGACATTATCCTCATATGTATTGCGCTCGATATCATCCTCTTGAAATGGTACTCGGTCACATTACCTTTACATACCGATAGATGGTAAAATTGCCCTTACCTTATGTTATAGGTCGCAATATCCATATATATTGTACTTGGTTTCATTACCCTTACATACTGCTATAGGTCACATTATCCATATATATTGTACTCGGTCATATTACCCTTAAATGCATCTACACGTTACATTATCCATATATATTGTACTCACTCACATTATCCTTACATACTGCTATAGGTTACATTATTCACATATATCGCTCTCGTTCACATTACCCTTACATACTGCTATAGGCTACATTATCCACATACATTGTATACTGTACTCGATCCAATTGCCCTTACATATTGCTATAGGCCACATTACCCTCACCTACCGCTATATGTCACTTTCCCCTTACATAGCGCTATAGGTCACATTACCCTTACATACCTTTATAGGTCACATTACTCTTACCTACCGCTATAGGTCACATTACCCTTACCTACCACTATAGGTCACATTACCCTTACATAGCGCTATAGGTCACATTACCCTTACACACCGCTATAGGTCACATTATTTACCCTTATATACTGTTATAGGTCACATTACACAGGTACATGTACTGTTCGATCACATTGTCTTCACACGCTACTCGGTCACATCCTAACAGTCTGAAGCTGTTTTAAAATAATATAACCTTTATAAATGAACTGTATTTCATTTCATATAGCTTTATGATTCTACGACAGTCTGTTCGTGCAGTGTACGATTTGTGAAATTTGTTCTAACGGCATGGGGTCGTGCTGTAGTAAGTTGTAGTGTTAAGCAGTGGACTGGATCAGTGTGAACGGGTAGGGTCTACTTGTACGTGTTCGTCTAGATTACAATATGATGACCAACCAGAGAAGTACCCACAACCTGTCCGCTACTGCATGACCGATGGACGGTCTGGTTAGAGAACGGGAGGAAGGTACGATGGGGGTATCTTATGACCTTTAGGCAGTCACGTGGGCGGGCGAGATAGGGGATTCCAGTGGATGGTTCGATAGACGATGCCCTGGGCAGTCTAATGGACGGTCCGATGGCCGGTTTGGTTAGCAATATTAGTGATGATCCGATGGACGATCCGGTGGGCGATCTGGTAGGCAGTTCGGTGGGCAATCCTGTTGGGGTTTCCGATGGATGATCCTGAGGATGGGGCCTACACAGTGGACAGTCCGGTGTGACGTCCGATGAACAATTCGCTGGGCGATCTGGTAGGCAGTTCGGCGGACAGTCCGCTTGGGGGATTCCGATGGATGGTCCGGACGATGGTGTCATATACAGTGGACAGTCCGTTGTGAGGTCCGATGGACGATTCGTGAGTTGCTGTGGTGAGCGGTCCGAATGATGCTCCAATGGAAGGAGAACCTGGACATTTACATAATGAGGTATATAGCTCTACCGAAATGAAAATACATGAGTACATATGTCTCGCTGCGTTTAAAATCATTCCAAAGGTTAAGCTGTCAAGCTAACACTCATGACGTAATCTCATTGAGTGTGCTCTTTGTAGACGTAATGCATCCATTAATCCCGCTGGTATTCGGCAAAACAGAGAGATATTTATGGTTGCCTGGAGAAAACCTTCAATTCTTAAAGGCTCCTGTCATTTGTTATCAAAGAAAGCAAAACTGGAAGAAATATCTCCTGCCTAGAGAAACAGTAGACTGGAAAATATGTCTCCTTCCATCGGCAAAGAAAAATCAATCTGCTGTACTGGTAATAATAACATTTCCTCTATCAGTGTATGAAGTCGGTCTATTTTGTTAATATTGGTGAGTTAGTGAAAAGGCGCGCTCAACGGGACCGTATTTGTGAGGAATTAGGCGCCGCACGGGTTACGTCCGTTAGCTCTTCTCCAAAGACTGGAACAATAGCTGCTAATCAAAGACAGGTTCCATATCAGTAAACTCCGCGGTGCTCGGAACATCGCTATTGTGTTTCCTTAGACCATTTCATTTCGAGCTGACACATATCCTGAATGCCTGTTACAGACAACTGCCAACTTTCGTCGTTGAGTTTGAAATATTAAATTTATTGCCCCAGGACTAGAATCCACGCTTTACTCTGACGTGACGTGATTTCTTTATAACTGAAAGGTCTCCAGAATAATTTGTTCTCAAGAAATCCCGATTTTAGCTGATCCGGACTCCCCAGGCAGCCCTGCCAAAACCATGACATAAAACTGCCACAGTTCCATTGTAAAACCGTTGTGGCTCATCATATGACAACATCGGATTCGGTACAAAGTAGAATCTTACTGTTACTTAAATCAGTCCAAAGGTCCATGTTTGCTTTCTTTTTTTTATCCTTTCAACAAACGCAGTTTCCTTTGGCATGGATGCAGCCTTAAGTCAAGAAGGGCTTGCATGTGTTTTGCGAGTTATCCCGGTTGCCTTTGCCTAGAAACCTGGCTGCTTGACTTAAATCACATTTGTTATTAATTCCGTATACACTGTTACTTAGGTTTGTCTTTATATTCGTCAGAAACTTGTGAGGATCAGTTACCCTAACTTAGTTAGTGAGTGGCTTGTCGTGAGTTCGACCCCAAATATCGCTGGATTGGAAGGGATGACGTCAGGAAATTTTGTGAGATACTTGGTGGGGTACTAAGGGTTTCTCCCGTGACATGATCTACACACTTCAGTCACCCGGTAGTACTGGTAAATTAGTCTGTCTCCGCACTCTAACATTCACCCTCAATCACTGCCACTACCAGCACATTTTGCACCAAAATCTTGAACAACCCCGAGCACAGGGGTCAGGGTGATGAGGTAGGAAGTGATGTCAGAAAACACAAAAAGCTCCATCTCAATCTTTGTTCCTAATGATTCACACCTACGGGTTATGCTTATCTAGAGGATGTACAATATGATTCCAAACAACACCTGAAACAATTTAATTGATGAATGCTGATTAAGTAGGTCCGCGCGAGGACACAAATGGTGAGGCTAAGCTGAAACAAGCCCACGTGCGTGGTACCGGCTCCAAAGATCAAACTTGTCTAGTAGAGGCAGCGATGTGAGCGAGCATAGACAGCGGCACATGCGCTCTAAGGAGTGTGTGGTCTGTTGCTAACTTTTTAGTCTACTTGAACAATATGGTTTCAACTTTCATGTTTGACATCTTCCGATTTCCGTGGGCTTAAAAGTCATTAGTTAAAGGACAGTGGGAGTACATGTGATAGGTACTGAGGTCAGCTCTGGAGGTAATCCTTGAAACAATGCCAGTATACAGTCAAAAACAAGTCCTTTACTATCATCAGTTATTCCTGCCACTAGTATTATACACACTCCTTATTTACTGAAAGTGTTCGATATTCAAATAAAATAACGGCGTACAAATACATTATGCTATAGTTCGAAACACTTTGGGTCGCCTGTCAACAAGGACGCATATGTAGTACGGTCTCCTCAAGTTTGACAATGGAAACCAGGGCTTGGGCGTGCAGATCCGTTCACACCATTAACATGCCAGTAATATACACGATTTGTATTGCTTTTTCCAAGTGCTGTGTAAATTCCATGAAAGCCATTTTTAATTATCTGGTAACTGAATCAGGTTAGAACTATTCATCTATAACAAGAGGTTGCTGAAAGTAAATACTAAAGACAGAAGAAAGTCGATAGCGCAGCTACACGTTGATTTAAACAAACGAAACAATGACCTGCTAGCCAATCTACTTTATCCTGAAATCATGTTATGAGTTTTAATCCTGCCCCTGACAAGGGCTGAAATCAAGACATATTTGCAGTGGATGTGCAATCCTTTTAGATGTGCCATAACACCATGCATCAGCATCATCTTACATGCCCACAGGTATTCTATTCAATAACAGACTACTGGACGTCCTTTCAAATAGGCCTACATCCCAACAATCACAGCAATGGGAATAGGATGCAGTGTTGCAATTTGGAGGAAAAATGGGATAAATGAACGTACATATGGAGCCAAAAATGCACTTATTGCATAAATTACATCACTTAGCGTAGACAGCAAAATGGAAACGTTTTCTCATGACAAATTAGGATGGATTACCCAAAATTAGACAGCCTACTCTTTTTGGCTTCCATCTAAGTGGGTGCCATATAAAGTAAGTTGGCAATAAATTTCAAAGCCAATGACTCGACGGTTGAAGAAACCGTCATATCTTTCCTTAGATTATACAATATAATTTTATTATCTGAGGGGCATTATAGGGATGCACTCACCTAGACGACGAGGAAATTGAATTTCAAATCGATATTGCTTAAAATCTAGCTAAGAGGCTAATAAAAAAAACGCAAATTTCGTTGTGAAATTAAAAAACGCTTAGTGGTAAAGAAAATGTTATTTTGATTTTAAAACGACTTGATTATGTTTATCGAAGCGCGTGTCAGTTGCAAGAACTAGTGGTCAATTGAAAGAAGCTGGCTTAGCCTTGGTTTTATGTACAACGTGTTGAGCGTTGCTAATAATTACTACCAACCTACGGATGGTCGTGTTTTTCCCTCGGGCTCTGCCCCATTTCTTTCCACCATAATGCTGGCCACCGTTGTACAAGTGAAATATTTTCGATTACTGCGTGAACACCAATCCAAATAAATAAAATAAATAAATAATTAATCCCTGTGGCACCAAACGTGTGTAATGGTCCTCCTGAGTCAAGCATAAAACTTTGTTTGACTAGACAAATTCGAGTATATTTGGAAGAAGGTGTGAACTAGATTGGAGCCAAAATTACCTATTTTTGTTTTACGTTCCCTTTTAAAAATTGTTTCAGTTATACCAACCCATATTTTACCCCTTAAACCCATGTATGCAAATTATTCATTTTTATATTCCACACACTTTATTCATGAGCCCGGATTACAGACTAGGGCTTCGCATGGTGGATTCCATCTGACTATAGGCCAACGCGCCCGAGCTACCCCTTATTGCCTGCACTGGTCGATGCCAGTATAAACATAGAACTACGGCCGCTTTCTCAAAGTCTTGACTCTCACATTTCCATATATATTTTATACAGTCCAGGAAGCCCTGATGACCGAGGCCATTATAACAACAAAACGTGATCGTGATACACGCTATACATCCTATACTAGGGCATACAGTTATAGGTCACAGGCGTGTAAAATACAATGGTTAGAGGACATATGACCGTCATTTACCTTGCGGCTAAACGCCAATAAATCAGCGATATGGGACGACACGACAATTGTCAATTAATCAAACCAAATCCACGTATAGGCTACGGCTAATGCTTCTATGCCAACGGTATGACATGTATAGAAGGCCAGGTCTCGCAACCTTAAAGAGAACGGTGTCAACCGTTTGTAATACACGAAAATATTAAGACCTAAGAGGGAATGCCGTAATATATAGTGTAAAGATTAGTTTTGTTGCGGTTAAAGCTTAAATTGTGAATTTAAAATACCATTTGAATTGGTATGTAATTTCAAATATATTGAAATTTGAAAATTTGGAACTAACAAGTATGTATTATTTTAAGGTTTTAAATTTTGACTCAAATTAAAGATGATTTTGAGGAATCGGCCACGGAAATGTAGTGCTTTAATTGCTGAATATACACCCCATGTATTCAGATAAACACAACAACATATGGCGTCAAACTCAAGAAATAAATATTTTTTTCTTAAAAAATCCGAAATCCTCATGAACTTCGATCTATAAGGAGTTGCTTTGTTTTAAGGAGGCCGGTTTAATCAATCTATGGACAATCTCGTAGATAAGATAAAGTCTATACTTCTAAACACCTCTAGTGTGACCCTCACTCATCCCATTTCGTCGTCGTCATATGACTAAAAAATTGTTAAGTGCAACGTAAACCCCCAAGCATACATACATCCCCTTTAAAATACACGATTGTTTTTCTCCCTACTAACAGGATCTTCCTTTCTGGCTATAATGTCCCATTGTTTTCTCCCTTAGCCTCTGTCGAATCCTACAATGTTGGCGTTCTGTTTGACTTGGAAAAGCTTTAGATTCGGAATGCAAAGTGAGCGAGGTGAGTAAATGTTACAAATGGTTACTAGGGAGTCCCCAGGCCCGGCCTATGCCCGACAATGACAGATCAGCAGTTAGAGCGAAATCTGAAATCAATCCGTTAGTCGCTTCTGAAGATCCGAAGTGTCCACTTCATCTGACGTTAAGGCTGGGTACACTCGGCCGAAAAATCCCTGGTGTGCCCGGGAACAGTCCCCACAAAGCCGTTTTCAGCACACTCACTTCAGGACTCGTGATTTAGACAGATGAAGGAGCTCTGATAATAAAGCTATCTCGCTGAAGATCTCCACAATAACTGTATAAGACCGTCGTTGTCACTACTGATGGCCATGATGCTAAAATCGTTCCTCAGAACAGGACATCCGCGCAGGTATTAGATTGTTTCTGTTTATATTTTGATGTTTTCAACACTTACAAGATCGGGTGTTTCCAGCCCTCAATGAATTTTCCTCCAAAAGAACCTCTATTTCGCAGCAGACAACACAGCGGATCTATATCTCTGTGCATGATCAAAGGGCTCTCAAAATCTTCAAAATGCTTGTCAAAGAAACTTTACAAGTCTGGAAGGTTGAAGTGCAGTTATCAGGGGTAATATGAGGCAAGTGGTAAAGAGGCCTGTCAATTTGACTGGCCGTTTTTCTGTATGGCTAAACCCCTACACTGATTATTACATCCACCTAGCATTTTTCAATTATTAATTACATTTATTTTGTTCAAAGAAAATTAGCTGGTACCTATGACTATACATGTCAATGCCCTAACTTGCGCAAATATCCAGTTAGGTCACACAGTAAACATGATGCAGTTAGGACTGCCCTGCCAACTCTCACACTATCATCGCTGCTCTGATTTTAATCACTATTCTGCAGTCTTATATACTGTATCCCTACATAAACCAGGATTCTGCCAAGTGGACTAAGCATCCCCTAGCCTGGTCCGTTTGCAATGTTTTCATGTGAGTGTTTATTAAAGTGAACATAAAGTCTGCCATTGTATATACACAGAAAAAGTGATACAGGACACAATTATTACTGAGTTTGGAAAGCCGGGAAGATGAAATTCAGCATTGGAGATATGGCACTGACGGTCAGTTCACTCCCAGTAGACATCTGGTAGAAGCCCTTATGAACTTGGCCAATCGCCAGAGCTGAAAACGTCATGTGATAATTGGCTGTCGCGTCAAAAAACCTGTTAGCTCTCGATTATCGGTGTGCTTTCTTATAGTGGATAGACAGATATCGATGCAATAAATTGAATTTTTCAGTTAGTTTAAGCGTTAATCTGAAATATTTTGAACCACACATTTATAAGCAGGGAACTGAAAAAGTCTGCCCATGTCACAACGCGCTGGATACAGGATACTGCAGTAACTTGTCAGGGTGAGCTGGCAAGAACACCTGGAGCTGGCAAAGTCAGATTTATTCCGAAAATATCTTCCGAAAATCAGAATGAAAGGGTCAGTTATCAATCAGACAGTCCTGCTATGTTCGATGAATTCCCTGAAGTCGACACAGTCAGCTAGGCCCCGTGCTTTAATTACACTGATGCAGGACAGGGATGAACAGAACCGCTAAAACACGACGCTTGTGACCACGAACATCACCCTGACCGGGCGTCAAACTAAACGAAACATCGGCCTTTTGAAAACGGAACAGAGCTAATACACTTTGGTTGGGTATCAGGTGTTTTTGGTTGTATTTTCTCATTGTCACATAGTTTATTATCGATGATGCGGGAGAGTTCCTAGGTTTTGTGACCTCACTCTACATCGCTATAACATGGCAAAATGGCGTCACCAAATATGGCGCATGTTTGCTATTTATTTTGTTGATAAGCGGTGTAGACTTTAAAATATTTTTAGAACAATTCTGGAACACTACATTATAAATTAATTCAGCTTTAGTGGCTGACTTCATGCTCACCTTAATTGTGATGACAACACAACATTTTGTAGAATTCTGGACCAGTGACACCACATGAATTGCCTAATTCTGTTTAAACCGTGAAGGTAGGGGACTTGTACTTTGCTGCTATTGAAGCATTAACATGAACAGTTAGAAAAAACTGAGGTAAATTGACAAAACACCGGGTTCGTAACGTGCATAATGCCATTTGCCAGCTATCACACAGATCACACCGCTCTGGCTTTACTCTCCATGCTGCAGTTTTTTGTATTCCTATATAACCCAGGATTGTGTCTGTGTTAGTCCCTGAGGCTTGGTTCCTTTGAACGTTTCTCATCTGATTATTTGTTTAATGTGATAAGTGATTATTTGTTTAATGAGATGACAACACAGTATTTCGAGTAATTCTACGCCTAATAAATGGAATTAACATCCCTGAACCTTTTTCACCTTATCCTGCTTAAGCCATGACGATAAGGGCTGTACTTTTTAAGCTTTTTTTTAAGCAGGTAGAATGAAGACCGGATTTCAGCGGTTAAGTATGACCATTTGCCACTGTCAGATTATCGTCGCTTCTCTGATTTTACTTACTATATACTGTGGTGTTTTATTATGTACGATAGTGCTTTTCTCGACTGACGCCTCGACCAAACTATTTCCGTAACTAATATTCTGATAGAAAAATACATCGTCCTCACATAATGCGAGTAACCTTGACTGTCATGCTACAAAGGTACACTGTCCTGCTGCAAGGACACACCGTCCTGCTACAAGGATACACTGTCCTGCTAGAAAGATTCACCGCTACAAGGGTACACCGACCTTCTACAAGAACACGCCAGTACAAGAGTACACTGCTACAAGGGTACACCGACCTGCTACAAGGGTAAACCTTCCTGCTACAAGGACACGCCGGTGCAAGGGTACACTGCTACACCGACCTGGTACTAGAGGACAGCTCAGATTTGATTTCCTACATGCTTTAGTTTGTTTGTTGTCTTGTAGCTTTTATTGTTTTTATTTGTTTTGTATTATTTCCGCCATATTCACGTCAGGCAATCTGATCAGCTAGTCCTGGCTGTTATGAAATACACGTATAATGCGACTGGAAAATGCCGCCCAAAACTTTGAGGTGGTACATTTGCGCATCCAGCCTTTACCGTTCGTCCATCATGTCCACCCTCAGGCAGCACAATGTCTAAACAACCTGGCGGAGAATGGAAAACTCCCCGCACTCTCCTGCAGTAGCCATAGACAGAAAGGTGGTAAATACGCCACACAAGAAAAACTCATCAGCAGTATACAATGGCAATCACATAAATTCTCACACCATCTACTTCAGTATAATTGTCATCTATATAATTGCTGCAAAAAGTGAGATGGACCAAAGTGGATTTTCATTAAGTGGTGTGTCAATGCGGTTCTGTAACTTTAGCAGTAAATAACAGTATCTTGTGGCATCACATCATCGGTAACGTCATTTACGAAGACATAGAAGTATTGTAGATGTACGTAATAGAAGCTTGGAATACCTAAAAGGATGCGAATAAAGCCTTCAGCCGTACCATACTGGAGATAGCTGAGCTATAAGTGAGATCATCATCATTCATAATTATATGTGGACGAAGCATTCCCCACCCTGATTCCTTTGCATTGTTTTAATATTATTGTATGCTAAATGTGATGACAACACAGCATTTTTAGTAATTCTAGACCACTAACATCTAATTGTTAATTACAATAACATCCCTGTATTTTTATACCTAACTCTGTTTAAGCCACGGTGGTAGGGGGCATGTAATTTGCTGCCGTTTAAGCATTTACATGAACAGTTAGAATAAACCATGACGGAGGTAAATTGACAAGAGACCGTATTTCACCGGTTACGTGTGACCACTCGTCGCTGCTCTCGTTTTAGTCTCTAAGCTGTACGTCTTTAATTATAATTACTATACATGATGATACAGTGGGGAGTGTAAACCTTTAGTGGAATGATTCAGTTTTGCAGGGAACCTTTATGAGCAGAAGTGGAATCTCGTCCACGAGTTAAACACTGCTATTTCAGTATTATCTAAGAGAGAATATTAAGGTTGTCCGGCGCATAACCAACTTTCGCAAAGCCAGGCCCATAAATCTAAACATCGCGGACGTTACTAATCCACTATAATGTTGCTGCTTCCCATTTAAATCACAAAGGCTTACACAAAATTGGCCAAATATAAACGACATCTTTAACGACTTGTGATAACTTGTATTCCATGAACATAATTACACACTGGCGGTATGAGGGTAAGAAGGACCGGAAGCAAGAGAGGCAGCGCTAATCCCTAACACTATTAACGTTCAGGAGAAAACAAGATCCTCCTTTTTTGCGATAATTCAATCTGACTTGCCCGATGGTGTTCAGCCAGAAAATCTGCATTTGCATACATCTTCAATTACCCTGGTCAAAGCGATGTGATGATTTACTTTGCGAAAAACCATGGTTTGGACTCGGGGGAAAGAAAGGAATATGGCCACTGTGCCAATTACTTTCTGCTTCACCTTTCCGAATTTCCTTTTAAGCACAAAAAGGTGAAGACGTATTGGACACCCGGAGCACCGCGGAATCTGCCCGAGTATTAAGGCTAGTCCATCGCTTCTGTGAGATGGCTGCTTCCTTTCCAAGCCTCACCACATAACGACTGGATATTACCCCAAAGGCGCTTTGCTCACCCAGTATTAACCACGGCGCCACCAGTTTCCTCTAATGAAGATCTGTTTCCAGATCGACCCTGCTGTACTACTACTATAGCAGAAACTTCGAATTCTGCCACAGATATTGGCCCGCGGACGCCAAAGGCGTCACACAGTCCCATGTCGTCATACATCACCTCAGCACACCCAGTGTTCACTTATAACCGCCTCTTCTTTTCTAACTCAATACTGCGGACATCTGTTTGACGGGACGCTCAAACATACCCGGGATTCTATCCTGCAAATACCCTCAGCTCTGCACACTCCCCCATGACCCCAAATATGACCTAATCATTAGTTTGCATTGATATATTCATAGAAATGCCCCTGGTTTGTCCACCCGGCATAACTTCGATAATTTCTGGATGGTCTCATACCTAATTGATACCGAGTCCCTCACGGGTCGCCAGCCACTGGCAGGATTGTGGTACAGCCACAATAATACACTGGCACCCTGACCACAATATAGGCTCTCCCACTCGGACAGACACTGACGAAATTAATTACCCTAATGTAATCCATACTAATCCAATACAGGTCCATGCTAATGAAATACAGTTATAGTGTATGCTGTACAGTAAGTGTATGATTCGCAAAACGACATCCAGAGAACATTGAGGAAACCAGCCCCAGTGAATACTACTGCAAGTAATTATCCAATTGCGAGCAGCTGTCACAACACAGACAAAAACAAAACAGTAAAAGAAAGCACTGGCACAGATTCTGCACCCATCACTATTACTTACAACTATGTCTTGTATTACTGACTTTAGCAAGGTTTGCATGAAAAAAGACACATAGCAAGAATATCTCATTTGCTTATGTGGAAAGGCTATGTTGGTGATCCCAATTTTTGAACGTTAAGCATGTGACACCAATGAAAAAAAAAGATGTAACTTACTTTCTGAGCAATGTCATATAAATAATACTGCCAGTAGAAAATGTTAAAACATGTAGTCTCAGCTACATGTAAATGTATTTCGGAGACTTTGATGAATCAATGGGCTCAAGTTTGGTTCTCAGCATATGCACAAGATCACATCCAACAAACGGGGTCAAAGGCCAATGCAGCTCAGGCTTGTTTGGCTCTGGCTGCTTTGGCTCTGGTTAGTTTAGCGCTGGCTGGTTTGGCTCTGGCTTCCAGTCAAGATGATTGCCTCGCATCATGTCTATAGTGTGGTCACTGACATATCAGTGAAAAACTTTTCAGTACATTTGCAAATCACAAATCACATAAATAAACAAATTAAATGTATTTCCTTTCGCAGGGATTTTATTCTTGTATATTATATCAGCCTTTTTTCATTGGTGACTTCATCAATTTATTCCAAGGCAATGAACACATTCCCGGTGTCCTTCTCACTTCCTGAACAATTTAACCAAAATGATACTGTTCAGTTTTCATGACAACACTGTCAGTGTATCTCTAACATGCTGTTTTTCCAGTTCAGGATGGCACAGTCTGGTTATCTCTTACATGGTGTTTTCCCCAGTTCAGGATTTTATTGTCAGTGTATCTCTAACATGCTGTTTTTCCAGTTCAAGATGGCAGAGTCTGGGTATCTCTCCCATGATGTTGCCCCAGTTCAGGATGGCACAGTCAGGGTATCTGTCACATGGTGTTTTCCAATTCAGGATGGCACTGCCTTAACATCTCACACAGTGTTTTCCAGTTCAAGGTGGCACAATCTGGTTATCTCTCACATGGTGTTTTCCAGTTCAGGATGGCACAATCTGGTTATCTCTCATATGGTGTTTTTTTTCCAGTTCAGGATGACACTGCTTGGGTATCTCTCATTTGGTCTTTCCCAGATCAGAATGGCACAGTCTGGGTATCTCTCACATGGGGCTTTTCCCCCCCCAAGCAGTTTTTCCAGCTCAAGTTGACCCTGCCTGTTTATCCCTTACATGTTTCTTAACATTCCAGCTCAGACAGACAGCACCTGGGTATCCCTTAAATGGTTTATCATTCCAGCTCAGGTTGACATTGCGTGGGTATCCCTTATATGGTTTATCATTCCAGCTCAGGTTTATCATTCCAGCTCAGGTTGACATTGCGTGGGTATCCCTTATATGGTTTATCATTCCAGCTCAGGTTGACATTGCGTGGGTATCCCTTACATGGTTTATCATTCCAGCTCAGGTTGACATTGCGTGGGTACCCCTTATATGGTTTTAACATTCCAGCTCAGGTTTATCATTCCAGCTCAGGTTGACATTGCGTGGGTACCCCTTATATGGTTTTAACATTCCAGCTCAGGTTTATCATTCCAGCTCAGGTTGACATTGCGTGGGTACCCCTTATATGGTTTTAACATTCCAGCTCAGGTTTATCATTCCAGCTCAGGTTGACATTGCGTGGGTATCCCTTACATGGTTTTAACATTCCAGTTCATGATGACACTGAGTTTGGCAGCTGTATCACCGAACACTTTGAGAGGGAAGGGAGAAATCCTGTTTTCACCACAGGCTGAACTAAGAGGGACTGAATAATTTGGTCATGTAGTACAAACCCTGATCCAGATGTAGACTTCACACAGAAGGAACAGCTTACTGAGTGACCAAGAAGAGTCCAGTCATGGAGAGCTGTAGCACAGTCTGACATGCAAAGCTTTTGGTCTGACCCAAACACATTGAAGTAGTCCACACCCCTGGGATCTGTGACTGCCCAGGAGAGCCAAGCCTTCTTCACACAGGACTTTCCTTTCGCACTGCCACCTGTGACCTCAGGGCAGGGGGTGAATGTTAACTGCTTTACAGCAGGAAAGTCCTCCTGACAGCTGCTCAGTGGGAGAATCTGTGAAAACAAGAAACCTGCCATAAAAATTTGAACCAGAATTTAGATATCTATGTGCAGATAATCAGTAAACATGCTGTAAATTAGCATCATTATTGTATTCACTGCACACTTTTGGTGTTTCTGTCCTAATAAAAATGATCATTCAAAGTCATCTTGGCCAATTAAGAAAAAAACAAAAAACACTGTATACTTGGTCTCTTTGGTGTCTTATTGACAAAGCAAATGGAATTCTACTGTTTACACATTTCTGTGGAGGTGTGACAACAGGCATAGATTAAAGTAAACCTGGCTTAAATTTATTTGTCTTTGATACCTTATTTATACTGTTAGAGGCTGGCACTGATATTTTGTTCCCATTCTACTTTTCCCCAGTTCTTATCCTTCTTCCTTCCCTCTTTAGTGGTAACAGTAATGAGCACTTCATCACAGCAGCCTAACCTGCTTTATGGTGACCCCTTACCTGTAACATCCCTAATAAGGCAGCCACGTGACCTCCCTCTATACTCTGTATCCCTACACCTACGCTTTCTATGACTGTCTTGGCATCTGGCTTGTTAAACAGGAAATAACTGAAAGATAAAAGAAAAATGAAATTGAAACTGGAACACTCTTTCTAAGTGACTGCCCTGATTCAAGTTTGATGTAAACATTACCAGTAAAGTACCATTAATACTGATTGTAAGTGACTCTCTCTGAACCAGTGGTATTCCGGTTTCAGTGAGCTCTGATGCTTATGTGGGTAGACAATACTGTCTTACAACTACAGTGTATTGCTTGTATGGTTGACAATAAGCAGTCGACAGCGGTCGATATCTGTATGTCACACGTGGGAACGTCTGTCAGTAGCTTACAGTAGTTTACATCGATAAACCAAGGTTTCCTCCACCCAAAAAGCTGACCACCATACAATAAATGAAAACTTCTTCAGCATGGCATAAACAAATACACTACACTGCACCTTGTTTTCCATCCATCTTTTTCGGGCTGACACTTCCCCAATACAGGGAGAATAACTTGGAGCTGCTCACTGCTGAGTGGATGACACAAAACAACATCACTCTCCATTGTTGTTGGTTTTTCCCTGGACTGTGATAAAGGTACCAGATTGAAAGTCTGCTGAACATTTCCCTTCCTCATGCTCATTTCCAAGAAAACTTCACAGTCTGTTGTCTCAGATTTCCAGGATAATGACACAATGATGGATTCAGCCAGCTCAATGTTTGTTTGAAATAAGCTGTGAAACAGAAAAGGCACCATTTCTAACTTCAAACCCTGTAAAAGACAGCTATACACTAGAGAGTAAAAGTTAATCTGTGTATTTGCCCTTCTTTTCTTTTCAAAGCAGACAATATTTAATGGACTATTGATAGCTAAAATTACTTGTGCTTTCACTTTATACTTGTATCATTTCTCCCTAATACATTATGTTCAGCAGGATAGGTTTACCTTTATGATGATACATGTAGCACTAAACATTAATATGTTGTCTTCTTGTAACATTTACAGCAGGTGTGCAAACTATCAGGTGAAGAGAAGTGGTTCTTCCATTGTCGGAGAACAATTCCCTCGCCCGGGAAGCTAATCACTATCATCTACATGAGCATTATATAAGTAAATATATAAATAAATATTCATTATCTAAACAACTTACTTGTAACACTTGCTGCACCTGGCATCTGTCATGTGACAGTCTAGTCTCAAACAACTGCCTCCACGGAAAGCGTTTTCAGTACAAAGGGAGGCAACTACCACATTCGCTTGCTTATGGGCTAAATTATCCCCCTTGAACTCCTCACAGCCTTCGGGCAACTGCAGACTTTGAAGTCCCAAGTTAAACCAAGGTTTAGCTGACATTTTCTACAACAAACATTTCATGAATAATCAGAAATGCTCCTTAATTTAATGTGACAATATACAAAAAAGGTATTATAAAACAGTGAATACAAAAAGAATCATCCGGTTTTTTTTCTGTAAAGTTGCAAATGTTTTAAATTTACAATACCAACAATGTCTTAATGTATTGCAGAAAAAGTGATTAAAAGGATAAACTTCACCCTCAAATTTTCCAAAACTTGATAAACCCATTTCAAACTATAAACTTTTATCAAAATTTCATTTTTGAATGGACAACCATTAGAAATGCCGATTTACAAATATTTGAATAAATGGACTCACTCTGTTGATAACCCTAAAAACCATCATTTACAAAAACAATTGTGGGTCAACCAATTTATAAAATTTTGTGAAAGTGGACACAGACAAAAGGCCTGTGACCACTTACGTCACATGACTGATGGGTTAATGGTTGTGGTTTTATTTGAGGGAGAGGGGAGATGTTGTGGTATGTACATGGCTAGTTACCATGATCCTGATTAGATAACAAGACTTAATCCTCTATCAAATGGATATCAACTGAAGTGTATAAATCCAGTTACCTGACCATTGAGGAAGTATGCCTTTCCAAAGCCTTGACAAAAATGACTGCAGACAGGGAGGTCCGTAAGGCACCTGGTATGGCAACAGTCCTCCAGCATTTTCCAAAACCTGTAGCAAACAGAAAGCGTAAGAAATGGCCATGACTATAGAAATGAAACATTACCGGGGTAAGGTATGGTAAATACCCTGTATTCAAATAAGGGTTCAATCAGAAATGTTTTAGACTTTGTCACACCTGTCAATATATGGCTTCAAATCTAAAATAGCTAACTTGCATGTTTTTTTTTTAATTATAAGTAATTTATTTAGGGCTAAAAATAACACTTTTATTCAGATAATAATTTTTTTCAAGGTTAAAACACTGATACTAAATGAGGGACAGGACGTTTGATAACTCACTTGTTATTATTGGCAGTGAAGTCCTCCTTAGGTAAACATTGATATGTCCATCCCTGAGCAAACAAGGCCAGAGACAGATCACGGGCACGAGCTGCTTCAACTGCCTGAAAATATTAAAGATCAATCACATGCAAACTTACAACATCTTTGAGATAACAATACACGGAGTTTACTCACATGTAAAGTTTTTATATATGCCAGCATATTTCTACAACTAGCACTAAATCATAAAGTCTATGAGGCTACTACTTTTAATTTTTATTGCAAATTTTTTTCAGTCACGGAATGGAAAGATTTCTATAAAATTGCCCCCCCCCCCCCCCAATATATATATTAATCATGAAACTACAAGCATATGGTACATGTGAGAGTAAGACAGATTTAGCTGCTAAAATATACAGTAATAAAGTGACAACTTGTAATAGACATGTATGTTTGTGGAAAACTGAAAGTCTGTGACTTTCGTAAGGAACGTAATAAATTCCCACTTGGAGGTACGTACTTTTGTAAATTTCATGTACTCTCATTCCTAAGGTCATAGTTTACCTCTGTATGTCAAGGTCTTGCATGTATTTCATGCAAAGAAATGTTAGTCATAATTAAACTTAGCATTTATGCAGGCAATAATCATGTCACATGCAATCGTGTGCTATCGAGTGCGTTTTTCTTATTATTGTTTATGTTTAGTTTTTTGTATAAAAACTGTCACTTAAAAGTTAATTCGGTAATGAAAATAATGTTTTCCTGCAGTTAGAAGATGGAAATACAGCTGTTTGAGTTTGTTATATTCATTCAAGCCTAGTCGTGCAGTTTGAATGTATGGTAGCCCGTTTGGAACATATATCTGGAGTTGTAGGTGATTGTTTCACGAATTTAAGTTCGCTGATAAATTCACATGGACAGTTATCATTTAATATGATAAATGTCGAGGATAAGTGTATTCATAAAATTACTTTGTCTATAACTATAAAAGACATGCGGTAACATAAACGCACCTGAAATATGTTGTGTAACAGTACAGCGTTTGTTAATGTAATGGCAATTCACCCATGTAAAAACAGTTAAGCGATTATGTATTCGAGTCGTAATGTAAACTATGGACGATCGATAGCGCTATACTGTTATGACATTAAGCACAGCATCATGATTATAGAAGATCAACAGTGACATGCTGTTGTTATATTAGGTCAAGTTGTTAATTATGGAAGCGTAACTGTAGCACCCGGTCAACACGCACCGACCGGCCGACGTACTGTACGCGATGCTTCACATAAGGTTTTGTTTAATGTAATAAATTCCTACTTGCAGGTATTTCCTGCATGTCCTGGAGACTTCAGTCGGCGTTGATTACTTACTTCCAATGAAGAGCTCCACTAGATCCTTGACAAACAGGTTAAACTCTCGAGTTATTATTTTTATATTTTAGATTTTTCAAATCTATTTTTCACATATTTCATAGCATGTGATTTGCATGTTAACTGGACCTTTTATTTGTGTAAATGTTGTAAATACGTAGGTGGACTTCACAAAACCGATGTTGGTATTCACATTCCTAAATATTGTCAAAATGCTGAAATGAGAGATTCCATGTGTTATACAATAAACTACATGTGCGAATTAATGAGACTTACCTCTGTAGTATTGAACCCCCCTCCGCCCCTGCACCCCCTGCCAAACACATCCACCCCCACCCACACATCCCATGGACGTCCCCTAGCCTCTGCAAAGGCTTTAGACTGTGCCAAGTTGTCATCTGTCCAGGTATAGTTCAGGAAGATTCCATCACAGATGTCAAAATACAGACTGAAGGGAAACAAAGGCAGAGACAAGAGAATCAACGTAACCTTCACCACACTTTTCTTCAGCATGACCTGCTGGGTTTAATATGCATGTTGGTGTTCTACCACATTGTACGTGGTACACTGTACCACTACTGATAAGGTGTGGTACACACTGATGACAGTCATCACATTACACTAGATGGTACTGATGGTATTGTCAAAATATATTGATAAGACTTTTTACACACGACACAAGCAAAGTCAAGAATAAGAGATCAATCTTAGACTTCTTTTATTTCATATAAAATGCTGAAACTGAATTCTAAACAAAAGTGTTTTTTTTTAGGGGGGTGGGGGCTTTCCTTTTTAGTTATAATACATGTAGGTGGTTTGCAATGACAGCCATCTTTGGGGTAAAATTGCGTAATGCGCACTGGGTGTTTCTCGATAGAGACGTCATAAGCTGGGCAGAGGCCCATGACTGGTAAGGGCATACAATGGACAATATACACAAACTTACCTCAAAGATGGCTGCCATTGCAAACCATCTACTGCACTGTATCTTGCGATACATGTAACTGATAAGCAAGTCATATATCATTGTGAGAGGAAAACTCATTCTGCCCTCTATATAACAGGGAATAGATGCACCATACCCATTAGTGTAGCAAGGCTGTAGTTAATAAGAATATGTTTTAGCTATCACCACTACCCAAACTTTTTGTTGCCCTATATTGTAGATTGAAGAGGAAATTTATTTCTTTCTTTATTTTATATTTATTTATTTATTTGATTGATGTTTTATGCTGTACTCAAGAATATTTCACTTATACAACGGCGACAAGAATTATGGTGGCAGGAAACTGGGCAGAGTCCAGGGCAAACCCACAACCATCCACAGGTTACTAGCAGACCTTCCCATGTACGGCCAGAGAGGAAGCTAGCCTAAGTTGCACTTGAACTCACAGCGACCACATTGGTCAGAGGCTCCTGGGTCATTACGCTGCGCTTGCACGCTAATCAACTGAGCCACGAAGGCCCCCGACACCGATATACATCAGTGATAAGTTCATTAACACAAGACTTCCAGGGTCAAAAGTCTCATTCTTCACACACAACACCCCACCAACAGTAGGCAAACCTGCACTAATGTCATCAGGTAATTTGATCACAATTTATAGTGAGGATGTTGCTCAGGAAAGACATCAAACTTTAATGTACAAGTAAACTCATAACTGAATGTTTACATTTCATACAATCTTGATTACCAACACCTTTAGCTCCAACAGTTTTTTTCATGATAAAAGATGTTGCGCAATCTCACCTGTTCCGGTCATTGAGCGCATTTTGCCATTCTAGTTCCCCAGTACTGGTGACACTATCGTACCAGATGACTGTCCCATGGGGCAGAGAAGACCGTGTGCTCTCTGTTAGTTTCTCCACAAACTTTACCAGCAGATCTATCTTAGACGTCTACAACAAAAACATCAGGTAACCATAAACTTACAATTTGTTTGCATAAGTCATTAATTTTTATTTCCACATGTCATAATTTCTATTTAACATCCTGCGAGTAAATACCAGTATCTTGAAAGAGCAAGACTAAATTTAAATTTTTAGAAGAAAACAAAAACTCTAATTCTAATTCTATATATTGTTATATTCCACCTGAAGATTTGAACTTTCATTCTATTTTCAGATTTTCTTATTAAATACCTCTTCTTGAACTTCTCACCAGTTAAAACTACCACTTCAGGTTAATCATACATGAATTCTCCATCTAGAGTGCTCCTGTCATATCACATTTGCACACTTCTACACGTGTGAATACGAGAAGATATTAAAATAGTTGGTACAGTTCATCCTCCACTTTTCTTGACGAATGTTTATAATAGGGCAGTATAGAGACAGTTAAAATGGTAACACCACCCCCCCCCCCCCCCACCTCCCCACTACCTATTCTGTGTTTTCAACGAGTCCTAAGGCTCCCCAGGCACACTTTCACAACTTTCAGAACTCCTTAGAGCCCTCCCTCACCAACCCCTCCTATACACCCATACACTGTGACACATGTAATAAGCAAGCCTAATCTTAGATTCCTCCCCCTCCCCCACACACTATGACACCTGTAATAAGTTGGGCTAAGCTTAGATGCCTCCTCCCCACATACATCTATACACTGTGACACCTGCAATAAGCAAGCCTAAGCTTAGATCCCCCCTCCCTCACACACCCATACATTATGACACCCATAATAAGCAAGCCTAAGCTTAGATCCCCCCCGTCCCTCACACACCCATACATTATGACACCCATAATAAGCAAACCTAAGCTTAGATCCCCCCCGTCCCTCACACACCCATACATTATGACACCCATAATAAGCAAACCTAGGTTTAGATCCCCCCTCCCTCACACGCCCATACATTATGACACCCATAATAAGCAAGCCTAAGCTTAGATCCCCCCCTCCCTCACATACCCATACACTATGGCACCCATAATAAGCAAACCTAAGCTTAGATCCCCCCTCCCTCACACATTATGACACCCATAATAAGCAAGCCTAAGCTTAGATCCCCCCCTCCCTCACACACCCATACATTATGACACCCATAATAAGCAAACCTAAGCTTAGATCCCTCCCTCACACACCCATACACTATGACACCCATAATAAGCAAACCTAAGCTTAGATCCCCCCTCCCTCACACACCCATACATTATTACACCCATAATAAGCAAACCTAAGTTTAGATCCCCCCCCCCTCCCTCACCCATTATGACACCCGTAATAAGCAAGCCTAAGCTTAGATTCCTCCGTTTCCTCCACACACCCATACACTATGACATCTGTGTAATAAGTAAGCCTAAGTTTAGATTCCTCCGTTTCCTCCACACACCCATACAATGTGACACCTGTGTAATAAGTAAGCCTAAGTTTAGATCGCTCCTCCCCCCATCTACATACCCATACACTGTGACATCTGTAATAATTAAGTCTAACCTTAAATCCCTGCTCCTCCCAAGGCACACCCAAACACTGTAACACCTGTAATAAGCAAGCCTAAGCTTAGATTCCTTCGTCTCCTCCACACACCCATACATTGTGACACCTGTAATAAGCAAGCCTACCTTGAGATCCTCCCTCCCCCCACATACACTATGACACCTGTAATAAGTAAGCTTAAGCTTAGATCCCTCCTCCACCCACACACCCATAAAACCTGTAACTCACAGATCTACAATACTCACCCCCAAAAAACCTACACTGACACGTAGTATATTAGATACCCCTTTGATCATTAGGTCTTGTGCACAGAGTCTAACCTTAGATCCCCCCTCCTCTCCCTACACACCCATTATATAACACCTATAACAAGCAAGCCTAAGCTTTGATTCTCCTGTCTCCTCCACACACCCATTCACTGTTACACCCGTAGTAAATAATTCTAGCATTAGTTCCCCTCCCCTACACACCCATTCACTGTGACACCTGTAATAAATAAGTCTAACCTTTCATCGCCCTCCCCCCACACACCCATACACTGTGGCACCTGTAATAAATAAGTCTAACCTCAGATCCCCTCTCCCCCACACACTCATACACTGTGACACCTGTAATAAACAAGTCTAACCTTAGATTCCCCTCCCCCACACACTCATACACTATGACACCTGTGATAAATAAGTCTAACCTTAGATCTCCCCCTCCCCCACACACCCATAGCACATGTAACAAGCAAGCCTAAGCATTGATTCTTCCGTCTCCTCCACACACCCATACACTGTGACACCTATAATAAATAAGTCTAATCTCAGATCCCCTCTCCCCCACACTCATACACTGTGTGACACCTGTAATAAATAAGTCTAACCGCAGATCCCCCTCCCCCACACACCCATAACACATGTAATAAGCAAGCCTAAGCTTTGATTCTCCTGTCTCCTCCACACACCCATTCACTGTTACACCCGTAGTAAATAATTCTAGCCTTAGTTCCCCTCCCCTACACACCCATACACTGTGACACCTGTAATAAATAAATCTAACCTTAAATCCCCTCTCCCTCACACACCCATACACAATGACACCTGTTATAAATAAATCTAACATTAGATCCCTCCTTTCCCACACACATGCACTATGATACCCGTAATAAGCAAGCCAAAGCTTCGTCCCCTCTCCCAGATACACCCATACACTGTGACACCTGTAATTAGCAAGCTTACGTTTTGATTCATCCTCTTAATGATCTACAATACTCACCCCTAAAACCTACACTCACATGTAGTATATTAGATACCCCTTTGATCATTAGGTCTTGTGGACAGAGTCTAACCTAAGATCCTCCCTCCTCTCCCTACACACCCATTATATAACGCCTGTAACAAGCAAGCCTAAGCATTGATTCTCCTGTCTCCTCCACACACCCATACACTGTGACACCTGTAATAAATAAGTCTAATCTCAGATCCCCTCTCCCCACACACTCATACACTGTGTGACACCTGTAATAAATACGTCTAACCTTAGATTCCCCTCCCCCACACACCCATAACACATGTAACAAGCAAGCCTAAGCTTTGATTCTCCCGTCTCCTCCACACACCCATTCACTGTTACACCCGTAGTAAATAATTCTAGCCTTAGTTCCCCTCCCCTACACACCCATACACTGTGACACCTGTAATAAATAAATCTAACCTTAAATCCCCTCTCCCTCACACACCCATACACAATGACACCTGTTATAAATAAATCTAACATTAGATCCCTCCTTTCCCACACACATGCACTATGATACCTGTAATAAGCAAGCCAAAGCTTCGTCCCCTCTCCCAGACACACCCATACACTGTGACACCTGTAATTAGCAAGCTTACGTTTTGATTCATCCTCTTAATGATCTACAATACTCACCCCTAAAACTTACACTCACATGTAGTATATTAGATATCCCTTTGATCATTAGGTCTTGTGGACAGAGTCTAACCTAAGATCCTCCCTCCTCTCCCTACACACCCGTTATATAACGCCTGTAACAAGCAAGCCTAAGCTTTGATTCTCCTGTCTCCTCCACACACCCTTTCACTGTGACACTTGTAATAAATAAGTTTAGCCTTAGATCCCCCTCCCCCACACACCCATACACTGTGACACCTGTAATGAGTAAGTCTAACCATAGATCCCCCCTCCCCCACACACCCATACACTGTGACACCTGTAATGAGTACGTCTAACCATAGATCCCCCTCCCCCACACACCCATAACACATGTAACAAGCAAGCCTAAGCTTTGATTCTTCCGTCTCCTCCACACACCCATTCACTGTGACACCCGTAGTAAATAAGTCTAGCCTTAGATCCCCTTCCCCCACACACCCATACACTGTGATACCTGTAATGAGTAAGTCTAGCCTTAGATCCCCCTCCCCCACACACCCATACACTGTGACACCTGTAATGAGTAAGTCTAACCATAGATCCCCCTCCCCCACACACCCATACACTGTGACACCTGTAATGAGTAAGTCTAACCATAGATCCCCCCTCCCCCACACACCCATACACTGTGACACCTGTAATTAGCAAGCCTAAGCTTTGATTCCTCCCCTCCCAAAGATTTACAATACTCTCTAAAACCTGTAATAAGAGATGATCATCAAACTGAAAACATGCAGTATATTAGATACCCCTTTGATTATCAGGTCTTGTGGACAGAGTTCAAATCTGAGAGGTAGACTCTCAATGACGTACACCCACCTCTATTTTATTTTCTATATTAATTAACCAGCCATCAAAGTTGTAATACTGAGCTATGGCTGTCATCTTCTCCACAGCAGTAGTTATGGTCTGTTCTGAGCTGAGAAGAGTCGCCATCTTCTCAGCTCCATCCTCCCACTCTGTGATAAATGTACCTGATAAACAAAATCAAGACCTATCATCCCCCCAATCTGTGATATACATACCTGTTATATGTAAAAGAAATTAACAACCATTATCCTCTTACTGAGAAGAATAAATGTAAATACAGGCAAAATGAACACAAATCATCCTCCCACTAATAAACATAAACATATTAACAGGCCATGTGACCTACCATTTCCCCACTAATAAACATAAACATATTAACAGGCCATGTGACCTACCATTCCCCCACTAATAAACATAAACACATTAACAGGCCATGTGACTTACCATTCGCCCACTAATAAACGTAAACATATTAAAAGGCCATGTGACCTACCATTCCTCCACTAATAAACATAAACCCCCACTAATAAACATAAATATACTAACAGGCCATGTGACCTACAATTCTCCCACTAATAAACATAAATATACTAACAGGCCATGCGACTTACCATTCCCCCACTAATAAACATAAATATACTAACAGGCCATGTGACCAACCATTCCCCCACTAATAAACATAAACATATTAACAGGCCATGTGACTTACCATTCCCCCACTAATAAACATAAACATATTAACACACCATGTGACCTACCATTCTCCCACTAATAAACATAAACATATTACCACACCATGTGACTTACCATTCCCCCACTAATAAACGTAAACATATTAACACACCATGTGACCTACCATTCCCCCACTAATAAACATAAACATATTAACAGGCCATGTGACCTACCATTCCACCACTAATAAACATAAACATATTAACAGGCCATGTGACCTACCATTCCCCCACTAATAAACATAAACATATTAACAGGCTATGTGACCTACCATTCCCCCACTAATAAACATAAACATATTAACAGGCCATGTGACCTACCATTCCCCCACTAATAAACATAAACATATTAACAGGCCATGTGACCTACCATTCTCCCACTAATAAACATAAACATATTAACAGGCCATGTGACCTACCATTCCCCCACTAATAAACATAAACATATTAACACACCATGTGACCTACCATTCCCTCAATAATAAACATAAACATACTAACAGGCTATGTGACCTACCTTTCCCCCACTAATAAACATAAACATACTAACAGGCTATGTGACCTACCTTTCCCCCACTAATAAACATAAACATATTAACAGGCCATGTGACCTACCATTCCCCCACTAATAAACATAAACATATTAACACGCCATGCGACTTACCATTCCCTCAATAATAACCATTCCCTCAATAATAAACATAAACATATTAACACACCATGTGACCTACCATTCTCCCACTAATAAACATAAACATATTAACAGACAATATGAACATGACCATCCTCCCACTAATAAATATGAACAAATTCACCGACAGGATGAACACTGATCTTCCTCCAATCAATAAAAGTCTCCTATTCACCGGCTAGGATGAACACCCTACATCCTCCCCCTGATAATCGTAAACATATTACCCATCCTCGCAATCACTGATAAACATACCTGGTAAACGTAAACTAAATTAACACCTATCATCCTCCTACTGATAAACATGAACAGAGCAATACCATCCATGCTCCCAATAATAGATGTAAAGGTATCCACAGAGAAGATGAACCTAGCATTCTGCCACTAATCAAAGTAATCCTATCCACAGACAAGATGAACACCTCCAGTGATAAATGTCAATGTTCATGTAATCACAGACAAGATGAACACCTCCAGTGATAAATGTCAATGTTCATGTAATCACAGACAAGATGAACACCTCCAGTGATAAATGTCAATGTTCATGTAATCACAGACAAGATGAACACCTCCAGTGATAAATGTCAATGTTCATGTAATCACAGACAAGATGAACACCTCCAGTGATAAATCTAAATGTTCATGTAATCACAGACAATACCAATACCTACCATTCTCCCAATCTATGACAAACACATCCGATAAGCATCAATAAAATGAATATCTGTCAGCCTCTCACTTTGTAATAAACATACCTAATAGGCTAATGTAGAAAACACATCTACCATATATCACCACGAACATTCTCTCACTCTGTGACAAATATACATGTTAAATGTTACACAACAGAGAAAATGGAAACCTAACATTTACTTGTTAGAAATAAACATAAGCAAAAATTAAATGTATGCACTGGTTATTTATTTATCTATCTGATTGGTGTTATACTCTGTACTCAAGAAAATTTTACTTATACACACGTGTGACAGGCAGAGAAAACCTACAACCATTCGCAGGTTGTTGACAGACCTTACCAAGTATGGCTGGAGAGGAAGCCAGCATGAGCTGTACTTTAACTCACAGCAACCGCAATGGCTACTTGGTCACTGCACCACCCGGCGCACTAACCACCTCAGTATGCACTGTTTGCACCAATACAAAAGCAACAACAAATCTACAATGAACATGTATTTGATTTATTTGGCTGTTGCTTAATGACATACATTCAAGCAGTTTCCACTGACAGGATAGTGACCAGTTTTATGGAAGGAGGAAACCCTAGGAAAATCACTGACCCATGGCAAGTTACTGATAAACTTTCCCACAGACATGTACAATGAATATATCAATTAAACAAACAAACAAACAAACAAACAAAAACAGCACTGACTGAAGATGACATGAAGATGACTTACCTAGGACCTTGACCCCATGTTTGTGAGCTGCAGTCAGCCAGCCTGAGGGAGGGATTGTGATGAACCTGTGGCTGAAGTAGATGAAGGTGTCAACCTGCCACCAGTGATAAAACCTGTAACATTCTTCATCAGGCGACACCACACCCTGGACAAATCTGTGGACAAACACATGTTTGTAGTTTATTTAATTATTTCATGTACTCAAGAATACTTCCCTTATACGATGACATCCTCTCATTTATGGTGAGAGGAAAAGAAGTTTTCTATGTGATTGTAAAATGTGAGCCAAGTGTCACCACAATACTTGTACATGATATAGCCATAATGTGAACAAAATTAGTTTTATTGTGGTTTATATTTGTAGGTTCTGAACTTGTCAATTATGCCATAGCATACAGAGTGAAATGATAGAGTAAGTTAATTCCTCTGCTACACCTTCCTCCTTCCCCTACCCCAGCTTTACAGAAAACAGCCGGCCGCAGAGTTGCATGCTACACCTTCCTCCATCCCCTTCCCCAGCTTTACAGAAAACAGATGGTCGCGAAGCTGCATGCTACACCTTTCTCCATCCCCTACCCCAGCTTTACAGAAAACAGCCGGCCGCAGAGCTGCATGCTACACTTTTCTCCATACCTTACCCCAGCTTTATAGAAAACAGCCGGCCGCAGAGCTGCATGCTACACCTTCCTCCATCACCTACCCCAGTTTTACAGAAAACAGATGGTTGCGAAGCTGCATGCTACACCTTCCTCCATCCCCTACCCCAGCTTTACAGAAAACAGCCGGCCGCAGAGCTGCATGCTACACCTTCCTCCATCCCCTACCCCAGCTTTATAGAAAACAGCCAGCCGCAGAGCTGCATGCTACACCTTCCTCCATCACCTACCCCAGCTTTACAGAAAACAGCCGGCCGCAGAGCTGCATGCTACACCTTCCTCCATCCCCTGCCCCAGCTTTACAGAAAACAGCCAGCCGCAGAGCTGCATGCTACACCTTTCTCCATCCCCTACCCCAACTTTATAGAAAACAGCCGGCCGCAGAGCTGCATGCTACACCTTCCTCCATCCCCTACCCCAGCTTTATAGAAAACAGCCAGCCGCAGAGCTGCATGCTACACCTTTCTCCATCACCTACCCCAGTTTTACAGAAAACAGATGGTCGCGAAGCTGCATGCTACACCTTTCTCCATCCCCTACCCCAGCTTTACAGAAAACAGCCGGCCGCAGAGCTGCATGCTACACCTTCCTCCTTCCCCTACCCCAGCCTAACAGAAAACAGTCGGCCGCAGAGCTGCATGCTACACCTTCCTCCTTCCCCTACCCCAGCCTAACAGAAATCAGCGGCCAGCAGAGCTGCATGCTACACCTTTCTCCACCCCTACCCCAGCCTAACAGAAAACAGCCGGCCGCAAAGCTGCATGCCAATGTAACATGATGATATATAAACCCTATCTAGATGTACCTGGGAGCTTGGGTGAATTTCCCTTCCAGCGGTAGAAGATTGCTGGTTCAAATACCCAGCTGGTAAGCCTTGTCACACTGATACCTACCTGTCCTCCAGGTAACCACCCGATAAGTCATGACATATTAAAGTGCTTGGGGCAGAACGCCGTTTGGGGGCACCCCTTAGCAGTGTTATGGACACACAAGCAGCATCTCTGCCAGGCTCCCATTCTAACAAGGCCTCTAGTGTATCCAGGGGCTGAATGACCGGGTCACCACTTTCATCCCAGCCTGAAACAAATTAATAAATTTAATATAGTGTTTGAACAGCATTGTTTTAAAGTAAACTGCAGAAATCATAAGGGTGGAGGAAACCAATGTGATGGAGAAAGCCGACACATTGACAGATTGCTGACAATTACAGCCCTTAATAGGGCACCACAGCCATGCCAAGAGCTGGATTAGAACTAGCAACCTGAATGCAGCCTTAAACCATTGTGCCAGTCAGTGCGGAAGGCAATTATAAATAAATGCAACTCAGAGAGTGCAGATGAAGTTTACCCAAAAGAAAAAAAATACATAAATAAAAAAAATACTTTAACAGTATTTAATGCAATTAGTTTTTCAACCTTTTAAGAGTCAAATCATACTATACATATATACATACGTAGCTAAATAGGCCAACGTGTAGGCCAACACATATCTGTTTCATATATATACTTGTACTACCCATAATTCCTCAACCTTTTTGCTTTTGGCAGAACAATTTTCAGTGCAATTTATGCACATTTATAATTTGATTTTGTAGACAGAACTACATTGTCAGGGCTTCACAAAAAGTATAATTGTGTCAGTCAACACAGAAAAATACATTCTGAATGTGCGTAAATAAACACCTTGTGCGAAAAGGTTGAAGAATTACAGTACACATTGTGAGCTCATATTCAGTTCTGATGACAGCTGCCGTACGCCGGTCTACTGTATCCATGACCTAAAATTAAACTGAATGAAGCGTAAGAAGTAATGATCGTATATTCTGATCGTTTGCTTCTGCTCTACGCAGCCAACATACACTGTGCAAATTGAGATCGGTGCTGTTTTTCTGCCATATTTCAGGCGCATGATCCACGCCGGCCGATTTCGGTTCTTGTTGACTTCCGCAAGTCATACTACACCGTCTCGGGACTCTCCGTCAAACATCGGCAATTTACGCCTGTTAGCGATAGACAGATTCGCGGCACCTTCTCTCGATATTATAGCCTCGTCTAGTTGCTCCTCACTTGGGAAGAACAGAGAAAAAGATATTACCTTTCGCTCTGCAAAACATGTCGTTTAAAATGATATCGCATTTCAAGTGCACGTGTATTTAGTGTATTTCACGAAGTGATCTAGGTGAAAATGTAGGCTTAGGCCTATACATAGGCCTATAACGGTATATGCCAAATAATATAGGAAATTTAGAGATTACGGAAGTTTTGTGGTAAGTATTGGACAATGTCAAATTTCGTAAAGGGGTTATGAGTATAGACAGCAAGCCTACATACTGACCTCTAGAGGTCCACACGCTTTCAGTCAGATCGTGTATGCCCCTATATACGATCGTGTACATTTTATTTATTTATTTATTTGACTCCGGTTTTACTCAAGAATATTTCACTAATACGACAGTGGCCAGCATTATAGTCATTAGTGGAAGGGAAGCGGACAGAGCCTAGTGGAAACCCACGATCATCCGCAGGTTGCTGGAGGACCTTCTCACGTACGGCCAGAGAGGAAGCCAGCATGAGCTGGACTTGAACTCACAGCGACCGCATTGGTGAGAAGCTCCTGGGTCATTAGGCTGCCCTAGCGCGCTAACCAACTTAATCACAGAGCCCCCCCCCCCCCCCCCAGTCGTGTACATGTAGGTCTATTTTCACCTATAGGGCTATATCGCCAGCGGAAAAATGGGATACAAAAGCACGAAACAGGCCAGCCAGCGAAAACATAGACTAGATGAATGGATCGCCTAAAAATGTCACATAAGTACCTTCCAAAAAAATAGTCTTGTCTAACAGAATGTCTTGTCTCAGAGACGCGAGAATGTATTCGGTTATTCCAGCAGATTATAATGTTACAATAACAGAATACATAAAATACCAACAGACTTTCTGTTACAATTAACAAATTTCCAGACTACAGTTTGGAGTGTAAACAGACTACATATTGGACGTTTGTGGAAATGGGCTATAGGGCACTAGGCAAAACAATATATATAGTGCAAACCTGATGATTTTATTTAGTTTTCCAGTATTACAGCATGGGTCCTCCGTGGCCGAGGGGTTAGCGTGCTTGGACTAGTGCCGCACGATGACTCAAGAGCCTCTCACCCGTGCGAACGCTTGTGAGATCAAGTTTTAACCTTCAGTGATATAGCCATTAATTACATAAAACTAATCGTTTTATAGTCTTATAAATGATTTCCCATTAACCGAATCGAATCATGCATTAGAATATTAAAAGATCATCGGAATAGTTTATGTGACGAAGGCCAGGTTTTACACTGCATGTGATGAACAGCGTTATCTTGCTGGAACAGCCGTTTATACACAGGCATACAGGCACGTGATATTTCTAGATTTGGTCCAGAATTGCGCAATGCTCACACACAATTTTTTTTCCTATATTCTGGCCAATCAGGAAACCTGTTATAGGCCGTTACGTTTACCGAGTATTCCCCTCGGAAATAACTTTCCTATATGATGTACTTTACTTAGACTGTCATATGTGCAAGTTTAAGTAATGACTATTGTGAAATCAATTTAAAGTGAAATTTATGAGAATGTGATAGGTGGGGTTTAGATGAAGAATGTTTGTCAGAATCCTTACAGAGAAGAAGTGTGGCTGTCCGCAATACTCTCCAGTTCCCTCCATGAATCCATCAGCCAGACCGCCATCATATAATTAAAGAATTCTTGAGAATGCCTTTAAATACCAACCAAATAAATAAATAAATATGGAATTTTTTAAAATCAGTTTTACGTGAATTTTCATGGCTTTTTCGTTCTGAGATACATCGCTCTATATGTATACTACCTAGGTTCAGGTGTCGATTCCATGCATGCATGAGGGGTCAAGACTTAAAACCTCGATATATTACGAAGTTTATATAGCCCTTTATGTTATGTTATTTATTTACTGATACACAACAGTGGGCAACAACATGGTGGGAGGAAACCGGTGGTCCTATATGTGTAGAGGTTCGAATATTTACATGTATCGCACGTTTTATGCATTTTCCAAATTTAAATCATACGGTCTAAAAAGCGTTAATTTAAATTATATTTCAAATTTTTACTGGCTTTCTGCAATGCATATGTCTACATGGAATTGTTCTTATATAAAGCCTGCAATGTTTTTAGGGATGCCCCGAGTCGTCATCGGTGATACCACTGAAAAGTTTACCTCAAAGAATGTAATCCCACTTTTATTGTAGGTCCCTAAAAGGGTAGATCCAATCGTCAGGCATAGGCCCTCTTATGTACAGGGGGTCTACATATATATTCAATATTATTGTTATCATTGTTATTTTATTAACCATCCAACGCATAATGGGCGAAGTTTACACATACATAGTGAGTGAAAATCCGTGAGTAATTCCCGCATATATGCATTATAGATTGTGACCGGAACACGCAGACACAAAATCCACATAGTAGTATATACATTTACGTATGGTATACACAAATTGTGACCACGTACATCTGCAAAACAACAGTGCATATACCAGCATTAAACACCACGTAAGATTACTTCGGTTTCGATATATAATTAAATTTTGGAGAAAATATGAAAAATACCTAAAGTTTAGATAAAAGAGTGCGAATAGTTAGCTGTAAATGTTGTCTTCAGTATTTTTTTTATTTTATTTTTTTTTATTTTTTTATTTTTTTTTTTTATTTTTTGATTTTTGTTTGAAGAGAAAAAAGACGCAATTTTGATAAAGTAGGTATTTTCTTGGTACATAATGTTATAAATGAGGATGTAACACATGTTTAATATATACATGTATTTGCACTAGAATTTGGTCTTTTCAGCTAACAATTGTGTTCAACCTGGATTTTGATCACATTTATATTTTTAACATAGCAATGAATATTATTATAATTCACATTAAACGCATCAAATATATTAAACGGTATAAAGAACAAATTTACATTCAAATAAATCCATCAGACATGCAGCATGTCCTTAATTATTTATAGAACATTATGATGCAAAGACAATATATACCAATATATATACTCTATATGGTACAATAGGTTTACCCATCATACAAAATTATTTTCAAATGCCTTTTTCTCCTGAAAGAAAAAAATCGAAAAAAAAAATATATAAAATGGCATATTTGCAAGTTTTCATGCTCTTTCATCTGATTTTGGCACCATTTTTGTATTTTATGTTTTCTTCTCCTTTAATGTCATCATATGTACATAGCCTGTACCGTGTCCAAGTCAAAGTACACAGCATATCACAGCAGCTTGTGTAAAGCTTCTAAGTGCATGGAGTGTAATATATGCGTGCTATGTGTATTAAAATAACTATAGCACATGCATGCACCAGTAAACTTAGCGACATATAGGTGTACTTTCAAGGCAAGAATATTAAATATTAATTATAACCATTTGTCCATAAATCATGTCAGACGCTTTGTTGTGCAATGATGATTTTGATATCCCATTAAAATTCCTTCATTTCCCTTTGAAGACCAATTCGGGTGACAACTACAATAACAGGTATGTGTATAAGCTCGTTATAGGTGCCCTTTAGCTTACGGTGCCCACTTAACAGAAATCTGTAGAGCTTACATGTATATGTAGTAGATGACAAGACAATACCCCTTGTTTTTTTCTTTACTTTTTCACCGTGCGTGTTGAATGGGATCGAATGCAAGCTGCCTCTATATCCGTGGCATGTAAAGCGATGCAGACCAGTGTGCCTTGAGAAGCGGGCACAAACATAACAAAATGCCACAGTCATTTATGTGAAAAACCATGCAGATTTGCGAGAGTATACATATGGTCAAGTTGGTGAGAATTTGTTTTTAGATTTTATAAAGTTTTATTTATATATACTCATATATTCAATAATTCTTTGTAATCATTTACATAATCTACAATGTGTAATTACGAACTGTTAATCTTAATTACGTATTGCTGTTTGGGATTGTTTGTTACGTAATCGTAAACTTCAAAGTAAACGTTGAGAGTAGATAATTATTGTTCTGTACTTACGGTAATGACATAAAGGCCAATTTTCACATGTACCGTGTTACCCGTGCCACGCAGTCAGGATCGTTGAAATCTGACCGCTTCGGTGGCCTAATGGTTAGAGCGTCTGCCTCGAAGTCGGGAGACCCGGGATCAAACTCGGTTGGGGTCCTCAAAGATTTTGAAAATGGCACTTGTTGCTGCTTCGCTTTTCGCTTTGCGCTCAGCACTGAGAGATTAGAGCAAGGAAACACAATTAGTTGTCCCTGTGTCAGTATGATGTGACTGGGTAGGATGTTATGTCTCTTGTCTTCGGCATGATACTCCAGTCGCGGCAGCACTTTGGCGGCATAGACTCGCCCTGCCACGAGAAGACATTTATCACACCTGATGATTCCTCGTCATCACTTGACTGAAAAATTGTTACGTACAACGTTAAACCCCCGAGGTTGGTAGCAGACCGAGTTGATTTGATTTAGCAGATAAATGCCAAACTTCACGACTTAACAATTAATCATTAATTTATCTTCCAGACTTAAAGGAGAAAAAAACTTAAAACTTCACGACTTAACAATTAATCATTAATTTATCTTCCAGACTTAAAGGAGAAGAAAACTTAAAACAATGACACCATAGGCTGAAAACAGCACATTTTTTTCTATCTGGTGGTGCCTGCTGCATAATTTTGCGATGTTTTCTTGCCATACATGTAAAGTCTGAAAACGGCAAACCTGGGATAAATCGCTGAGTTCATCGCGTCCTCCATCTTTAACACGCTGTAATTTATGCTGGGGGTGTGTTGCCTCTCAGCCAATGAGAGTCATTAAAACTGCCGGCTTGTTCGTGTAAACTCGGAACCTGCGTCCAACTTTGCGGTTTCCTGATCGTCAAGCGGAAAACGAACTGTACTGTTCGCCACCTTCTGGGAAGAAGCGTTCTACCGGAAATGTACGAACTGCACTTCGGCGGTTTCCGACGGAAATTCTACTCCTAACACAGAAGACTTCAGTTGTAGTTCTTAGGCAAAATGGAGTCGCCCACACCAGATTTTGGCACTGGCTTCATTTATAATTTACCAACTCGAGGTACATGTTAGAATTTTTTTCATGGCATGTACCTGCAAGGAAATGCATACTCTTTTCAATGGTGTTTGTTTGATATTCAAATTTTCTTCTCCTTTAATGAACCTAGCAGCTTTACTTACAATTGTCTGAAGTTACCACGTGATTTAGTTGGCCTACGTCATATAAAATGATATGAAGGCCTGATAATGCATCGATATTTTGTCAGTTTCCAGTACAACCTATGCGGATCATTGTCACGCATTTATTTTCACCGTATACTAGGTATACATGCGCGTAATAAAAATGGTAAAATTCGAAGAAAATCATAATACCATTACAACAATAAATTAATATTATATTAATATGAAATTTCCATATCCCAAAAATTTCACAGTGGTCTAATTCAGCTATTTGAAAATGGCACTATACCAAGTTTATAGATTTATTCTACACGTATTTTAAACATCTATTTCTTCTTTCGCCGTTCTAAAGAATATTGTAGGCCTATACCTTACAAACCTCCTGGCGCCCAACAACAGCTTATATCTTCACCATGGAAGGGGAAGCCTGAAGCCCAGCAACTGCTTATAGCTTCACCATGCAAGGGGAAGCCGGTCTAGGTACCTGACAAACCTCCTGACGCTCAAGAACATCATTCATAATTCAGAAACCGGTGTAGGCAGGCCTATACCTGACAAACCCCATACCACACAACCACAGCCTGTACGGTTCAACATGGAGAAACCGGTGTAGGCAGGGCCTATCCCTGACAAACCTCATGCTATACAACCACAGTCCACGGCCCTCGCCATGGAGAAACCGGTGTAGGCAGGGCCTATGCCTTACAAACTTCATGTCCCACAACCACAGTTTATAACCCTCGTCATGGAGAAACTGGTGTAGGTAGATTTTTACCTGACAAACCTCATAAGGCACAGCCTCAGCCTATAGGCCTCATAATGGGGAAACCGATGTAGGTAGGCCTATCCCTTACAAACGTCCTGAAACACAACCAAAGTTTATAGCCCTCGCCATGGATAAAAAGGTGTAGGTAGATAGCCTCTGTGTATAGGTCTCAGAATGGGGAAACCAATGTATGTAGGCCTACGCCTAACAAACCTCATGACGCATAACCACAGCCTATAGGTCTCACAATGGGGAAACCTATGTGGGTAGGCCTAGACCTGACAAACCTCATACCGCACAACTACAGTCTATAGGTCTCACAATGAGGAAACCGATGTAGCTAGGCCTAGACCTAACAAACCTCATGAAGCACAACCACAGTATATAGGTCTCACAATGAGGAAACCGATGTAGGTAGGCCTAGACATAACAAATCTCATGACGCACAACCACAGTCTATAGGTCTCACAATGGGGAAACCTATAGGGGTCGGCCTAGACCTAACAAACCTTATGACGCACAACCACAGTCTGTAGGCCTCACAATAGTAAAACCGATGTAGGTAGGACTAGACCTGACAAAGCTCCTGGTGTGCACAACCGACAAAGCTCTCCAACACCTATACACTTGTTGGTCAATGAGTGTTTGTCAGAGTTGTTGGTCAGAAGTATTAGTCAAGAGGACTTGTGGCGGGTTGATGGTCTACATGTACATTGCAAACTACGTTGCTAGGGCCCAGTACATTGTACACTATGTTGGTAGGTTCCAGTATAATTTCTTTTAGAGTTTTCATGATTTGTATATAAATATATCTGTGGGAAACTGTAGAGCATACATTTTAATATCCAACACAATTGATGTAGTACTGTTGCATGGATGTGCAACTATTTTGAAAATAGCAGGTTTATAGAGGAAATTAAAAAAAAATATCTTATTAACGTTATTAATTTTGTCGTGAAAATATATTATGCAGCATGTGACCTATATCTTAAATAAAGGCTGAAAGGGTGGAATGTTTTGGGGGTTTTTTTTCACGTGCAGGAGTTTAAGCATGTACCGATTCTGAAGAGGTTGTTGTGACAGGCCATTGGTTGCACATTGTTGTGACAGGCCATTGGTTGCACATTGTTGTGACAGGCCATTGGTTGCACATTGTTGTGACAGGCCATTGGTTGCACATTGTTGTGACAGGCCATTGGTTGCACATTGTTGTGACAGGCCATTGGTTGCACATGTAAATTGGACAGATATGCACTCCTTATACCAGCGGTTTCTTTTTATGTTTCGTCGTCATATGACTGAAAAATTATTAAGTACGAAGTTAAACCCCAAGCACTCACTCACTCACTCACTCTTTTTGCGTTTACGAAACAAAATGAATAATGAGTCACGACAATCTTAAATTCAAACACAATTAATTTTCATGTTAGATAATTAAGTATCCAAACTAAGGTTAAACTATTGCTGTATTGTGAATGTTAGCTGGCCTTACAGATAATCTGTTTTAATCTGGTCTTGCAGTGAAACTGTAGGCTTGGTGACAACCTACTGTTTTAATCCACCGCAACGCTGCATATCAGGACCAGTCATGTACGTTATTGTTAGAATTGTATGTCTGTAAACCTTGTTAAAACTTGTTTGTTACTATGCATTATGTTTTTGTATAAAAATGTACTGTCACTTGTAAAAGGTACCCAGAGACCCCGGAACCACCGACTCTGCCATACAACTGTGCCACAGCTGAAGTTACACCAGCTAGTGTGAATCTGTCTAATTTATATGTGCATGTTTTCCTATCCTTCATGAAGTGTTCAGTACATAAGTAAATCCTGCCTTGAGTGTTCCTGATTACAAATTGTGACCGGCATCACAATACTATTGTAAATTTATATACCGATATGCAAAATCGCGTTAACATGGAAGTGAAACCTTGTCAAAATAGTCAAATCAGCAACAGCTGGCCACGAAAATCTACACTCAAAATATTAATCTCTTAATTCTAACAGAAAGTCTGCTTTATGAGAGATGCTGGAGTGTATTCTGCTATTGCAGCTCATTATTCTGTTAAATATAGCACACATATTCTATTAATTCAACATCAACTGTCTAATACACTAACATATTATGTTGAAATTGTCAGAATATTGTGTTATAATAACAGAATACACTCTAGCATCACTCAGGCAACAGACTTTCTGTTAAAATGAACAGACTGATTTTTTAGTGTTTTGAGTGCCTATATTTGAAAAACTTCTTGACGCACTACCATAACTTTGGTCTCGCCATGGGGAAACTGGTATAAGTCTGCCGAGACCTGACAAACCTCATGTCGCACAACCACAATCCATAGGTGTCACCCGGGGAGCCGGTATAGGTATAGACAAACCTCATGACGTGCAACCACAGGCATGGTCTCACCGTGAGGAAACCGGTATAGGTAGGCTCATATCCTGGCCAAACCTCATGATGCACTGCTAAAGCCTATAGTCCTCACTATGGGGAAACTGGTCTAGGTAGGCCTATACCCGACAAACCTCCTGACGTACACCCACAGTCTATAGATCTCATCACTGGGAAACCGATATAAAGGCCTCTCCTTGACAACCTATACTGAACGCACTACCAAAACCTATACATCTCACGATGGGAAACCTGTATGGCTAGGCCTATACTTGACAAACCTATTGACACGCTACTAAAGCCAATAGTCCGCACCATGTAATAGATAGGTTTTACCTGACAAACCTCCTGACCCACAACCACAGTTTTTGTGCCTCACCATGGGGAAACTGATGCAGGTAGGCCTAGACATGGCAAACCTCATGACGCACAACCACAGTCTATAGGTCTCACAATGGGGAAACCGATGTAGGTAGGACTAGACCTGACAAAGCTCCTGGCGTGCGACCGCATCCGACAAAGCTCTCCGACACCTATACACTTGGGCAATGGGTGTCGGGAAAGCATTGTCAGATGTGTTCGTCAGAGGTGTTGGTCAGAAGTATTAGTCAAGAGGATTTGTGACAGGTTGCTGGTCTACATGTACATTGTACACTATGTCGCAAGGCTCCAGTACATTGCACACTATGTTGCTAGGCTCCAGTACATTGCTAAGTGTTCTCTATTGTATAGAAAACCATTCACTGGGTCCAGTTTTAAACCTGTTCTCGCCACGATATGGGTGCAAAATTGCCGACGTGGCGTTAAGCCATACTCATTCATTTCTGTACATTGCACACTTTGGTGCTAAGCTCCAATACATTGCACACTGTGCAGCAAGGCTGTTGACCAGTACATTGCATACTATGCTGCAAAGCTTGTCCTTATTTCAACTGTCACATCAATCATTCAATAAATCAAAAAGAATAAATTTGTCTTGCAAATGTATTGTGCAGCATGTGACCTATATCTTAAGGTGGGGGAAACGTAAAAACTACATTAAGTTTAGATGAAAAAGTCCGAAAAGTTAGTTGTAAATGTGGTCTTCAATATTTGTTTCGATTTTTCTTTAAAAGAAAAACGTGTTAAACCTCGATTTAGATCATATTTATATTTTTAATATATTCATAAATATTATCATAATTCAGATTAAATGCATATGTTTGGATATAAAACAACAAATTAACATTCGAATATATTTACTAGACATGCAAACACATCCTTATTTAGAACATTATAATACAAAGACGATAAATCGAAAAGGTGGTCCCAAATACCCACCACACAAAAATATTTTCGAATACCCTTTTTTCTTGAGAAAAAAGATGGAAATAAATATTAAAAACCAAATTTGCAAATAAGTTCTGACGCTCTTTCATCTGATTTTGGCATCATTTTTATGTTTTCTCCTCCTTTAAGAAAACGTTGGAGGGGTGGAATTGTTTTTTGTTGTTGTTTTTTTACATGCCGAGGTGTAAGCATGTATCGATTCCCAAGAGGTTGTTGTGACAGGTCATTGGCTGTTCATGTAAATTAGACAGGTATGGACTTCCTGTACCAGGTTTTTCTTTTTGGCGTAGGTCACGACAATCTTAGATTCAAACAAACTTAATTATCTTGTTTCATAATTACATATCCAAAATAAGGTTAGGCTATTATAAATTTACACACCAGTATATATAATATCGCTCCAAAATGTCAGAGAAACCTTTGGTTTTCCATTGTTTATATCCTATATAAAGCAGCGTGTCTTGAGCTCATAGAAACCTTTGTTTATCCATTCTTTACCTTACGTAAATAATCAAATCAGCAACAGATGGCCACGAAAATCTACACTCAAAAAATTCATCTGTTAATTTTAAGTCTGTTGCATGAGTGATGCTGGAATGTATTCTGCTATTACAGTAGACCATTCTGTTAAATATAACACACATATTCTATTAATTCCAGATAAAGATTCCATTTAACTAACATCATGTTGTGTTGAAATTGACGGAATATTGTGTTATAATAACAGAATACATTCTAGCATCACTCAGACAACAGACTTTCTGTTAAAATGAACGGATTGATTTTTCAGTGTTTGATTCACTTTTCTCCTGTACTCTACCTGAAATATCTAAATGCAGGAAAACCGGCATGTGGTTATCAGTTCTTTATCCCATACATTTTCAGTTCACCAGACATTATTCTGCATGAAGTGTTGTTTCAGCAGCTCTGTAATCCTTTAAACCCATGGAAGCTATTGGTACTCAATTCTTTTTTCTACATGAAATACTGCATCAACAGTCCAGGAAAACATTTGGTTCTCTTTTCTTTATTCTTCGTAACGTATCGATCAAAAGCATCAAAGTCGTAGTTCATCATTCTTTATTTTTGTTGTATTGTTAAGAAGCATAGAAAGTAAAACGAGAGCTATGACAACGTGCTCGCGGGCAAATGATCACGCGTAACAGGTAAATCCGACCTCTTTATCAGTTAGGTTTTTTAGGGTAAATTCTTAAATAGTTGCAACTTACACTCTCACCCTCACCATGGCTTCCGAATAATTAAGTAAAAATGTCGTTATTGTCATTACTATTTATTAGACATCACCGGTCTGGAATTATTCAAGGTGCTGCGCTGTCAAAACATTTAATAAACAAAAAACCCGTCCTGCGACAACGGTGTAAGCGTTGGCAAATGGTGACATGTAATCGGTGAAATCTGGTGAAATTTGGGCTCTATTCTAATTGTTCACGATGTACATAAGACCTTACCTATCGATATCTTCTACATGGCAAACAATTGTGCCCCGGAGAGCAATCATTTTGATCAACCCTACAATTGTGCAGACTTTATCGTGATATTACTGTGCCTGCTGTTTTATAAGGATTGCTTAATGATCATGGGGTCATTATGTGCAACACCTGCGCGTAACAGACAACTAAGGATCATAGCGTTACACAACCTGATTCCTGTTGCCAGATACTGTGTCCTCTTTCAAAATGCTATTCTTAAGACCACTGAGCTTTAACGCTGTATGCTAAGAAATGTTTCATTCTTGGTGGTCAAATTTCTGGGTGGAGTACATCTGGATTCCAACTTCACACCTCATTTTTGAAGAGGCAAATACGGAACTCCACACACAAGCCATCACGTCAGCTTATCACCACGCTAAAGGTAATGCGATCAGCTTGATCAGCTGGTTAGCTGGCGGGTTCTGAATTACAGTGTGCACAAGCACACATCGTGTGTGCACAAGTAGCACACATTTTTTCTTGGATGAGATTTTCCACATTCTGACCAGGTGACGTTTTGATTGACCCGTTAATAATTCATCTTCACCATCTCAAACTCCCTTCATCTAAATCTGGGTCAAGAACGGCTTACTCAATAATTTTAGTGTTTTGTTAATAAAATTTACTCACTATAGGTTTTATTTCATCCTCTTCATGCTTAAGTTATACTATTGTTAGCAGTTAGGTGTTGTTGGACTCAGACTTATCAATGACCCAGATCGTTGACGAATTGTCGTGAACTCTGAGAGGACACACTTGCGTCAGTGTGACCGATATGACCCCTACCAAATCACTGCTATAACGTTTTAACCCGATGAACCGTCATTGAAACTGATGCAAAATTCACAAAGATCGACACGACGCTTAAAATGTAAAAATGCGCACGTGCTTGAACACATAGGCGCAATGACCGCTTTTTGGAGCATCATACGTCACGGATTTTGAAGGGACTTCCCCTTTGAGCTTCGCAGAAATAACTCTGTACACAAAGCTGTACCTACTGTGACCATGTATTGTGGGGTGAAGGTATATCCTTAACACAACGTCTGTGAATATTTGATGTGACATAGCCAAGTATACTTGGTGACATGCAACGAACCTCTCATGGGTCAGCATGCCCCAGATGTGATGCGACGCGCTTGTACATCTAGACATTCTTTAATTCTTTGCCGTTAAAACCACTTCCGAGTTGCAATGCATGAATGAGTACAATTATAGGTGAGTTGATATTTTTATGTGCCATACTTGACTACTCAAATCGTGATGTTAAGTGAAACATTCGTTAAAGAAAGGGAAATTTAATTAACTAAGGTAGGAAAAGGTGATCAGTGGGGAGAGAGGATGCAGAGCGAGAATAGGGAGCTGCGGTACATGTCGGGGCTGCGGATCGGTTACGCGGGGCTAAGATGCGTAGCTGCGATGGATGTCGGGGTTGCAGAGCGGCTACGCGGGGCTAAGATGCGTAGCTGCGATGGATGTCTGGGCTGCGGAGCGGCTACGCGGGGCTAAGATGCGGAGCTGCGATGTATGTTGAGGGTGCTGAGCGGTTACACGGGGTGATGGATATCGGGGGTGCGGAGCCGCTACAGGGAACAAGGATGCGAGCTGCGATGCATGGCGGGAATGCAGAACAGGCGTGTGGGGCTGGGATGTGGGGCTGATATGGAACAAGGAAAAGAAACAGGAAGAAATGTTTGGGGCAAGAGATACTTGTAGGCACAAAATGTGTAACTGTATATCTTTATATACCACATAATAAGACACAAGTGATAAAAACAAAAGTGGAAACGTGTCTAAATAAACATATTTTGATCTCTTTTATCTCATGTAAGTTATATGCATAAATAGTAAGATACAGAGGCTGTATTTTATTTGTCACACATCTTGCAGGGATGTGACTCGGAGATCGTACTCTCGGACTCGTTTGATACAGATAAGCTCATGTGATATCCTTCCTTCCCCGGTAACCACTGGTGTTTATTGTTCGCCAAATATTAACCACATCACAGACACGCAAATTGTTGAGTTTGAAGAGATATCTACCCTAATATCATCCAACATGATTCCCTTCTGTGATATATATGCAGAAAAAAGGAAATCTAATTACCCAGCGCTCAACAATGCTTTGTGACGACATATCCGGTGAAGTATAGGGCTTACACCGTGAGAATAATTTTTACTTTGGCTGCATTGCTAAAATATGCCTAGTTTTCTGATGACGTCATAAAGGTCAACAGTATAACTAAACCAAAGGTGGGAGTTCTTTTTAAATCCTGGCGTGTTTATCCCATGTGCTAGAAAACCACGTGCCTACAATACCGATAGGAATAGGTATGTTTTCTTCTTAATATACTTGTTGGCTTAAACAGTGCCGAGTCTGGCAGTAGAGGCTAATCAATCATTACAACATGACACATTATCCAGGCTGCGGTCTTTCTACAGTGTAGATATAACTAATACACAAACTGTAGGCATTTGTTGTATTATTGATTTCAGTTGTTCAGTGTAAGCAAACTACTATACCATCATGTAATTTGTTCAACAACGTACATAAATAGTAGAATATATTCGTAGCAGGAGAGCTTATATTCTTTCGTTCTTACTAGTTTGACGCTATGATTAGGCATGCACCCGTTGTGGCAATTGTACATTTTTTTCTCAGATACTGAGTTTACAATTTGCAAAGTTAGAATTATTAGAAGATTGGGCTCTTTTCCCCGAGAGCACATATGTTCACGTGAAAAGTTTCACTCATGCAGGATGAAACGCCGCAGCAAGACTCAAAATACCCACGCTTAGCATTTGAACAGAGGGTTTTGCAACCTGTTGATAGAAGACGAGGGGGCCTGATTCACAATTATCCTGAACAGAATGGCCTGTGTGTAGATATTGATGTATACATCGTGTAGCTGTGGGAGATCCTCCGAAGGTAAACTTCTTCTCATGGGACTGATGTTTTAGGTTGTTTTGAAAATGCGTCTTATGATTGTCCCTTTGGGAAAATCTTCCATGGTATACGAGTGGTATACGAATGTCAGACTTGAAGCTTAAACTTGCCCAATTTTCTTCATTGTAGAAACATTTATGACCATCACCATAAATGTAATTTAATTATGATTATTTAAAATATATATACACTTAAAGCATTTGTTGTATCTTTCTGCCTTCACTGTTGATTGTTTCTCTTAATATATGAAACATTCCTATTTTCTTACATATTTTCTTAGTTCTTTGGTGGTTTGTGTTGACAGCTATTTTTAAAACTGGTCTTACGAGTATTGATGCGGTACGTGCTCTATGGCTATTTCGATGCCTAGTTTTATTAAACGAAACGCAGAAGCATGCCTTGTCTATAAATGAAATCGTTGAACCAGTTTATTATGAGATTATTTTTAAAATAATATTAACCCGGCTTGTTAAGATGACGATTACGTATTCACTTTTGCTGTTTGATGCAGGATATTATGTTGTATAAACACATAAGATTGACTCAGTATTTATGAATGATTAATTTTTAGCTTTGATTACCTGTTATTCTATTACAGTGATTTCCGGTGGGAAAACTTTTCAGCCTGTAAAGGTTATGAACGCAGTGAAGGTCTATGACATGTATTAACATTACCCTTATATATAATATCTTTTTTTTTCTAATTTCAATTTCCTTATTTATTTTTCAGGTTCAGGGCTGGGCATCTGAGACACAGTAAGTGCAATTACATAAATGCATCTGGCTGGGAATATTATAACAATAACAAACCGTCCAAAAGGGCGTTATTCTCATTGTCTATATCAACTTTCCATTTCTCACAATTTCTCTGAGTAAATTAATCTCCACGTCTACTGGGAGGAAGGTTTTAATAACAAGTAAATTTAGTCAAAACTTTCTGAGACAAAACACACCGGTACCAGGTGTTTGGATAGTTGCTCACGCCGTCGTTGAACACCATGTGTATGAACACCATGTGTACGAACACCATGCGTATGAACACCATGTGTACGAACACCATGTGTATGAATACCATGTGGCCAATTCCACAAAGCCATTTCTGACGTGTCAAAATCTGAATTACGATACGATTTTAGAGCTTATTTTCGTTCCCCAGAACCTAGAATTACCACCACATTATAAATGTTACTTTAAAACAATACGTCAAAAATTTCAACTCAAAGCATTGTATCGAGGCTTTTAATTTCACTTTAGCCAGAACTGGCTTTATGGAATTGTCCGCTGCTGTTCTAACCGGCCCTTTATCCAAGTCTGAGTGTCCGACAGTTTAGCGTTATATAGATGATATGTCTAAAGTGCACAATCCAGTCCTAATGTTACAGAAACAAAGCAGGAAAAATTTACAAGAACGAATAAATATACCACTGGTTTTTGAAAAATTTTAGCCAAACTCAGCAATGTAGTTGTCCAAAGTTGAAGTTGTTTTAATATGATTTCATGTTAAATGTGACGACAACACAGCATTTTGAGTAATTCTGGATCAATGACGTCAAATAAATTGCAATTAACATCGCAGCATTTTTTTAAACCTAATTCTGCCTGTGGGGCGTGTAATTTGCTACTATTTATGCATTTACATGAACAATTAGAACAAAATCCTAATTGAGGTAAATTGACCAGAGGCCGTATTTCACCGGTTACGTGTAACCATTTACCAGCTATCACACAATAATCACTGCTCTGGTTTTTCTCTCTATGCTATACGTCTATCACAGTGTCGTCGCTGCTCTGGTTTTTCTTTATATGCTGTACGTCTATCAAACTGTTGTCGCAGGTCTGGTTTTTCTCAATATGCTGTACGTCTATCACAGTGTCGTCGCTGCTCTGGTTTTTCTCTATATGCTGTACGTCTATCACAGTGTCGTCGCTGCTCTGGTTTTTCTCTCTATGCTATACGTCTATCACAGTGTCGTCGCTGCTCTGGTTTTACTCTATATGCTTTACGTCTATCAAACTGTTGTCGCTGCTCTGGTTTTACTCTATATGCTGTACGTCTATCAAACTGTTGTCGCAGGTCTGGTGTTTCTCTATATGCTGTACGTCTATCACAGTGTCGTCGCTGCTCTGGTTTTTCTGTATATGCTGTACGTCTATCAAACTGTTGTCGCAGGTCTGGTGTTTCTCTATATTTTGACGTCTATCACAGTGTCGTCGCTGCTCTGGTTTTTCTCTATATGCTGTACGTCTATCAAACTGTTGTCGCTGCTCTGGTTTTTCTCTATATGCTGTACGTCTATCAAACTGTTGTCGCTGCTCTGGTTTTTCTCTATATGCTGTACGTCTATCAAACTGTTGTCGCTGGTGTTTCTCAGTATTTTGTCCGTCTTAACTATAAAGTTCATATTTAATATTCTGTTGGACAATTTTATAGGCTAAGTACGAAATTGAAGACTTGGCCTAGGTAAAATCTTAAAACAGTTTCGAACAACCTGACCCTGGAGAGAAGAACACATGTATTTTTAAACTAAGCAATTCACTGGCTATAAGCCCTATGTCACTATAATAATACAAGGTGGGGAAAAAGCCAGATCAGTGACTACAGTGTCATAGTCGGTAAATGGTCACATGTAACCGTGGAAATCCGGCCTCTTGTTTATTCACCTCTGTTAGGGCCCAACTGAACATGTAAGTGCTTAAATAGTAGCAACTTATATGCTCCCTACCACTATAGCCTTTCCACCGTGCTAACGTGGTGAAGTTGGCACCAGAGTCCAGCATAACGTCAATTTTGATTGACGGCTCGTATAATTGTGTTGATTGTCTTGATTGACGCCTTGTGATTACCGGCCCGGAACGACCATATTGGTTGACTGCTGTTATGGGAATGACTGCATTGGAAGTAAATATAGATTTCGTGAGGTAGATGACTCATAGTTTTGTGTGTTTAACTGGATACGGTCATACCTTCATCTGGCTAACGTTGAATAGTGGACATTCAATTAATTAAATTATTAATTCCAGACTTCAAGCTCAAATATTTTCGTCACAGGTGCACACGGGCGTAATGGGACAGGTATAGTGCTTCGCGTGGAACAACTAAAGATCAGTTTTCTGAAGAGATCTAATTACAAGTACATTACCGCACTCACCAAATTTGTACTATTTTCTACAAATTACTTCTTTCTTTGTCTTACTTTTGACATGAAACATCTCGTGTCAGAAAACAAGGGCAACAATTAAGTTATTGAAGAAATATTTGGTTTGCGTTCGATATAGCTGGGGGATTGGTGGGCATATGTGCCATAAAAGGCACATATATTTCGAACCGAATTAAGTAAAAAGTCATCTGAAATAATTCGGAGAAATCAAAAACATTTTGTAGGAAATGAGTAAGATAGGCAGCATGACACAGAGTGATGCAGAGTGATGCAGTCTGCCACTATCAAACCAGATTTCACATCAAATAGGCATAGAATGTCCATCAACGTATGAAATGTAAAGGCAAAGTTTTGACTCTTCCGGTCACCTGACATTTACTACGACAGGTAAGTGTTGGCGTACTTTGAGAAATCACAAGGTTTACTGGATGGTTAAATCATGACAATACCGTGAGACCTGACCAGTTTTACTGTCTAAATATATTTCAACCTAGCCTACTGGCTTTCCAGTATATGTCACAACGGTGTGACTGTAATACTGCCAGTATAGCGTTAAACAGCAATGTTTCATTAATTCTCGTCTATTTAATAGTACGAAGCACCCACATCACGGTTCAGGTCTTCAATGTTAAATTAAAAGTTTTAATATATATATAATTTGAACAGAATATATCGCTACCTGGGAGTAGAAGTAGTCAACAGTTTCCAATGACGTGGAAAGGACATACGTCATATCCGATGGTTCATATCCAGACGTAGTTCCACTAAACAATGACAAGGCATATCAGTATTATACACATTACCTAGTATAAGATGACAAGGCATATCTGTATTATACACATTACCTAATAAAAAAATAACAAGGTATACCTGTATTATACACATTACCTGGTATAAAATGACAAGGCATATCTGTATTATGCACATTACCTAATAAAAAAATAACAAGGTATACCTGTATTATACACATTACCTGGTATAAAATGACAAGGCATAGCTGCAGGGGTAGGGGTATTAGATCTAAGAGAAAAATATATTTAAAAAAAATGTAAAATTTAATATTTCTAGAATTGAAATCTTTGTTAATTGAAAAAATACAAAAAATGTTAGCTCTCGCTGCACGTATCATTTTAGTCAATGTCACTTCTTAGTCAAGGTTAACAAACATCCCGTCCTTATGTTAGTAATATATGGATCGCTTGTCTATTTTTACCCTATGCAGCGATTCATTGAAACGCTCTAAATGTTATTAATTCAGACTTAAAACCCCAGTGATAAGGGGGGGTTGGGGGGTGGTTATAGTACGGGGAGATCGACCTGTAAATAAACCAACCAATTGGAGCTCAGAAACGGCGAAGTGTGTGGATGATTGGTTGTGAGGAAGGCGTATCTTACAAGCGACTTCCTTGACAAGGCATTGTGAGATGGTAAACCAACCTTTCAGGTGTGATAAAAATAGATCCACCGACACGATTTTACCTTGACAGCCCTAAAAGTTACCAGTGTGTGTGCCCCTTCACTTCCCCCACCCCCACTCTCTCACACACACACAACATACCTGCCCTATAGGATTCTGAACCTCCTTAAAAATAATAACAAGACAAGACGCAAGTTAATACCTTGCCATTGCCATGATGACGTAATGCCTGAGAGGCTAAGATGCCTTGTGTGAGTGGTATGATAGCAAAATGGAGACACATATCATAGACAAGCCACTTTTTATCTGCTTAGAGTTTTACTTCGCGGAAGGGAGAAAATGACGTCATTGATGGTAGAAGAAATTGAACATTCATCTATTTGACCGGCATGTTACGTACGTGGCTGATCTTTGTACGATCATGTGATATAGGTAATGTGTTAATCCGGTTCGGGCTTTACTTGGTGGAATGGAAATTTTTAAACCGACGTGGTATAGAAAATCAAACTTATGCATATGACGGGATTTTATCATGACGTAAACATGCCCAAACAATCACATGGTATAGACGATGTGTAATTTATATCTGATTGGTGCTTTATACGTTACCTGTACGGAAATGAGGCATTTATATTGCAACATTGTATAGACGGTGTGTTTACACATCTGATCGGGGTTTAATGTGACGGAATGGAGATGCTTTTATAGTGGCACTGCATAGACAGTGTACATATACTTATTTATCTGTCTGCATTTACGTCGCACTCAAGAAGAGGTCCTATATTCTGAGGCGTTCAGACTAGTACGTTGAAACTACAAGCCTATAGATTGCAGAGAGAGTTTGTAGAGAGAGTGACGCCTTAACTGCTGAGCAAATGAAGACCCCTGGTATAGAGAAACAACTTTTAGTGGATATGATGAAGAAATTTATCTGGATACCGCAGGCAGTGGATGAAATTATTTTGTGACAGTCTCGTGGTGATTCTGAGAGACAGGTGTGGTCATGGTTGTATGATTGTGTAACTACAGAATCTTCACAGCTGTGTTAGCTTTTAAGGCATTAGCTCACTGTGGTAAAGTGTATGAATTAACTATTTACAACAATATGATGAGTTCATTCAACAACAACTAAATAGGAAGGAAAACTCCCTAACAATCTCAATGAAAGTTTTCATTTTAATTTGCATAACACTGACTTTGTCTGTGTTACGGGAATGATATGCTCCATATTGTGTGAGAATAACAAGGGAAATAGGTCAGATGATGTAAAGGGAGATATTTACAAGCCTGTGGCGTAATCACTATACAGATGTATCACACGGGTTAGATTACCGGCCAAACTGTAGTGTACTGTCCCAGTTTTGTTCACGTGGGCTGAGGAACCAATTGCAAGCTTCGTGCGACTACGGATGAGTGGTCCGTGTAAGTTTACAAAGTATAAAGTATATGCCCCTTTGTTATGTCCTTATTAGTCTTGCTGAACTCTCTTCGCAATGACCTTTAGTTCAGTTTTTGCACTGAGAAACTTCACTGTGTTCTGAAAAGGACGTTACTCAGTGCTACACGGCATATGAAAGATACACCTGTGTATCAGGGTTAATTTGTGGAATTCATGTGTAGAAATAGTGGTCTATTTTATCCGTTTTTGGGATGACAGAATCTAATTAACACTTGTTTGTCTAATAAATACCATCTCACCCGAATTACCTTAGGGTTTGTGTATTTCTTGGGTCACACATACCCTTCTGGATGTATAAAAATATTTTAAATGGTATATAAACATAACAATAAAATATAAATAAGATATCTTTACAACCAAACAACATTCTTTGATGTTGATTTCACTGGGGAAATATGTCTCCATCAGGACTCCTCAGGTTATTCCCCTTGTCCACTGACCTGGAAATGTCTGCATAATGTTAGACGGTCACGTGTTAGTATTGATTGAAGCATACCTTGACACAGACCTATTTGTTCTTTTTCTACGAAACGGGCCGCTCTCTTCCTAGAACTGTGACGTCACTCTGTGCTATCATATGATTGGTCAATGTCGTATAAGCGGCGAATCCTTAGGTTCTGAGACCGATTATGAATGGGCAGATGTTACATTACGACGGCGAAGAGGAAAACCAAAGTATCCTGTTAATCACATTATAAGCAAGTGACGGACAGGTAGAGGGTGAGTATAAATACGGCCTATGATATCACAACAGCTTGCACAGATGCACTGCAGGCAGCCTCATCTACCTGAACAATTGTAGCCTTGATGGAACATCGTCTGTTCAGCTGTCATTCTAGTCCATGTATATATCACATTCACATTTGTGCATTTCTATAGTGTCTTTGGCTGTATGTTGCTTATGTCAGAGACGGAGTCCTCAAGAAACGGATTAATCCAAATCTGTGCTGACAGAAATATTTGCCATCTAAGTTGTATATCAAACGGCAGACATCTTTTGTTTCCATTGGCCATTAGCCAGTCTATTTGTAGCAATATTATATTCTCAGTGTTGACAGAAAGAATTTGGGTGCACACATACTCCATTAAAGTAATTAACATCACCCCTGTTGGTAAATAATGCACCACAGTGCTAGCCGTTAGCAATTTCAACACCATGTTGTTCTAGATCGGCTAAATGTATCTGATATTTTGAGACGGCCCCCGGAAAATCGGTCAATTTACCTTTCCATCGACCGTAAACGACACGCACTGATTAGGTGTTGCCCTTTCCCAATTAACCTACCTGTCTACGATTGGGTTTGTTATGAAATATGCACTACTTGTCTCTAATATAATAGTCGTCTTAGTAATACAGTCGTACACACCAATCTAGCCCGAAATATACGTTTGTCTGCTGACAATCGGATGATAGGCCCATACATGCATGCCTTGTTCTTTATGACGCTAAGAAAAAAAATACTGATTTTCAAAGCGTTCTGTATACCTGTATTGGTATATAAAAGGTATATAAGTTTTTTAAAATATCCCATGTTGAATATGTAATTTAATTTAAACAAGAGAGCAAGTTCTTAATTATTGATTTATACTGGAGTCTTGTTTTCTCAGTTTCAAAATATATATTTTGTAGTTACACCGAAAATCTTAAATGAAATTTACGAATTGTCACCTTGAAGTGTTTATTAAATGTTATTTATATAGTGTGTGCTTCTTTAGTTCCAAAGTTCATGATATACTTTCATAAATTGTAGGAGACCGAAGTGTAGGCCTATAGTCATAGAATAACAGGGCAAGAAAAAAATTCATAATAGCTGTAGGACATGTATACAGTTGTTGTGAAATCACCTGGTAAAATGTTCCAACTCGAAACAACATTTAATTTTATTTGGGCTTTATTGTGTTCAAGACAAGATTCAGACATAATTATATTTTACATTAGCTGCTACAGGCTACCTATGTAAAAAAAGTCAATGAAATATGAACAGCTTGGAAGAATTTGTGTAACAATAAAGACGTTTGTGTGGCGTTGTCATTCAGGTCACATGTTTTCACAAGCGCTTTTCATTTCTTAAGAGATATTTAGAGACTGGTTGTACCATAATGACATGAAGTAAAGAAATGATAACCTAGTGCCCCCTTGTTCAGCTTTTCCCCATTTCTTATATCAATATGGGGGGAAAAACAGTTTGTCTAAGATGATCCTTGTAGTCAACATTTCCGTATAACTTATTTTGATATGCGTCAGGCTGTTGTTTCCAAATATTCATATTTCTATCATCTTTCACTGGGCTCACTTATATTGTGTATGCATATACAGCGAATGGCTTTGATTCAGTATGATTGTGTCACTTAGGAACGTACCTCATTTTCAATAAAGCCATATTCAGCGACATTTAGACTGTGGAAGATGGTCATGAAAAATATGACTTCAAAAAATCAGTTAACAACATGAAATTCAATAATAAAAAATTTTAACTGAAAAAAATAAATAATAAAATATTTAGCGGCTACCACACCATTTGAAGCTGTCGTGAACACCTTCGTCTTAATTTTCTGTTTGAGCAACATTCCTGCAACTAAAAACTCCTTCAATCCAAAACTAGAAGTTCCTCGTTAGGACTTGCCTTTCGTAGATCTATACTTAACATGTTAGCTAGCCTACAGTTTTATTTTCCGCGCCATGTATCACGATGCTGGTTAATCCCATGATGAAGGCTTGATATGAACCTAAGTAGATGGGTATTAAACGAAACCGCCCATAACTGTCTTTGCCAGGTATATGAACTGGGTGGACTTTTCAAAATTTTCCCACGTGGTTGTTAATTTCGTAGTTATTTTTGTTTTTGTCGTTTTGTTGTTGTTGTAGTTGTTTACCCGATATGATAGCCTACACAGGCCACAATTTACACCCTATCCAAAGTTACCACGGTTAATCGTGTTTAGAGGAATGGTAAGCGAGTATTTTAATTCTGTCAAAAAAAAAAAACAGCAACATAATCTAGAATTTAAAAACTGGTCTTGTCACATACACGATTAGGCCCTTATTAGCAATGTAAATTAAGAAAGAATAGAGTTCCAGTTTATACTCGTCGATTTTTTGCGGAATAAAAGGTGAAAAGAAAACAAAAACTTACATGGAATCCAGGACCAGGGTTTGAAATTATATACAGCACTGCATGAACTCATCAACAAAAGATTGTTGATCTGGCCATTCTTTTGTTATTGTGGCTACATAAACCTTGATTTTTGACTGTATTCTATTTTGAATGTATCTATGTATTTATTTAATTTTCTTAATTTACCTGTCCAATTATTATCGCTGATAAACTTTTGTTCTCAAATTAAAGTAATTATTTGAAACGTAAATTTTAAAAAAGTAAAACTTATCGCTGAATCAGAGATTTCTTAACTTTTTAGAAGTTGCGTATGGATGCGTAATTTTTGTCTATGTAAATTTACCAATGAATTTAGTTTTCAAACTTAGGGTTTCTTCAGAAAATGTATAATCAGTACATATTTCTATGTTTACAACAAACTTACAGTAATGTAAAAATACAAAGTACACAGAAATACAGTTTTTACAATCCCTTTCCGCAAAATGTGTCAGTTATATAGGGCGACCTGATCAAATGTAGGGGATCATCACATATTTACGATAAAATTGTTCACAGCATACACATACACAATTTCCGTGGTTAAGGCTACTTTAAGTGGAATGGCGTAAAACACCAATCAAATAAATAAATAAATAAATTTTAAGTGTGGTAAACATAAAAAAATATATTTGGCATATCTTGCCCAACTTTCAAGTTTGCCAATTTACATTGTATTTTGAGATATACCTTTGTTAGCAAATTAGCTTCACATACACGCTCATGAAGAACAAAACTAGAGAAATTGTGTAAAAAAAACACCTAACAGAATAACTAGGCCTTGTACAATGATATATTCTGTATATAAAAATGGTGAGAGGCCTATCTATGCTTTCAAATAAGAGTAACATATATAGCTTTATAGTTGCTAACAATTCATTTCTGACTGTTCTGGAATTTTGTGCATATTTATGTCTTAAGGGAAAAGGTTATTCTAATAACAAAAATGCATCCACAAAAATGTAGCTCCTTTCTTACTATTTTGTTCATAATGTGATGTGATTACATTTGTATGTATCTTTTATACACTTTTTTAACAAACTGTTAATTTATAATAAAATGAAAAGAATTAAGTCGTACATTAAAAGTGTGTTTTATTTTTAAAAATCAGAATATTATAAAATTATTATATAAATTTTGTTTGTATAATTATTAAATATAAATAAAAATGTTAGTAAACACACACATGTTTGGATTTCAATATTTAATATAGACCGGAAACCACAGAATACCTTACACTTACAACAAACCGTAATGTTGTGTTAAACCAAAAGAACAAAGTGTAAACTTATGCATCGTTATAGGCCTATAATATCTATGTAAGAATGAAATGACAATGTGGGTGTAGTTTATATCTCATGGAAAAAATTGGAAATGTTTTATATTAAAACATGACACTTTATAACAAAGTGTCAAAGTGTGATGTAGTGTTAGGCCTATGTCCCAAAGATAATAGTGTCTTATTTTATATTTTGTATTCCAGGGATCACCGTGTCTCTTGAAGACAGAATTACAAAAAAATATGATGTAGTTTTATGTCTCAAGGATAAGAGTATGTATAAGGCAAATTTACAAAAAGGTGACGTGGTTTTATATCCCATGGATCACCGTGTCTGTTATAAAGTGACAAAATGTAACGTAGTTTTACATCTCAACTCTGACAAAATATGACAACTGAGCATCAGGATTTTGAGTTTTCCTTTTCGAAAGTTAAATAAGACAGTGTATAAGAATTGACAGGAAAACATAGGTATGGTTAAAGTCACTCGGTCAGGACATTGGGCCTTGTGCGGGCTGGGACAAAATGTGACAAAGTCACTCGGTCGGGATATCGGGCCTTGTGCGTGCTGTGACAAAATATGACAAAGTTAACAAAAGTGTGGCGACAAAATACATCTTACATGTACATGCTGTTAAGTATAAAATATCACACGTGACAAAGTTATCAAAACTTTTGTGGCAAAATATAACAAAAACATACACTTCACAAGTATTTGCCAAAGGGTAAAATATCACATTCGACAAAATGTCACAAACCCATGATATTCGTCAGCATTTTATGCAGTAAAACCAGAAAACTGGTAGGTCTGGGATTTTCTGGTCTATGTTCCTGAGCGTTCCCGTCCAAATAATGCAGGTGTACACAGAAGGGTTGCTTTGTGGTTCTGTGTGCGATAAAAAGTTAATGCTCTTATCACCAAAAATGTTCTTATGTTTTTGGAAGTTTTAAGGGAAATTTCTCCTTCAAGAGATGTTTACTGCTTTACCTCAGTTGGCATTTTTACACTGTCTGCCATGGTGACCTTTTAAAAGACAAAAAAAAAATGGTTTTCAAGAAAAAAAGAGCACCAGTGCAAGACGTCAGAGTTGTATATTGAAATTTTTGAGTACGAAACCAGTGGAAACGGGCATATAATTTTGACCAGCTGTGGATACAAGAAGACATGAAGCTGCTGGTCCATTCAGCTGTGAAGATTCCTGAGCATCACAAAAAAAACAGGACAGAGTGCTAAATATTAACTAGTCTTGATTTTGTTAACTTCCTGTTTGGTCACATTTTTTTCTAACTACTTCAGATTTGTCAAATAATTTGATTGCCGTCAGAGTGAGTATATTTTTCAGTTTATCAGAACGCGCTATGCGTTTGTGTCGTACATACACTACACGCGCATGCGGATTGCCTCGCACCCAAAAGAATCCGCTCATTGGTGGATGAGATGTACTGACGCTAACTAGTATATAGGGGGCGTACCCGACTCGCCTTGATCATGGCCTGTAATTTCGTGTTATTTTTGACTGATTCTGAGTGTCTGCTATCCTGCAGTCGAGCGACATTCTCCGACTGGTTCGCCATTTCCAGGTAGCCAAATATCACGGACAACCGTGACAAATACATACAGTTTCAGGTAAGTGTAGTTTGGCTCCACTTAGCGTGATTCCGATGTTCCACCAGTGAAAAAAATGCTTTGACACAAATCGTTTCATGTGCGCCAGCCAATCAAAGATAAACGTTTTGAACATGTGGCACGTTGGTTATCTCCCAGGGAACCCAGCGGGTTTCCCCCAATGTTACCACCATTTACCCTTCATACTAGGTGACTAAAGTAATTACATGCGGTGAACCTTTCACTTTCGCACACTCAAACCGCACGACCAGGCTTGCCACCCCATGTTGTATGCTTGACATATTGCCTACATAAGAACAAGTCTTACCCGAAGAAGACTTTCTGACGTTGTATCCATGCTGCTCTGCGTTCTTCCTCAGAGCTCGCGCACACGTGGGCACCTCAATCGGCAGCATGGAAGGGGGTTACTATCGCACGGGGATCCAACGAATTCTGTGTACGATGAGAGCTACACGACCGTTGCCATGTGAGTTCAACAAGCTATTTGTCAAGCTAGTTGTCGGCAAACAACTTCTGTTTTCAATATGCATTGTTTTTGCATGGTTTTACCCTCGTGCGCTGTGGTGACTGACATCGACATCGAAATATTACCCGATATATTGTATACTCAACAACAGCAGCGCCTAAAATGTCTCATCGAGCCTTTGCATGCGCATTTCATACTTTATAGAGAATGGTTTTTGTTCAGTTATATAATTCTTACATGGGACTTGGACACATGTCGAGAATTAAATCAGAAAATACCGGTTTTGTTTTGATTTGAGTTTTGCCCTGTTAGATAGTTCACGGAACTGTGGAGTTGTGTGTTATCAGCCAGTAAATACTGGTAATTTGAGAAAAAAAAATGATGTAACGTACTTAACCTGTCAATCAGTAGAATGCTACCACTGCAAGAATTATACCTGCTATGAATTATCTCTCGTGTTATTTCAACGCTGACAACTGTACATTATAACTCACTTGCTGGTAAAATGCCAATTTGTTATCTCCATACTTGTGTGAACTCTAATCAATGCCCAGCTATTGCTGAATGTCCTGTAAAATGGCCGAAACGTGAGATTAGCTTTACACCGTGGCGCAGGGTTCTGTCCTGTCTTCCTTGAATGCATAGCAATTTTCCTTTTTACATGTTCAGTCTTCCACCTGGTCTTAATGTTACCTATATACAGTGGATTTGTATTTTTTCCATTTCGGCAAATGTGAAAATAAGAGTTTCTTCCATTTTGCTGACAAAATTACTGGTTGCCATCTTATTCTCCACTGCACGCTGATCGTTTCAGTAGCCATTTACACCGTTTTTTTGCCAGGCTTTGTTAAGTTAGTGGCCTAGTTGCGATCTAGTACGGGAACAATTGTGTCAGGCTGGAGACTCCGTTGTGAGATTGTGTAGTGACGATTGTGTCAGGTTGGAGACTCCGTTGTGAGCTTGTGTAGTGACGATTGTGTCAGGCTGGAGACTCCGTTGTGAGCTTGTGTAGTGACGATTGTGTCAGGCTGGAGACTCCGTTGTGAGCTTGTGTAGTGACGATTGTGTCAGACTGGAGACTCCGTTGTGAGCTTGTGTAGTGACGATTGTGTCAGGCTGGAGACTCCGTTGTGAGCTTGTGTAGTGACGATTGTGTCAGGCTGGAGACTCCGTTGTGAGCTTGTGTAGTTACTATTGTGTCAGGCTGGAGACTCCGTTGTGAGCTTGTGTAGTGACGATTGTGTCAGGCTGGAGACTCCGTTGTGAGCTTGTGTAGTGACGATTGTGTCAGGCTGGAGACTCCGTTGTGAGCTTGTGTAGTGACGATTGTGTCAGGCTGGAGACTCCGTTGTGAGCTTGTGTAGTGACGATTGTGTCAGGCTGGAGACTCCGCTGTGAGCTTGTGTAGTGACAATTGTGCCAGGCTGGAGACTCCGTTGTGAGCTTGTGTAGTGACAATTGTGTCAGGCTGGATACTCCGTTGTGAGCTTGTGTAGTGACGATTGTGTCGGCCTGGTGCCTCCGCTGTGAGCTTGTGCAGTTACTATTGTGTCAGGCTGGTGGCTCAGTTGTAAGTTTGTGTAGTGACGATTGTGTCAAGCCGGTGTCTCAGTTATGAGCTGGTCCGGTTAATATTGTATCAGGCCGGTTGGTCAGTTGTGAGTTTGTGCTGTGACCAATGCGCCATTCTGGTGATTGAGTTTGTGACCACTGTGTCAGTCTTGTGCTGCGAGCTTGTGCGCTGACCATCTTGTCATTTGGTGGCTCAGTTATGAGCTTATGCGGCGATTATTGTGTCATTGGTGATTCAATTTTGAGCGTGCGCGGTGACCATTGTATGAGACACGTGCCTCACTTGTAAGCTTGTGCCAGGCCGGCGGCTCAGTTGTGAGCTTGTGTAGTGACAAGTGTCAAACTTGTGCAGAGACTATTGGGTCAACCTGGTGGCTCAGTTGTAAACTCGTCCAATAACTGTTTTGTGAAGCCGGTGGCTCAGTTATGGGCTGGTCCGGTGAATATTATATCAGGCCGGTTGGTCAGTTGTGAGCTTGTGCAATAACCATTGTGTCATTTGGTGTCTCAGTTGTGTCGGGTCGATGACTCAGGTCCGCTCCTTGCGCTGTTTCCTAGCGCTGTTTTTGAAAATAGTGTCCAAAACTGCGAAAACTAAATTATTTGAATCCATAAACATGGCACTAGCGTGTTTTCTGGAAGGGAAGCGTTGGAAGGAAATTCCAACCTCAAGCACTGGTGGATTCACTTGGTGTGCAAGAGTAGATTTCTAAATGTTTGTTTTGAGTTAACATCATGCTCTTCTGAACCCGATTGACAAGAATTTCAGTTATATCAAGTAAGTACAATCGTACTATTACACTATAAGGTAAATTCGCAAGATTATATAATCTAAAATTTTTCAAACAAATATGACAAAGCTATCCAATAAATCATTTAGAATTATAGTTTATGTGACACACATATATAAGTCACGTACCGTATTATTTTAATGTGTGCGGCTATTAGCATGTAGTTTATGTGTTATAGGGGTGGGGAGCTAAATTCATTTTAATGTTTCAGAGTAATGTTTTCGAGCAGATCAAAATAATTGGTTTATTGCTAACATTTTGGAACTTGAAGCTGCAATCGAGGATGTCGACTATTGTGGTTTTATGATGTGCTAACATCCATAATAAATGTTTACATCACGTTATGGCATATAAGGACTTCTAGATGTAGTGTTACAAGCTCACATCATTGCAAATATAGAAGTATAGAGGGCGCTACTGACTAATAGAACATTCGCCCTGCAAGTTTATATCTGAAAATGACCAGTGGACATTTACCGTACACAAACAATGTGCGGTGTGTATATCAGCAATTCTAAGTCAAGAGATTGGTCTGGTACATGGAGAGGGCCAGTGGTTTAATCTGGGCCTCCGCTGTCTTCCACCCATAAACCTGTCCGGGGTCACATAGTTGAAGAATTCATGAGGACAGCTTTACACGCCATTCCGATAAATAAATAAATAAATAAATAACTGAATCAATCAGTCAACCAATCAACCAGTACATCTGTAATTATAAAAACAAAGTCTACACTTTATAAAAGTATTATCGGGAGGAAGCTTGTTTGTTTTGTATAACAGTTATCATAAGTATACACATAAATTCATAACGACAATACTCTGTGATGAAAAGTGTCTAATATGCTATTACGCTTTTAACAGACCTTGAAGAATGTGTTTTCATTCGATCATTGGAGTGTTGTGAGGACCTGTGCTTCGATCTCCATTCTTGTTCTCCTTCCTTATATTAAAGAACACGTTTTCTTTTAAAGCTCCAATGATTTATAATATATTCTGGATTGTCATTCAAGATATTTTGCCATTACGCTATCTTATTCTTATGTGAAACATAAGACTAAAATTATTCCTGCAACATTCGTACAAGCTCTCATGTGATCTTGGGGTATACGTGTAATTTTTAATATGATCAATTCGATTCCCCAAGATAAAAAATCGGAAACGTGTTAAACATAACTGTCAATACAGCATGAGAGTTAAATGGTGAGAATAAAACCCATTAAACTTGTTTTAACTGAGATAAATATCGTGAATAAATGTAAACGTTGCTAATAGCATGCTATGGATTTTTCTGTAACAAGAGATCAGCACACATGTACCCATGTCTCGGGAAGAGAGCGTTACCAAATAATTTTCACATTTAAAGACCCTCCCTTTCTACTATGATACTACAGTTTATCAAACTCAAGGATAAGCTGAAATTAAATGATGGTTGGGTTAGATTAAGCTTTCGATCTGCCTGCTAAATTTCATTGTAATATAATGGAATTTAAGTTTGATGAACGACTTTATACACAAGTCAAAGTAAACCAGAAGAAATATAATAATCAGTAAAAATAATTTCCGTACCGTAATAAAGCTATGAGTAGACGATTAAGCCCAGAAAATATTCACAAGCTTGGGATATTAAGTATTAAGTAACACAGGGATATTAAGTAACAGTCAGATAAAAAAAAATGGAGGCTTAAATAGGGGCATAGTTCGTAATGTTTAATCTGACTTGGTATAAATAAGGGTCATGAACTGATAAACGCCACAGTAACGAAGTGAAACAATTTGGAAGCGTAACGTCATTATAAATATGTCAGTCTCAGTAATAAAAATTGAACTCATTTTCTGAATTTAAAACCAAGTAACGTCAGCTTTCCTTCTTTTAAATACATTGTGACCTAGCTGTTTTAGGAGTTACACGTATATGTTTTCAATTTAATTGGATGTTTTCTGAGCCATGCCCATGATGAGAAATAGAAATCTGCATATGTATATGATTTGGTTAAGGATGAAGGAAACTTAAAACGGATGTTCTAATATATTTCTTTTACATTACTATGTTAACGCATTCTAATTTTTTTCTAAATTATAAATTTATGAAAACAAACTCTTAAAAAAAGTAGTATCTTAAAAATGACTATATTATCTTGCAAAGGCAAAGTAGGTAGGCTTAAATACAACAATTAGGAATTATGAAAATGACAGCAGGTACTATTCATTGTGTGTAACTCCAATACGATCTTTGAAATTTACTTTAAACTCTACAACACGGTGTTAAACTGTAGCAAAGAAAAATACCTGGCAACAAATCAAAAATTGCCAACAGGATACAACTACTACAAACAGGAAATATATTTTATATTTGTGTAATTTATTTTTTTTTATTTTTTATTTATTAGTATTTTTGGCAGTTTAGGCTTTTAGCTAAATATAAATATCGCTCATTGTATTTAAGGAACTGCAACAGTGGGTCGGTATTCTTTCTTCTGAGTTTATGCATGTGGTATAAGTAAGATCTATACTGGCGTCTTCATCCCCCACAAGGGAGTCATTTGAGCCACTGCAGTATATACAACCAATAAGTAAGACTGGAAGACAATAACGTCTTCATCATGTGCAATCAAGTTTGAAGCTTGACGTCGTTGAATCAGCACTTAACGAAACCAGATCGGATCGAAGATGGATGCTCACAGGGGAACCATACCCAGACTGAGGTGTTTGGTAACAGGAGGGCAGTTTTCTAAAGCTCCCTATACACAGGTAAGCTGTGTCATCTTGTGGCCACCATTGTCCCTTCATAGTAAGGCTCAAAATTATACCTGCTCAGAAAAACTGAATCCCGACAATGGTGGCTTTTGTCCTTGTGCCATTTCTCAGAAGTTGCTATCTGGAGCAGCGTGTTTTCTCCCTGGTACCCAGCAGCTATTCCTATTGGCTGACGACCCAGACGTTGGCCAATGAAACAGTCGGTTGTTAACAAAGACCGCTATATGTGGTATGTGTTAAGAACTCTCACTGGATATTGTATGAGGTATGGTGATTGATGTTTGTAAGTGAGAGAACCTATCGTTACAGCTTCAGAAGGCTTCATCTGAACTCTTACCGAATATTCTGTGAACGATTTCCCCTGTGGCCTTGCATAACAGGAAACACAGGTTAAAAAGGAACAGGTGAGATTGTGTCTTGCTCATGATAAGCGTGTCAGTGAAACCTCGGGCTGCATGTGACTTAGAACATACCGGGGCCCCGTGGTCGAGGTAGTTAGTGTGCCAACTCGCCGCCATGACCCAAGAGCCTATCACCAATGCGGCCGTTGTTAGTTCAAGTACATCTCCGGCGTACGTGGGAAGGCCTTGCCAGCAACCTGTGGATGGTCATGCGTTTCCCCATGGATGTGTCCGGTTTCCTCCCATCATAATTGTAATTGTGTGTAGTACAAATGAAATATTCTTCACTACAGCGTAAAACATCAGTCAAATAAATAAATAAATAACACCTTAAACCTGGTCTCTGGTCAGTTTATCTCAGTTAGGGTTTTATTCTAACTGTTCAGATCAATACTTAAATAATCGCAGTTCCATGCCCCCAATGTGCTCCACGGATTAAGCAGAGTTAGTTGTATATATGCAGTGATTTTAATTGCAATTTACTCTAAACACAGTATTGTTATCACATTAATTCAATAATCACACGAAAACTGTGCAGAGGGCCTCTGGAATGCTTAGTCCTCAAGAAGAAGCATGGTTTGTGCAAGAATACAACTACACTGACGCAGGACTACGGCATTAGTATAAACTGGCAGACTGTATAAGTATCATACGAAGCGGAAAATTTGCATACTCGAATTAACCAGCAGTATTTACCATTGTATGTGTTTTTCCCTGGTTTACATCGACTGACGATTCTCCTTTATGGGAATCTGTTGTGTTACAGACGCGGTGTTAAACGAGTATGGAAAGTGTCGGTAAGCAAGGAATATGTAAAAAAAAGTACTTTCGTTCAAGATAGAACGCGCTGGTAGGGTTTTAAGGATTTTAGATACTATTATTTAGATTACTGTGGAAAGAAAGAGCTTTTAATTTTTGTCCATGAAGCAGTTCTATTTATACGCATGTATATATCTATATACATATATCTATGGACGCTCTACATGCACATACATCGATAAAAGGAAACTTTAAGAAAGAGCAGAAAGCACATATGTAAGTACCCATGTCGCCGGAAATATGTATTCATGTCAAATAAAAATTTATTTATATTTATCGATCGAAGTAATTGATTTATTTATTTTTTTATTTATTTGATTGGTGTTTTACGCCGTACTCAAGAATATTTCACTTATACAAGGGCGGCCAGCATTATGGTGGGAGGAAACCGGGCAGAGCCCAGGGGAACCCACAACCATCCGCATGTTCCTGACACCCCTTCCCACTTACGGCCGGAGACGAAGCGAAGTAATTTAAAGTGGTTAGCCGAGGGGGTTAGCCAAGTGGTAAGTGTGCCATCGCGGCGCAATCACCAGAAGTCTCTTTCCAATGCGGTCCGTGTGAGTTCAAGTCCATCTCATGCTGGCCTCCTCTACGGCCATCGTTACAGTAGTGTGTGTGTGACAAGGTGAGGATGTGTGTAACATAGGAATAAATCGTATTCGTCATAGCATACTTTTGACGCTAGTTTACTGTACTAAATGAAGAAGGTCAGGAAAATACATGAAGAATCTTAGGACCTTTAAGTACTTGGATGTATTGAAAAATATTTGATTAGTAATTTCCAGGAATGTATAAAAACTGCCAAAAGTTTGAGACTGGTTTAAAGAGCACTTACGGGTTTTAGAATGAATAGTTTTATTTTATTATGGTTTCACGATATCAGTTTACACCAATATATTGTAGGTATATTTATGAAGTTCATTAAAGGCTGTATGAAGTGTAATATTTCTTGAATATAGCCGTAAACAAAAATGGATCAATCATTCGGTTGTCACGGTAGGGATCACAAACTTGAATCACCACTAGATTCACTACACCCAAGTGATTTGTCCCCTAACTTTACAGTAAAACTCCATCCTCAAACGTAAACCGAAACTTACCAATTAAGATGATTAAATAAATAACTACTGCTACAGTTTTTCCACGAAAATGAATATAGCCGATTATTACCTGTCAACATGTGATCAGGCATAGAAGAACTATACTTATAGACTTTACATATTTATAGAAAAATGAAGTTTTTGGTTCTCCAATTGGGAAAGAATAATTGCGATTAATAATCATTAAACTCTCTCAAAGTAAATGTTGCCCTTGCATTTAATATAGTCCTCTGGTTGGCCTTACCCTTGTTTGAAATTTCACTGTATACAGCGCATGGCCTGAACTCTACTCAAACGTGTTCTTTTTTTGTTGTTGTTGTTTGTATCTTTTTTGTTGGGTTTTTTGGGGGTGTTTTTTGTTCCAGTATGGTGCAATCCTGCCAACGCTCGTGCATTGCTTGCTCCGGTAACATCCTGTATTTCACAAGCTACTGTTCTTTCTAAGTCACGAGGCGTTGTCAGGCGGATACGTTGAACAGTCGAAGATGGACACCCGTCCACATTTGTGCCTCTATCTTGGACGTAATCTGGCGAGGAAACTGATCCCGTCTGAGGTCAGTTTTTTCCGTGTGTATTTTAAATGGTAAGTCCTTTCATTCTTTGGAGGAATTACAAATGACATGTGACACTCTTTGCCTTTGTCTATGATGTAAGACTTGTGTAATTGTTGGCGTAACTAGAATTCCACCCTTACGAGCATTTGTTGCCTTGGGGATTGTGTGAAGAACCTTATGTATGCCTGGTCTAATATGTTGTGTTATGTTAGACCTTTTCAGTTCATGACAACTTTAATAGTTTCACTGAATTTCCCCTGCAATAACTGAACTGCGTGAGTCTACAGACATTAGTATACCTTACATTCTTGACTCTAATTATGCCTGACTGTTCACTTTCATGCTACACATGTACAACAAATTTACCTATGAAAAGAAATTTGGTATATGAATTGTAAGCACATTGTTAGCAGAACCCTGGTGATTATATACATAAAAATCACGTATTTCCTTTTTGTGAGCCAACTGGTAGCATCCGCCCTTCCAAACTGGATTCCTCTGGGCATATATAGTTTTTCGCGCGTATAGTCATGGAATGTTATCTAGAAATTATAGTTCAGTACTTTGTGCATGAGAAAAGGCAGTATCCAGGTCACATTATGGATGGTTGTATTGGACAACACGTATTGAAGAAATTAACTATAGACCCAAATTTTCCCAAAAAATAAAATAATAAATATAAATCCCATGGTCATGCAACACAAATCATGCATATTTGTGTAGTACCTATGCCAGAAAATAAAACATTGTGGTCGGTTACATTCACGAGATATAATCCAGATTGTCTACTAAGCCCAAATTTAAAAATTAAAAAAAAAATCCTAACTGTTTGGATCCGGGATGTATGTAAGAGAGCGTATCTTTAAAAAAAAATTTAGCATATAACGGACAAAGCATCATTTTGTGTATTTTATGTTTTTTCTCAGTTAAAGCACTTATTTCGGAAACTACAGCACGTTTTCTTTCAGAAAATCACACAGATATGTGGAAAGTCTGTCCCAATGGACTTAACATTCCTCTCGATTCGGAATTTTACGGGCACAGATAGATGATTTGTAAACTTCCACTGGCCCGTAAAGTCCCGCCTTCATTGGAGTGAAAATCATCCCAGATAACATGTTGATGTACTTCGAAGACGGGGTTTGCCTGGAAAATTGTGGAATAATCATTATATTTCTTTTCTTTAAGTGTAATTTTTCAATCACAAACAGCCATCTCTTTGTTATATTCGTAGAAATTTCTGTCACTCTTGAAACAGAAGATGAAGTATAGTGTTACGCACAGCTGAGAGCTTAAAATGTTTATAGAATACAGTAATATTGATTTTACTCCCTGTTTTATCTTTTTATTTTCTTCGATGAATACAACAGTATTAAAACATCTGTTTGACAGTTGCTCATGTACATTGCATCAACTATCCCTCGCTTACCGTAAAGTCTATTTCATTCACAAACCCGTTCCAAGTGTACAGATCTGTTGTCGAAAACTCAGCATTGCTGAATATACCATGACAGGTCACGGCATAGTATTGATCTAGATTGTGAAAAAACTAGAAAAAGTTTTGGGACAGATTGACAGTACCTTCCAGCTAGTCTATATGTATGTAATTTATGTGCATGTTCTTTGAATTTAATTGGTTGTGATACAAATGTAAACTTATATTCCAGTTTTTCCGAGAAAACTATTCATGAGGGTCGATAGTAATTTTTACTGGCAGACTGACGAGTGAGATACAGACACAATATACAAACAAAAACCTGTGGACATCTCATACAAGTTGTATCATCTCAAAAATAACGCGTAACACACAAGATTTGTGTATATTCGGTAACACTTACAGCCGAATACCCTTTTAAACATATACATCCAAAGGGTGTCATCTTGTCAGTGCGAAATAATCTGACATATAAAAGTGTTGACTTTGGTTGATTCACCAGCATGCTCATTTACAACATCAATACAGCCTTCAACCATATATATGCATAAATTCGTTTTTTATTGTTAATGTGTTTCATGTGATTCCCAGTACTATTCCCTAAGCTATGTTATCACCCAAAATTGTAAAATTCTAAAAATTTGTGTCTATATTTTGTAATATCCATAGATATCCGATATTGTCAAATGAAACAAGCTCTGGTAACTGCCAGAGGCAATAATCACTTTGTTCCAGAGATCCATATGGATGAGTGTCAGTTTAAAAAAGAGAAAAGAAAATCCTATGTTAGATGGACATTTTTGACGGAATTCAAATTTATTGGTGTCCTGTATTATCCCATGATGACATCTTGTTGTCTTTGAGGGTTCGACAGTGTAACAGTTTTTTGTTGGATTCTACCGAGGTTGGCACCAGTAAGTGTCGAGTGCTTGTCCCATGATCTATCCGTCTGCTCTGGCTTCTTGATTTGACATGTTTGGTTTCGTCAGGGGTCTTGCTTGCCATGCATGCAGATAGAATCGTCATACTGGCCTGCAAAATCCCTAAAGAGCTAATCACTGCGACTTTCTGTGATGTGCATGTATGTAATCAGCCTTTTTATTATGATTTCTTGGTATATGTTGTAAGTTTGAGCTGTAGGCATATCTGATTGCGGCATGCTACAGAATATATGTAATAATGAAATTTAGACGAAATTTTTTTTAATGATGTCATTATATGACAGATATGTGCATTTATGGTTTGGACAGTAGATCTTCTTGATGCTAACATGATTTTCTGTATTCATAGTAACTTTGAAGAATAGGCCTATTCGATGATGACACGGTATATGGTGTATGTATGCTAAGTTGCATGGAGCTACACTTCTATAATTTATAGAAAGTTTCCACGTAAAACACGTCGCTTTATTGCACTACAACGATGTCATCTGCGAAAAATTTCATTTACGAAGTTTTGTGGGAAAAGAACACATCTATTTTATGATGATAGGCTGTGATATAGTAGTTTGCTTGAGGCAAGCTTGATTTAGGAGAAGAAACGAAGGTATGTTCGCTGATGACACGCCTGTGCTGTACATCCGATAGATACAAAGAAAATGCATCATGAAGAGGAGGTGTATGTGCTAGATTCTGTCGAGTAGGAATATTCACTAATGACGCATTATGCTCTACTTGATAGATCTAAAGAGAAGGCATACTAACTGATATTCGCGTGTTGTATGTGTGATATATTCTGAAGAGAAGACATATGTTGTATGTGAGAAATGTACAGAAGACATATTCCCTGATATTCACAAGAGGAGGAGGCATTTTCACCGATATTTAGGCCTACTCGTTGCATGT